>NC_058097.1:51493712-51796742 GCF_020171115.1 Neogale vison | reverse complement strand
TGACATCTTAGTAAAAATAAGGTGGTATCCCCCAACCCACCCCTCCAGGCTGACCTAGCCGGACCAGGACACACGTGGGGTATGGGGAGATGGCTGGATTTTACATTCACCCATGCCCTGGCTGTGTGCCATTGTGCAGTGAACAATTTGCACAACCGCACATGGCTCTCCTTTCTTCCCTGTTCATAAGACCCAGTCTTTGGGGAACCAGGGCCTCTCCTCAGGAACCAAATCTTCTCTCAGATCCTCTTCTGTTACCCACAGCCAGTCTATTTCACCAACTGCGAACCCAGTCTCTTCCTAGGACTACAGCCTTCTCTGCCTAGGTCCCACCCACATGCATCCCCCCAAGATTGAGTCTCTTCTTTCCAAGATTCTGACGCTTTCCTTCTCTTCAACCCCTGCAGCTATCCCACGCATCCACAGCTATTAAACATGATTTATTCCTTTGAGAGAGGGGACAGGGCAGAAGTTGACAGACCAATAAATATTGCACAGGCCACTGGTGGAAGAAAGATCCAGACCGAGGTAGTTTCTGCAGAAAGGGTGAGGAACCTGGGCAGGAAAGGCACCTGAGGTTGTTGGGGCCTGAGTGGAAACGAGTCTTGGGAGTGAGGACGGTCTCTGGTTCCTCCTGACCCCCAGTCTTCTGCCTGAAACAAGGCTCTCAAACCCCTTTAGCCTGGACCAGCTGAGCAGCAGCGGACCGGAGAGCCTGCCTGAGGAGCAGCGGCAATTGACGAAAAGATCGGGTTTCCTTTAGAAGTTCTGATTGGTCGCTTCTACGCGGCGACAACTGACAGTGCCCAGCAGCTGGCAGTTGGCCAGAGAGCTGGGCTAACCGGCTCCCATTGGCGGTGGCCTGGGGCTCCGCCTTGGTGAACGTGTTGGGCGTTTTGCCCGGAGCGGGCTAAAAAGACGATGATCTATGGCCTCGGGAGGCACAGTTTTAACCACGGTGCCTGGTGGTTTGTACCACCGAACAGCTGTGATTGGCGGACACTCCTTCTCAGCCCAGCCTTGTTTGGATGTTCACGGCGGGGTGGGACTAAGGGATGGCCTAGAAGCAGAGCCAAAAAGCTTTGACTGGATGTTCAGGGGGGTGCCTAGCAACTGCAGGCTGTCACAACTGCTAGCTTTGTTTAAGAGTGCAGTGTAACGGAAGTGATTGCCTGTAGGCGAGTGAAAGTTAGGGAGGGGCAAAGCGTAGTAGCTTTGATTGACAGCTTATCGTGGGGGCGGGGCTTAGTGCCTCCCCAGGTGGCTGAGCGGGGCTGGGCGGAGGTTTCTCTCAGGGCTGGTCACTGCTGGGTGCTGGCTGTGGGGTTTCGGAGATGACTGTGGACAACAGGTCCAGTTTGGGGAAACCCGGGGGTGGGAACATCCCGATGCTGGGGGTGAGGGCCTGCAGGTGGGCCAGGGCCCGAGTTCCGTTGAAGGCCACGTCACAGCCTGACTGGGCCAAGAGCCAGTGCTCTACCTCGGACTGGAGCCACTGGGAGGTCTCTGCGGGGAGAGAAGCAGGTGTTGTTAGGAGGAGGTAACTGGGACCTGGAAGGACCGGAAGGGACAGCAGGGAGGGCACAGGGCAAGGAACATGCGGGGTCTGGGTTTGGGAGAAACCCAGGGGTAGGCTTGAGGTTAGCAAGTAAGTGGAACAAGGCCTTGAGGGGGTTGGGGGGGGCTGTCCAGCTCTGGATCTGTCATCTAGGGACAAGTCAGGGAGGGTCCTGTTGGAAAGGAGACAACCTGAGGCTCACATTGGGAGGGGACAAGAGTCCCTCCTTTGGACAGAGCGCTAGGGAAGTTGGGACCAAAGGAGGGCAAGCCACTCCAGAAGTCCGATGATCCAAGACCCTTATTCGGGATAAGGTCAGAATTCCAGCAGGGACCAGGTCCATCAAGATCAGAAGCTGGCTTCGGGGGCTGGGAGTGGGAGTCCCATCTGCTGAGGGGGCCGTCTTGACCCCGTGGGGACAGGATGGAGTCAGTTCCAGGTGGGGCCACGTCACTACTGGGCCTCCATGGGATGGGGGCAGAGCAGCAAAGGCCGGGGCGGGGCAAGGGGCGGACCTCAGGGCAGGGCAGGGCCACCAGGGCCAGGGCCCAGGCTTACCCTCTGGCTGGCCGCGCGCGCCCTGGGGCAGCCGGGCCAGGAAGCTGTGCGCTAGCAGAGCCTCCTTGGCATGTTCGTCCTGCGCGCGCAGGGCCAGGGCGCTGAGCAGCTCCGAGTTGTTGGAAGTGCTGCGGTAGTAGAGCATGTGGGCCAGCTCCAGCGCCTGCACGCTGCGCCGCTGTCCAAACATCTGCAGGCAGGACCACACCGCGGGGTCAGCCGGGCTGCCCAGGTGGCTGGGGGTGGGGAGGGCGCGGGAGGAGCCGGGACCCCGCGCCCCTACCCATACCCCCCCCCCCCCCCCGAGTCACTAAGTGTTGGGATGGTCCTTTCTGCAGCCTCAGCCAGGCGACCGGGGGTGGGAGAGGCGAGAGGAGGGAGGGCGGGAGGTACTGGGACCTCACGCCCCCACCTATACACTCCCCCTCCCAGTCACTGAGCGCTGGGAGGGTCCTTCCCACCTTCTGCCACGCTCTCCCGGGACTTCCTGGGTTCAGGTCCCCAGGAGCAGTGCCTGGGTGTTTGTATTTCTAACACACACACACTCCCGACGCAGCCGCTTCACGGGTTTGCCTATCTGAGGCACGTATTAATAGATTTGTTCAAGGATTTCCGGGCGATTTGAGCTTTAGCCTTGGAACTCTCTGTGACGATTTTTTTTTAAGTCCTTATCTTTTAGACACCTACTCAAGTATTTCCAAGCGATATGTTTAGGATTGACTCCAAAATAACCCAGCGGTGGGTGCGCAGGGGGTCCTTAGTTGAAAACCGATTGACTGTGTATAATTATACACGCCGGATGCCGACGACTCGGGAGCTCATCACGTGGTTCTATTCCCGCATTTGCTTGAAATTTACCGTAATAGAAAGTTTCAAAGGTTAAACTGTCAAGAGAAGTGTTAACGGGAAATAAATACTCCAAGCTTCTTTGAGGGAAGGAGAATGGGGTAGAATGCGGGGAGGGGCAAGTTTGGGGTCCCTACTAAGGAGCAGCCCCCTTCCCCACCTTTGCCCCTCCTTGGCTGGACCCCTTTCCCCAAACTTGGCGTCCCTAAGGAGGGAAAGGAGAGCCCACAGGTGCCCTCCAGGGCTCACACTAAAACTTCCACTCTGATTGCCCCATTCATCCACAAAATGAGTTCAAGCCCACTGGGTCCCCAAGCCAGCCGGGGGGGGGGGGGGGGGCGCTGGAGTCCCAACTCTGTCCCCTACCCTCTGTGAGCCCTTGGCTGAGACCTAAGTCCTTTGTAGGGGGCGCTGTCAGTCAAATGAGGTTCCAGAAGTTTATGAGACACCTGGCACTGCACCAGACCCATAACAAGAATTTTGACATTAGCTACTATGGAATATTCAACCGCACTCCAGGCTAGGTGCCGTCTTTTAAAGGCACGTACTGTCTGCCGCCCATCTTACACGGGGACCCAAGGTGAAATGCCTCTGAAGTCCTTAGAGTCGTGGAAATGGCTCAAATGACCAGCCCAGGACCAATGACAAGGCTGTGCACAACCCTGCTCTCCCTTGCCGTAAGCCCCGCTCAGGCAGTGTCTGTCCCTGTGTGGGAATGAATGGCCATCTCAGAGGGGCGGGGGGGGGGCGGTGGTGAGATGCGAGAACTGCGTGTGTTAGGGACCCTCCAGGATGAACCACACCCTGGGTTTGCTGTCTTTCTGCGAAGCTTATGCCGCTGAATTCCCAGACAGGAAGAGGGCCGGTCATGCTCTGTGGCATGGAGATGACGCCAGACCTCTCTTCCTGGAGAGGACACAGCAGCTGCCACCCGGGTGTTCCCTTTAATCCTCATCGTGGCCCCTCACCGCCCCCCAGCCTACCAGTTCCCCCTCTCTTGTGCTCCAGATCTGGGGTGGCCTCGCCATCTGCCCAGTCCCAGGCCAGACCCCTGGCAGCATCCTCGTTCCCTTCTTGGCAAACTGTCGGTCCCTAACCCTGTCCTCCTGCCCTGACTCTCTCAGTCCTATCCCCTCTGCAAACTGCCTTGTGCGTGGCCTCCTCCCGCCTGCCCCTGCCCTTTCCAGTTTGTCTCCTCAGGGCCCCAGAGCTGACCCTGCTCCTCCCCCGCTCACATCCCTGCCATGGCTCCCCAGTGCCCTCAGAGAGTCCACGCTCCCAGGCCTGACGCTAAGGCCCTGCATGGCCCAGCCCCTGAAGATATCTCCTGCTCTCAATGCGTCTCCTGTTGATGAGCCAATTCAGCCCAAACATTATCCTGAGCTGCCCTCTCTCTCAGGCCTCCAGGCCTCAGAACAAGCCAAGTCACCCCTGGTCTGTTCTTAGAAAACATTCGCTGCCTCATCCTCAAGGTTCAGGGTGGACATTGTGTCCCACAGAGGAGCAACAGTGTCATCGGGCTCCTGCAGTGATCACTGTGACCTCTGTCAGGCATGCCAGCAGTCTGTCTGTGCGTCCGCACCCACACTGGGAAGGTTTCCTGAAGCCTCCAAGCAGAGGGTAAAGGGTGAGCGGGGGATGGCCAGCCCAATGGGGTGAAAGGACATCTCAGTCCTTGGTCCTCGGTTGGGAACAGCATTGCAAAGGGGAGAGGAGTGCAGTGAAGCTGTAGAGCGCGGAACAGGAGGGGGTGTGAGCACTATGTTTTGGGGGAGCTGAAGCATACGACTGTGCTGGGTGAGGCTGGGGAAATAGGGTTTCTGGGGCCAGGCTATGAGCAAGGAGCAGGGCCAGCTCTGGGGCCCCTGGGGATGGGCTGGAGATCTGGGACGGGACTGACTGGGGAGGCTGAGAAGACCTGGGTTGTGGCCAGGACAGAGGGAACAAGATGGGTGCAGAATAGGGGCAGTGAGGCCAGGCTGGGGACTGACAAACAGGGGGGTAGGGCAAGGGCCATCTCCATGGGTCTAGCAAGTAACTGGGGGGACAGGGCCCTCTACAGATGAGAACCACAACCAGAAGTGGGTGTGGGGAGCTGCTGCTGGAGGTGAGGGCAATGTGCCCACAGCTGCTGCTGTTCTGGAGTTGGCCTGCTCCAGGCTGAGCATGGAGCCCCAATCTAAGAGATGACAGAGGGCTGCCTGTGCAAACCACAGAAACGAATGAGCTTTTGGTTTGGCGGGGGAGGCGGGTGGCAGGGGAAGAAAGAAGGACGTGCACAAGGCCGCAAAATCAGCTCCCAGGCATCTGATCTGAGACCAGTCCTTAGAAGGGGGTTTGGGGGAAAAGGATCCTGGGCACAGGGGATGAGGTGTCCGTGGGAAGGGTGTAGGGACATCCAGGAGTTTGCACCAGAGACAGATACCTGGGAGACACTGACACACAGGAGGGGACAAGAGTGTGCAGCTGGAGGGAGGCTCAGAGGGCCCACATTTAAGGACTGGAGTTTAGCCCAGAGCATGGGAAAACATTCAATGGGGATGCACTTATTAACTAGGGAACTGGTTTTTAACATGGACCCTGCAGAGCCCGAGAGGCTCCACAGCCCCCTGGAGCCTCAGGGAGGTGGGATGCAAAGTGCACCTAGGGCTGGGCCTCTGGGTCCCCTTCCAGACCAGTGGACACCCCTCACCAGCCTCCCTGCCGCTGGGCTCACAGCCCCACCCCCTCTGTGGTGGCTCCACTCCCTCTGGGCTCGAAACTCTGTCTGTGGCACTTTATCCACGAGCTGCCCTGTGGATAAAGCCCGGGGTCCCTATTCTAGCATTCAAGGCCCCTGCCACCCTCTGGGGCCTCACTTCACCCTGTACCCTGGACTCCAGCCCTGTGAGAACCCTCAAGCTGTACTCGTTCAGTCTCTTCCCCACTGGGTTCAATCCTCCCTCTTGCAAAGCTTCCCTTAGATCCCACCTGACCCCTAGTCCTCAGCGGGAGTTGCTACCACCCCACAACCCCCTATACCCCACCCTGGCCCTTCACCCTCTCAGCCAGCCCAGCCTGGTTATTATCTGTAGGCTTTATTACCAGTCCTCCTAAGACCCCGCTGGGATGGCTGTAAACAGCTTGAAAAGCAATGAACCAGCAAGTGAATAATCAAGTACAATGGATGCCATACACCAGTCCACAGTCCTGGGGCCGGTGCCAGCCCTGGGGAGAATCGGTAAAAGGCAACCCCCCTGGGCCGACTCAGCCTCAGGTCAGCACGCATGGCGCAAGTCAGCTTTCAGCCCCCAGCCCTCCCCTCGGCCTCGAATCCTTGGATGGTGAACAACCTGCGCAACTGTATGAGGCAGCCATGCGTTCATATGTAGTGGAATCAGGAAGAGAGTGTGGTAAAAATAGTTTCCTTGGCCCCAGTCCCAAAGTTTCCAATCAGTCCGTTTGAGCTGGAGCTCAGGAGGCCACATTTATAAAACCGGTCCCCTGGTGATAATGCCACCCCACCAGGATGAGGAAGCCTGGACTCAGAGAACAATAGCCCAGTTAGTAATAATAATCATCAGAACAGCAAACTTATATGGTACATTTTGTACTATATGTCAGGCTCTGTTCTCAGCATCACCTGTGTCTTCATTCATCCAATCCCCCAACAACCTTGAGAATCAGGTTCTTGTCATCCCCACTCCCCAGATGTGGGAGCTGAAGCCCAGAGAGGTTAAGCAACCTGCTCAAGGTCCCATAGCTGGGAGATGGAAGAGCCAGATTCAAACTCAGTGTTGCTCAGGACAACCCTACAAGGCAGGTCTCACTCCTGTCTCCGTTTTCCAGGTGAGGAAACTGAAGCCCCGAGACGTTAAGAAAGCGGCCGGAAGGTTGTGTAGAGTACAGAGGATCGAGAAGGAAGAGATGGAGGGAATGTGGGTATGACAAAGTAAAGGAGGGAAGGAAGGAAGAAAGGACAACAGGGGTCAGGAATGCATGAAAGAAGCAGAAACACAGGGCGGCCCAGCTTCTGGAGGAACAGGGGGAGGCAGGGATCGCATAGGCACGCCGGCGGCCAGCCACTCACCTTGGATGCCCGCAGGCCCATGAAGATGGCAAAGAGGAGCAGCAGCAGGGAGGTGGCCATCTTGAGGTCCGTGAGCACCACCATGCCCACATTGACGAAGAACACCAGGCCCGAGACAAAAAGCGTCAGGTTGAGCAGCGCGCGCTGCGTGGTGGACGTGCGGACCTTCAGCTCCGGGAGCAGCTGCTCTAGGCCCTCTAGGGGTGTGTCCTTGAAGCTCTTCAGCACCAGGTGCCCCCGCTTGGTACGGGCGGCCACCACCACCCACTTGAAATACCTCCTGCCAGACAGAGAGGGGATGGGGGAGGCAGGGTGGTCAGATCACTCTGGGGGAGCACCCTCCGACCCCCTGCCCCGAACACCCAGGACACTCTCTAGCTCTGGAGTCACACACTCAGTATAAAGGCTGCTTAATGGGGACGGGAGGAAACTCAGAAAGAAGACCAGTGTCCAACAACAGGGCATCAGCGAAAATAACACAATCCCCTGTCATTGGACACATAGATGGCTTCCAGCTTTAGGTACTTGGTGAATGGGGAACTGAATGCTGATCTTTTCATTAGTTCTTTTCCTTTCTTTCTTTCTTTTATTTTTTTAAGATTTTCTTTATTCATTTGAGACAGAGAGATACACAGAGAGAGAGAGAGAGCAGGAGAAAGGGGAGAGGCAGAGGGAGAGCGGGAAGCAGGCTCTCCGCTGAGTCAGGAGCCCTACTTGGGGCTCGATCCCAGGACCTGGAGATCATGACCTGGAGCCGAAGGCAGATGCTTAACCGACTGAGCCACCTAGGTGCCCCTTGGTTATTTTTCAAACTCAAATTCTACTTTCCATTTCGGGTGTCTGCGAGGTGCCAGGGAGCGCTATTCAGCTCTGGAGAGGGAGCCAAATGAGTCGGTCTCCGCCTTTGTGGGGCTTCTAGTCCAATGTGAGAGACAGATAATTAAACACACAGTCTGCAAGTATAAATATCTCCTTGGAATAGATTCCTGGAAGTGGAATTACTAAGGGGTATATAGGGATAAGAGGGTTGGTTTTTTGTTTTTTGGGTTTTTTTGTGGGTTTTTTTTTTTTTTGGTCTTTAGGTTTTTTGTTTTGGTTTGGTTTTTTGGATTCATGACCATATTTGATAAACTGACTTCCAGAAAGGCTGGGTAATTTACAGGCCCAAGAGATCTGCCTCTCCTCACCCTGCTCTGTATTAGAGCAGTTTCTGTTTAAAATATAATGTTCACCAGAATCCTGGCTGCGCCATTTTTAAAAAAATGTGTCCTTCTCTTTCTGAGCCTCAGCCGTCCTCATATGGAAAATGGGAGAAGTGTCCCTACCCTTCCTCTTCCCTGGGCACTATAGTTCTTATTTTCCCTAGGGGAAAAAAGGGCAGCATTTGGATGATCTCCCCACCCCTTTTTTGACTTCCCCTCCCAGGTCCCGATACCCAAATCCAGACACTGACCTGTCAGTCCCCTCTCGACTCTAACCTTGCTCCCTTTCACTGCAGCTGGGGAACAAGGGCCGCCTCACCTCTCTGCGGGGGGTGACCTGCTGAAGAAGCCACGTTTGGAGCCCACGCTGGACTTATGGGGCATCTGCCCAACTCGCTGGCCCAGGGCCCAGAATTGCATGTAGATATACTGATCCAAATTTATTGTCACCTGACAAGGGGGACAAAGGAAGCAGAGGCAGCTGAGCATGGGCAAGGGTGAGAGCATAGGCTACTAGAATTAGATGCCCCTCCCCTCAATGATTTCCACTTCTCTCCCAGGCTTATCATCATCCGGGATGGGTCTAGACAGGATGGCCATGTACAGTTGCTCATGTTGTATACTGCACAAGGGCATACTATCTAAGATGGCATCATTTACCTCAAAGTCATTTTTATTACCACATTTCTGAGAATCTAAAACAACACTGATTTTAAGATACCCCATTTTTAAAATTGAATAAATATGACATGTAACACTGTAAGCTTAAGGTATACAGCATGTTACTCTGACACATTTATATATTGCAATAATTGTGAACTGGATATTCCACTATTTTATGAAGCAACTGAAGGAGAATTATATTGTCAGTTAAAACTATGCCACACTACCACTTATAAGTCATATCCCAATTTCAGACAAAATATGACTCTGGAAAAAATAAGTGTATCTTAAAAATCACTAAATGGGGGACTTTGGAATTTTACAATTTTTATTTTCATTTTGTTGACTTGAAGGATGAGCGTTTTGTATTATTTATTATTACAGCTTTCTGGAAGATGATGATAAAGGCTCTAGTCCTAGGAAGATCCATATATTATGATACTTTTCCAACAAATGGCAGTGCCGTGACTGGGAAAGAGGTTCTGCATTCTAATTCACCAAAAATGCTATGTGGGCTCACACCCTGTGGTCAGGGCAACTCCCAGCAGCCTCTGCCTCCCAAAGGCTCCATGCTGCCCCAAGGCTTCCTGGAAGTTCCGGGTCTCCCCTAGAAGACAGGCACCTGGACCTCATCCTGAGGGTGATGGACCACCAGAGCGTAGGCCAGGGTGTCCTCCGAGAGCGGGGAGAAGTTGGCCTGGGCCAGCAGGGGCTCCAGAGCCCGGAGCACCTCCTGCTCATTGGATAGACGCTGGGGGTCTGTCAGCGAAGGCTGGTCGAGGGTCTCCCTGTCGGGGTTGATGGGGTCATACAACGCCTGAGAAGAGAGTCAGAGAGAAGAAAAATGGGCTAGGGCACAGCATGAGGGATGGTTCCCGGCCCACCCTTTAGGGAATGGGGTGCCCCAGGGCTTGTGCTGGGCTCTCTCCCCTTCTCTCTCCTCGCGCTCACCGCGCTCACCTTTAGTAGCCTCGTTACTCCCATCCCTTTAAACACCGCTCTGCAAATCTGTGTCTCTCTGGGCAACTTCACATCTCTAGCCTGGACCCGTCCTCCAAGTTTCCAGACCTGATACCCAGTTCCGGGACATGAGCATCTGTCCCCAGTAACAGAGGGGAAGAAGGATACAAGGATGCAGAGGGAGAGTATGTTTCCTAGTCTCTCCAGAGGCTAGATGTGGCCAGAAGGCAGGTCTCATCCACGGACCGTGAACAGAAAGGCTGCAGAAGGTCCGACTTCCCCCTCACTTCTCGCTCCCCTACATCTCTACTCTTTTCCTTCAACTGCTGGCTGAAAACACGGCTTTGCCCCTGGCTTAGTTTTGACCACAGAGATGGAGACAGCATTCTAAGGAATGCCACAGCAACACGAAGGAAGGACCCTGGGTCCTAGAATAATAATAACCTCATTTGGAATCCTGGCCCACTTGCCACTGGATAGTGAAGGGGGAGAGAAATAATCCCCCACTTCCTTTTTGTTTTTTTTTTTTGTTTTTTGTTTTCAAGATTTATTTGACAAAGAAAGAGTGAGAGAGGGAACACAAGCAGCAGAAGTAGGAAAGGGAGAAGCAGGTTCCCACTGAGCAAGGAGCCCAATGCAGGGCCCGATCCCAGGACCTCAGGATCATGACCTGAGCCAAAGGGAGACACTTAATGACTGGACCACCCAGGCGTCCCCTTCTACTTCCTTTAAGATTTTTTTTAACTTATTTATTTGAGAGAGAATGAGAGAGAGCACAAGGGCAGGGAGGGTCAGAAGGAGAAACAGACTCCCCGCTGAGCAGGAAGCCCAATGTGTGATTTGATCCCAACACTCCAGGATCATGACCTGAGCCAAAGGCAGTCGCTTAACCAACTGAGCCACCCAGGCATCCCTCTCTGCTTCCTTTAAACCACTGTGTCATGGGGTCTGCTTGTTACAGCAGCTAAGCCTTTATACTGACTAAAGCAAACTCTCCAGTTGATATCCCTTGTGGGATGTCAGTTGCCTCAAATGCAGCATGTCGAGCCACAGGTCATGTCCTTCTACCCACATCTTCCAATAAATTTGAGTTTCTTCTCCCAGACCTCTTCCTCTGGCAACCAGCCCTGGCCTCCACCCCAAGCATCAGACAGTCATAGTCAATGATCTCTTCCGTACCTCTCATTGGAAACGGCATCTCACAGCTAACCCAGCCAGAGGAGAGTGCCTCATTTCTTCCTTCCCCTCCACCAGCCTTCTCTCTAAAGGAAATAGTACTGGGATGCCTGGGAGGTTCAGTGGGTTAAGCTGCTGCCTTTGGCTCAGGTCATGATCCCAGGGTCCTGGGATCGAATCCCACATTGGGTTCCTTGCTCGGCAGGGAGCCTGTCTCTCTCTCTGCCTCTGCCTTCCTCTCTGCCTGCATGTGTGCTTTCTCTCTCTCTCTTTCTGACAAATAAATAAATAAATAAAATCTTTAAAAATAAATAAATAAAGGAAATAGTATCACCCGAATATACAGACGCTCTGATCAGACGTTTCTGAGGCACCCTTGATCCCTTCCTTCTCTTTACCACCCTCTCCAACCCTTTAGCAAGTTCACAGGCTAGACCCTTGAGTTGCCCTTGAATCCATCTGCCCCCTCCCCCATCTCCATGGCCACCTTTTCCTCCTGCCCCAACAACTGCATTGGGCTTCTGTTCTTCCTGCTTCTTCTCTCACCACTTCCAAATCGCTCTCCTCAAAGAGCTTATTCAGACTAGAAACAGATCCCGCAACCTCTCCCCTCCAATCCCCCCACAGTGGCATAAATACCAGAACTTGTCCACCACCTCCAAGGTCCCCCACAAACTGGCCTCTGCTCTGCCCATTTCATTTTATATACCCACAACCCCCTCCTCCCCTGCCCATAAGAAAAGAAAAAATGCTGACTCAGTGAATGAATGCAGGAGGGAGTTTCTGTGTACCTAGGCTCTTTGCTGGTTTCAGGATGACTTGTGACTTGTCCCAGACTATATAGTGAACCTCATGGAGGGATTATTGGTCCAGAAGCCCAGTACTCTGTGTGTCGCAGGACAGGTAGCCCTAAGGAACAACTTGTCTAGGCTAGGTGTGATTTTGAATTAGTGGAAGGAAAGAGGTACTCCAAGTGGGAAGAACTCCCGGGCAGAAGTTTGGAGTGGGGAAGGCCCGGGGCCATGGAAACCACTGAGCAGGGAGACAGGACAGCTAGGACAGCTGAGCCTCAGCAAGTCCCCTTCCGAGTGAACTCCCACGGCTGGGGCGTGCTGCCCGAGGACAGGACTCTGGCCCAACGCTGGGGCCTGTGCCAGAAGCCCTTCAGGTCCCACAGGCCAAGTTCTCGGACTCACAGAGTGACCTTGAGAAATTCCACTGCCAGGACTGAGCCGCAGTTTGAGGGGGAGGGAAGCTCATAGCCAGAGGACAGAGAAATCTGTATTCATCAAGCATCCGCTGAGAGCCAAATTCTCTTCTGGACTCCTCCCATCCATCTCCACCCACGGCTCCGGGCCAGAAACCTGGATGTCACAGGTGACCCCTGGATGTCACAGGTGACCCCTGCTACTCCCTTCCCCCACGCAATGAGCCCTGCTGGCTCTACCTCCAAAACAGATCACCACTTTGCACCACCCCCCTCGCCCTACCCCATCCACACCCCCATCTGCTCCTCCTGCCTGGAGGAGTCCAACAGCCTTCTCAATGGTCTCCCCACATCCCCTCACCCCACTCCCAACAATCTGCTTTCTACACAGCAGCCAAGATTCTATCAAACCATAACAACAACAGTAATAAATGATAGTGCACATTTATATAGAACTTTCTACACACCAGGGACTGCTTGAAGCAGGTTGTTCTCACCATGTGACATGGTACTATTGTTGCCTTCATTTACAGAGATAGAAACTGAGGCACAGAGAGGTTAAGTAACTGCACAAGGTCACAGCAAAGAAGTGTTATATCAGGAATTACACTTCTAACTATGTCGATCTCCTGCTAAAATCATTCCAAGGCTCCTACTGCCCTCAGAAAATAGGATCATGCTCTGTACTGTGTCCTGCAAGGCCTCAGAGGACCTAACACCACAATCCTCCTTGGTGGCTCAACACCAGCCACACTGGTGTAAGTTCCTCCAGGCACAGGGACATTGTACATGCTGTTAAAAGACTCTTCCTGCCCCCCTCCCTGTCCACTACTTAAGTCCTATTCTTCTACAACATTCCAGTTCCCTTATCACTCTCAAAGAGCCATTCTCTGCTCCTTAGGCTGAGCAGAGCTGCCCTGTGAGGTTGGGCAGATTGGGCACTGTACAAATGTGCCAGATCTAATGAGCACCATTTTAGATGCAATAGACATATACATTTATCCTGTCACTCTCTCAGATGAAAATAAAGAATGTAGAGTAACACCATCCAACAGAACTGCTGACAATGACAGAAACATCAAGATCTGCACCATCCAATAGCCTGGTCACAGGTGGCTACTGAGCCCTTGAAATGGGGTGAATACAATGGAAGAACAGAATTTCAAAATTTTATTTAATTGCAATGATCTCAAATTTAAACACAGCCACATGTGGATAGCAACTACCATATTATGCAGCACCAGTCAAGAGAAAGGAGTGCATTTCACCAATTTGCACACGAACTTCGGTACAGAAACCAAGGTCAGCTTTGCTATCTGCTGCTATGAACCATGCCCAGTGAGTTCACTGTCTGAATTTATCCACTCATCGAGGAGAGCACCTGACTTCCACCTGTCCGCACCACTCAAGTTCAGCTCCTTGAGGGCAAGGTACATGCATGAATTTGCTGCTGACGTTCCTGAGCCCCAATCAACGCTTGCCGGCAGACGTCCAAATGGGCCTCCTGACACCTGCACGCGTGCATCTGATGGGCATCCTCTCAAACCCACTGCCTCCCAAACTGGAGTCTTGAAACTCCTCAGACCTGCTTCTCCTGCCACCTCACCCGGTTCAGAAGAGGCCAAGTCCGTCCAACTCCTCTATTTCTCACACACTGAACCCACTGGCAAATCTTGGTGGCCCCACATTCAAAACAGATCCAGAATCTGATCATTTCTCATCACCAGCCCCTACCACCCCCCTCTCGCCCCAGGTCTGAGCTACCCTTACACCCTGGACTGTGGCAGTGGCCTGGGCACTGGTCCCCCTACACACATCCTCCAGACCCAACCCAGTCTGTTCCCCAGGCAGCCGCCAGAGGGCACCTGCTGTCATTGAAGCCAGCTCCCATCCCTCTGCTCAGAGCCCTCTGGTGGCTTCCACCTCACTCAGAGTCAAAGCAAAGTGCTCACCAAGAAGCTCTGCAGAATCTGGGCCCCATGCCCCATCTCTGCTCTCATTTCTGGCCCTCTTCCCCAGCTTCTTTGCTGTTCCTCCCGCACACCATGCACACTCCTGCCACAGGGCCTTTGCGCTTACCATTCCCACAGATCTGTGTGAGATCTCTTGGCTCACTCTTGCCTCCTTCAGGTCTCTGCTCAAATTCACCCTCTCTGTGAGGCCTTCCCTGACTATTCTACCTAAAATTGCAAAACATTCCTGCTTGTTTTTTCTTCTTAATTAGGTTACCAGATTTAGAAAAAAAAAAATTAAATTAAATTAAATGCAGTACACCAACTTAGATTTTATTTCCAGATCAACAATTAACAATTTTATATTTGAGGACTGTATTATATAGGACATAATTCTACTGCAAAAGAAAACAGTTATTCATAGGTTACCTGAAATTCAAATTTAACTGGGTGGAGAGGGTTGAACTGTATCCTCGAAAAATTCACATCTTTTTGGAACCTCAAAATATGACCTCATTCAGAAATAGGGTCTTTGCCAGTCTAATTAGGTAAGAATCCCAGGATGAGATCATCCTGGATTAGGGAGGGCCTAAATCCAATGAGCATGTCCTTTATAAGAGACAGAAAAGGACAAGCGGAGTCACAAAGAAGGTGACGTGAAGACGGGAGACAGAGGTTGGACTGTTGTTGTCTACAAGCTGAGGAAGGCCAAGGATAGCAGCCTGGGTGGCTCAGCCGGTTGAGCATCAGACTCTTGGTTTCCACTTGGGTCGTGATCTGGGGGTCGTCAGTTCGACCCCCACGTCAGACTCTGAGCTGAGAGTCAAGCCTGCTTAACTCTCTCTCTCCCTCTGTCCCTGCTCGCTTTCTCTCTCAAATAAATAAATAAATAAATAAATCTTTAAAATATGTACATACATACCCACTGAATGAATTCAAGGATGAATAAGGGAAAGGAAGTGCAGAGAGAGGTCACCTGTCAAGGTCACTGGCGGGCTGATAAACAACATAGCCAGCTCTCTGCCTGCCCAGGGGCGGCTTCCTCAGGGGACTTAGGTCATCAGGAAAAGGTCCCCCATGGTGTCCACCTGTCTCTGTTCCCACCCTTCCCTTCCCCTCTTAGTGTCACAGTTTAAAATCTCCTGCCTCTTGGCACCTGGGTGGCTCAGTGGGTTAAAGCCTCTGTCTTCAGCTCAGGTCATGAACCCAGGATCCTGGGATCGAGCCCCGCATCGGGCTCTCTGCTCAGCGGGGAGCCTGCTTCCCCCCCCCCCCGCCTGCTTCTCTGCCTACTTGTGATCTCAGTCTGTAAAATAAATAAAATCTTTTTTAAAAAAAATCTCCTGCTGCAGTGGTAATATGCATCTTCATTTTACATGTGTTCTGTGTTTCCATATATTTAACTGTTTATAGAATAAGATGATTTTCTAAATAAGTTTAAAAAAAAAAAAAACAAAAACTGCCTCTCACAGACCCCAGGCTAGGGCTCGGAGGCAGCTAGACCTGGATGCAGATCTTGGCTCGGCCAGGCCCTCCCAGAGCCTCCGTGTCTGCATCTGTAAATGGGGCTGATGGCAGCTGCCCCTCGATGCCATAGGAAGGGGTCCGTGAGCCTGACCCAGAGTGCGTGCTCAGTGGCAGGGGGCTGTTGTCACTGCCCTCCAAAGCACAGAGGGGACGTGTCAGGGCAGTGTGCAGTAAGCGTGGGCTCAACACGCCTGGGTAGTCCAAACCCTGCACGTTCCAGAGGACTGCCTCTGGCCTTGGCTCCTGGGTTACTTTTAAGGCCTTGGAAATGTTTGCTTGCTAAGAGGATCTGGGTTTCCCCGGGGCCTTGGGCCACAGCAGCCAGTCTATGCTAACAATGTGATTATTGGTAGGGGCCTTGGCTACGGAGGAGCAGTTTCATGGCCCTCGAGGGTGACTGAGTAGCTAAGGCTGGCCACGCCAGCACTGACTAACCCTCAGTAACCATCCTGGATCCCAGCTGGGGCGCCTGGCTGGCTCGGTCACTGGAGCATGCAACGCCCGATCTCGGGGCTGGGGGTTCGAGCCTCACACTGGGTGCATAAGTTACTTAAAAATAAAATCTTAAAAAAAAAATCCTGGACTCCATGGCTCAGGTGAATTTCCCTGGCGGGTCAATGTACTCCATACATGCTATCCCACCTTGCTGGTGAGAGAACTAATTGTCATCTTGTAAGACACTTCTGGGAGAGACAGCAGGAAGGTGGCATGGCCTCTCTGGAACCCCACCCCAGGGCTGATTTTGCTGATTTTGTTCGCTATCCTTTTGTTGTAATAAACTATTACTGTGAGCCTAACAGCTTTTCTGAGCTCAGTGAGTCACACAGAGAAAATCACTGAGGCCGATCACTGTCTCAGGGACCCCTCCCCACTGCCACCCCTCACCAGGATCCTGGGAGTGGAAGGGGGAGGATGTGAGAATGTAGCTTGCTGACATCACCCTTTCCTGGGGTTCCACTTCTCTGTCTAGCTGCTCTTTGGCTGTCCCCCTCACCGGGTCCAGTTCCCCTTCCTGATCTCAAGGCTGGCATGTCCCAGGGCTCCACTAATCCCCCTATTGATCTCATCAGCAAAATCTAAATGCTCCCAGGGGATGCTGCTCAGCCCAGACCCCTCCCATGACCTCCGGAGCCCACATTTGGGTCCATCTTTCCATCTGGCTGTCTTATAGGCATCTCAGATTCCTAAGTGCAAAACGGAGCTCGCGTCATCCCTGCAGATCTGCCTCCCGCCCCGGCTCTGTCCTCCGCATCTTGGTAAATGGCAGCTCCATTCTTCCAAGGGAGCGGGCCCAAACTGCTGGAGGCCCCCCCTGACTTCTTCCTCTCCCTCACCGCCTGCCTGCCCAGCCTAATGCTGATGCCATCTCCCCATTACCAGCATCTGACCACTTTTCCCCACTTCCACAGCTATTACCCTTGCTGGGGCTGCCATTATCCCTTACCTGGACAAACATAATTGACTCTGAATAGATCTCCCTGCCTCCGATAGTCTGTTCCAGAAGGATCCCGTTAGCACCTAAATCAGCACATGTCCCTCCTCTGCTCAGAGCCCTCCCGTGGCTGCCAGATCACCTAAGGAAACAGTTTACCCCCAACCCTTCTCTGCCTTCATCTTCTGCCGGCTCTCCCTCTCTCACTGCCCTCCAGCCACAGGGCTCCCTGCCTTGTTCTCCCAACTCTCTGTGCCCCAGGACATTTGTATCTGCTTTTCTCTCTGCCTAGAATACTCCCCGCTGCCTGCCACCAGACATCTATAGGGCTCTCTTTCTGTGTCTCCACCCAGGTCTTCACTCAACTGTCACCTCCTCAGAGAAGGCTTCCCTGACCACCCTAGTCTAAAACAGGCCCTCATGTCATCCTTCCCTATCCACTACTCTGCTTCATTGTTCTTCACAGCACTTACGGCTCTGGGCCATCCTATTTCATATTCATTCATTCATTCATTCATTCATTGTCTCCCCAACCAGAATTTCAGTTCCACAGGGACGTGGCTTCATCTGTCTGCTCAATGATGCTTAGAGCAGGGCTGGGTTCCAACGAGAGACTCAGAGGATTCTTACTGAATGAACAGATAAGCAAACAGGCACATCAAGGATGGTGCCAGGGACCTGGTCCTCACCTGCAGCCGGGCCAGGATGTGGTGGTAGTGGAACAAGGTGCAGAAGTCCACGTGGGCTGCAAAATCAGCTAAAGCTGCCTTCTCCTTGGGGCTGGAGTGGAATTCCTGTTACCTCAGGAGGCAAAACTTCTCGTTAGGTTTCTTTCCCGTTTCCTCTCGGGGTGGGATTTTTTTCTCTGGCAGTCCATATGATCTGGGTTTTAATTTAAAGATTTTGTTTTGCTTGGGGTAGGGGGGGCAGCCAATTTTACTGACCAAGAAACTGAGACAGCCCGGTGTAATGGAAAACAGCGGAAAGAGCTAGAAGGTCAAGTTCCCGCTTTGACACTCACTTGCTGACATTGACACAGTGATGGTGTACCAGCTGTAGCTCGCTGGTCTATCACCCTCCAGAGGCTGTACAGGGCTGGATGGAATTATATTTAACCCCCCATTTTTCAGAAGGAGAAACTGAGGCTCAGTGGAAGTCACTCACTGAGGGCCACAGTGTTTGTATGAAAAGAAGCTGAGACTCTGATCGGGGCCTGTCTGACTCCAGAACACACATATTTAACCACTTCTTTATGCTTCCTACCTCCGTGCCCTAGATGAATGTCTTCACCTCCCTGAGCCTGTTCCCTCATCAGCAACAGAGGACCACACCCTCTTTTTGAGAGAGTGATGGTGAGAATGAGATGCAATTCCATAGTGTTTGTGTGTGTTGATACCTACGTGTGTGCTTGTGAATAAAGTCTAGCATTGACCTTAGTACATACAGAGGTATTCAATAAATAATTTTTAAATAAATGAATGATAATCCTCACTAATGACAAGTAGGATGATGAGAGTAGGGAAGAGCTTAGCTCTGGAGCCGGGCCCTCAGTGCAGCAGGTGCCTAATGCCTCACAAGAGATCACAGTCCTTACCCTGCTCTGGAGTCAGGCCACTTTGGTTCTAACCTGGGCCACAACATCATCACCTTGATAAGTCACTTTCTCTCCTCACCTGTTTCAGTCACTTCAGTTGTAAAATAGGGACCATGGTAGTCTCTCTCTTACTGGGTTGTTCTGATGACTCAACAAGACGTGGAAAATGCTTAGCACTGTGCCATACAGTAAGAACTCAAACAGTGTGATAATAATTATGATGACATTTTCGCTAGTATAATAATTATTATTACATGGTAGTAATAGTAATGATGAGGATGATTATTATACCCATTTTGCAGAGGGAAAACCCATGCCCCAGAGAGGGCTTGCTCAAGGCCCTAGAACAAGCGAGAGTCCGGAATTGCTTCTATATCAGCACCTCACAGGTCTGTCCCTGCACGCCTACCCGGGAGAAGAAAGGGAACGGAACTACAACTCCCAGGAGGCGCCAGGACAGCCCTCTATGGCACGAAGGGCTGTGCCACCGCGATGCCTGCCGGGAGCCGTAGTCCCCAGGCTCTCGGACCCGGGACGGGCGGTACCTGTGTCAGGAGGCGGAGCAGCTGCTCCTTGGAGAAAGGGATGAACCGCTCGCGGTACTGCTGGGCCCAGTCGCGGGGCTCCGTGGGGTTCCACATCTTGCGGTACTCCCCCATCTTGGCCGCCAGCGACGACAGGGCCCGGGGGGGCCCGAGGAGCGTAGGCAACAGGGACCATACCCGGACCCTGGATCCCCAGACCCCCCGGGTCACATGCAGCATGGCCAGACCCTTTCCCCGGAGCCTGAACAAGGGAAATGAACAGGGGTCAAAGGTCATCTAGAGGAACCGTACCCTCCCACCTGCAGGGGCCGTCCCTTCCCCAGGCAGGGCGCAGAGCCCAGCTGCTCGTCTGGCAGCGCGTCTTGCCTGTGCCCTCCCACATTGCTCATGTGGCCCCGAACTGCAGGCAGGGGTCAGAAGTCTTGAGTCCTGGGGCGTTTTAAGGGCCCAGAGACCCTATAGTGGTACAACGGGTTTCTGCGGGGTCTAGGCAGCAGGTGGATCTTAGGAGCATAGGAGATGCTCGGAAAGGCTACATAGGGGGTGTAGGGCGGCCCTCCCCCGGCCATGCAATCCTCCGCCCTCTCCCTCACCTTAGCCAACGCTCGACTGTCATTGAGCCTCCTGCGCATGTGTAGGAAGGCGTCCTGGGTCCCCCAGTTTCTGCTTCAGCCTGCAGTAAGACGCATGCGCAAAGCCTGGGTCATCTAAAGCCGTCTATCTTTCCCCTAACGCCCTATCTCAACTGCGCGTGCGCAATCTGCGGGCCTTTCTTTAGCCCTGTTTGAGTGCGGCGCATGCGCAGCGGAAGTGTCTCCTTGGCGGCGTGCTTCAAAGGGGAGGGGGCGGAGCGGGCGCGAGACTCGGAGGAGGACTGGGCTGGGCTGGACTCCCGCGCGCGGCCAGCCAACGGCGGGCAGCCCAACGTCCGCCCAGGCCACGCCCCGACTCGTGTCAGCTCCTGAGTGCGGGGGCGGGACTTGGACGCAGCCAATCAGCTGTGGAGGAGCGAAAAGGCGGGAAAAAGCGGAACCAAAAGGCTGAGGCGGCGCCAGAGACCAGGAGGGGAGGGTGGGCGGAAGGAACAGCCGGCCTTCAGGTGACGAAGACCGGGCCTCCAGAGTAGGGGTGGCCCTTTGTCAGGCAGCATCACCCCCAAGCCCAGCACCCCCATTCCAGGCCCTTAAAGGGGAGACTCCGATTCTAAGAAGGTAGCCTGGTACCTGGGGCGTGACCTCGTAATTCTGAGGGGAGAGCTCCGTTCTGAGCCCATGTTCCCCACACATCTAAGGTCCAGCCTCCCCCCAACTAGAGGAAATGCACTCTTAGGAAGATGGACTTCGATTCTAAGGGGAGGCCCTTATCCTGAGAAAATAACCCCAAGTTACGAGGCCGGCCTAAAATACACCCTGAGATGTCTTGATTCTCCACTATGGGGGCTGTCACCCCAAACCTTGAAAGGGATTCCTCTGGCTCAGACCTCCCAAGGGTTCTGACCTATGTTCTGGTACCCCCTAATCCCTGGAAAATCCTATCCGTGGCTTCTCACCCAGAGAGTACAGTCCTTAGAATGAGCTCCCTGGCTCCTGGGTCAGAGATGTGACCCCAGTCTCAGGAGCTCTCTTACTCTTTACCCCATTTGTGGGACCCTCAGCCACCCTCTCGCCCTGTACTCCCACCTCTGGGACCTCCGGTGACCCCTTCACCCCCAAGCCCCAACCCCTTCAACCCTAGTAGACCCGTCACCCGACATAACCCCATTCTTGGGGGACCCCCTGAACCCTCTACCCCATGCCCCCATTCCTGGGACCCCTGGCAGCTCCTTCAGCCCACACCTCTGACTCTGACCTCCACCATCCATCTTGTCTTGCAGCAGCTGAGCCCAGGGTGGGCCTGGAGCCCCTGGACGGCAGCGCCCAGCAGGCAGCACCCAGCATCCCTGCTCACGCCCCCCGGGACCCCAGAAGCAGAGCAGCCGCCATGCACATCCCTGAAAGCCTCCAGGACCTGGCTGACAGTGAAGCCGTGCAGTTTCTAAAGAGGCCCAAGACGATCACCCGGATCATTGCAGGGGTGAGGCCATCTTGGGGCCTGACTGCCCCATGGGTGACAGGAAACAGTGTGGAGGGAGTTGGGGGGGGGAGTGGCCAGATTGGGAGAACAAAATAAAAGGGAGCTCATAACAGAAGTCCCCTCTTACTGAGCATCTCACCCTAGGCCCTGCACTACCCTGAGCGCTTATTAACTCTCAGAGGAAGACACAGCATTCCCAAGTACGTGCTATGAGCCCCATTTTTGCGTTGAGAAAACTGAGCATTGGAGAAAACTAAATCAGTGTTTATTTTTAAGGACATCATTGTTTAAAGGCTGCGCTCTCCAATGGGGTCTCCACAAGCCACGTGTGGCTATTGCAATGTAAACTAATTAAAATAAGAGTTCGTTTCAAAAGGGGGTCGCAGTGGCCACCTTTCAGATGCCCACCAGCCTCACATGGACAGTGCAGATCTAGAGCATTTCCGCCATGGTGGAAAGTTCCATTGGACAGTATTGGCTAAGGGCCCCCAGTAAGAGGCAGGGCTGGGATTCAGATGCAAACTGGGGTCTGTGAAATGCCAGAGTCCTTTCAATTTGGCGCCCCTCAGACAAGGGGATAGGACAGGAGCAGGGGCAAGTTCCTCTGGGAAGGAAGAGGTGCGCAGAGGGGAGACAACAGCGTGTCACTTAGGACTAAGATACCAGGCATGGGATAGCCACTGTGGGCCAGTCACTGTGTGCCAAGCCAGGGCTTTATAGGTGTTTTTGGATCATTACCACGTTCCCAGACTCAAGACCCCCGGGCTCAAATCTTCACTCAGCACAGACTTGGCTGTGTGATCTGGAGCCAATCACTGTGCCTCTTTGGACTTCAGTTCCTAAAGGGGTTAGAACTGTGACTCGGGGCTTTATGCTCGGCCAGCTCCCCTGCTCTCCTTTGACAGAGCTGGAAACTGAGGCCCAGGGAGCTGATGAGACTTGACTGGGGTCCTGGGAACAGGTGGATCAAATCCAGGGTCCTCACCTGGAGCATCTTCCTACTCCTTCTGGAACCTCTGGATGGAGAAGGATCCAAAGGGCCTGGCTTAGAAGCCTTAGAATCCTGGCTCAGCCACACGCTGCCCCCGTGGGGTGGCACACTCCTTGCTTTGCTGGGGCCGCACCTGGTTGAATCAGCTCGAGTGCCGCCCTTGATCCCCAAAAGTGCCCCGTTTTTGGTGGATAACGTACCCAGTCACTCTATATCTGTGACCTTGAGAAAGTGACTTGATTTCTCTGAGAAAAGGCTCCCCATGGCCTGCTGGTAGGAAAGACTGTTCTGCAAGTGAAACCAGTTTCTGTCCCTAAATGGAAAAGCACGGGCCTGGAAAGTCTGAATCCCACTTTAAATAGAGATTATTATTAGGACAACTCATTTCTGTGAGCAACTCGAGGGATGGGTCTGGGGGGCTGAAGGTGACGGGGAGTCGCGTACATTGCCGTTCCTCCCCAGGGGACGAGGGGAATTAGGAATTCCACGTTCCATGTCCGTCGTGGGTGTTAACTTCTCCTCCTCACCCTGACCCAATGGCATGGCCATCAACTACCCCTGTTCGACCCAAGGGGAAACTGAGGCTTATGGAGGTAGAGTGACTTGGCCAAGGTCATCACCCAGCTGGCGAACTAGTCAAAGGATTCTTGCACCTCCCAAGCTTTGGAAGGAAAAACGGGTGGCAAGGGAGGAGGCCCAGCTGGTGTGAATGGGCTTGGGGAAGGGGGAGGGAAGGGCCATGGGCTGTGCCAGACGTTTTGGTCACGGACTTTGCCCGCTGCCTCCATCCTCCCTCCCTCCCGCCCTCTCCTCCTTCCCCCCTGGCCTGGCTCCTCAGTAGGGAGTCTCTGGGCAGCTGGTCCTCTTGTCCTTCTCACTGCCGCCTGCCAGCTGGTGTCTTAACTGATGAATCTTTGCTCCTTCCCTGGGGATGGGCCAAGGAGGGCGTGGAAGGAAGTTGGACTCTGGCATCAGAGGGCTCGGGCCCCTCTGGCCCAGCTGAGCCCCCTCCTTGAGTCTCCAGGGCCCAAGGCTCACACCGCAGCCCAAGGTCTCCAGGGTCATCGGATGAACAGCCCCCAGGCTGGGAAGTCAGGAGGACCAGAGCCCAGTCCTTGCCCCTCCTTCGCTGACTGACCTTGAGAGGACACGTCCCCTCTCTGGGCCAATCATGAGACCCATCATCAGGCCTAGGCCCCCTGCCCCTCTGCACAGCCCCAAGACAGCCTGGGAAACTGAGGCTGTAAGAGGTGAATGATTTGTCCAAGGCCACACAGCTGGCAGAGCCGGACGCGCCTGGCTCTTTCCACTCCACCTTAATGGCTTCCATTCATCACCTGTGAAACAGAAATTGACCACGTGGGGCTGGTGCGAGGGAGGTAGAGCAGGTAACATGGAGACGGGCTCGAGTGATCGATGGGCCTTCCAGTCCTCGACCTGGCTCCGTCCCCAAGCAGCTGACCGAGATGCTCTCCTTCTATGGACTCCTCGCTCCGAAACCAGGAATGGATGTGTACAGCTTTGGATTGTGCAAAAGGGCCAGACGAAAGAGAGACTGGTTTTCATTGTTCTGTTACGGTTTTCATTCAGAGAGGGCAATTAAGGGAAAGGATAGAGGAGGATGGACACAAACTGAGGAGTTAAAGGGCTGAACCTTTGCCTCCTCCACCCCCATATATATAAATAGATATATACATATATGTATGTATCTATCTATCTATATCTATCTATCTATACAGGGTGGGAGCAGAGAAAGGTCCCAAGTAACTCCAACACACATTGGCTGAGGTCCAAGCTGGTGGTGGGGATAGAGAGATGGGTCCCCTATCTAGGAGGAGTTCCAATTCCGGTGAATTCCTTCCCCTCACCTACTCCCCCACTCCCGCCCCCAACACCACCACGTCCAATCAATCTCCAAGTCCAATTTTACGTCCTAAATATCACTGGCCTCCCCAGAGCTCTGACCTCAGCTCAGGCCTCTGCATTTCTGCCCGGGCCTTCCCTCCAATCTCCTCTTTGGTCTTGGCTTCTCTCTCTCTGTATTTCTTTCTCGTCTTGCCACCAACCCCAATCTATCGCCACCCTGGAGATCTTTCTCTGACTCCAGGGCTAAGTCTGATCCCGGCCACCCTCTGCTCGGAACACTTCCATGCCTGAAGTTAAATACAAGCAAGAAATTTCACTTTCCATGCCTCCCAAGTCTACACCCTCCTATCCAGTGTTCAAGGCCTTTGAGGCTGTCGCTCCCCCCCACTTCTTCAGCCTCATCTCACTCTCAATCCCTCCAGTGGGTTTCTCTCCAGTCCCTGAAGGAGCCCCATTGGCAGCATCTGGCTTTTGCACACACAGTTTACACCACCCCCCATGCCCTTCCTCCCTGTATGCCCGGAAATCTCCTTATTCTTTAATGTGCAAATCACACCTCACCTTATTTCCTCTTAAATTAAACCCCCACAACTTCTGTTCTGGCTCAAACTTTGATTTTCTCCCAGACCCCAGGTCCACAGCTTCCTCCCTGGCCTCCCAAACCTCCAGTCTCACTCCGTCCAGTCTATCTTGGCTCAAATCTGCCCCTACCCTCCCCTGATCACCACTCTGCTATGGCTCCCCATTGCCCTCCAGACAACCTTTCTCACCCTGCGTCACTCCAGAAAGCCTCCCTGGAGCAACTCCCACCAACCACTACCCCCACCCAACCAGTTCCTTCCATAGCTGGTGTGGACCTTGCCCCACGGCACAGTGCTGGAGCTTAAACCTTTCCCTGAGTGGCACTGCTGGGAACCCCTGCCCTCCAGACAGCTGATTTCAGCTTCAGGCCTTAGAGCTGGGCCTTCAAGCTGGCTCTGGGGCTGGACAGCTTCCATCCAAACCCAGCCTCCGGCACCTGCCAGCTAACTGGCTTGGGACAACTCCTTGGCTTCTCTGTGCCTTGGTTCCATTCTCTAAGGAAATGGGGCTGGCAGTACTACCCACATCCTCGTGTGGCTGGGGTCTTGACCTGAGCCCAAGGCAGACGTTTAACGGCTGAGCACCTGACACCCCTCTCCCTGTACTTCCGTGTGTGTGTTTGGAATACTTCACAAATTTATTTGAACAAATTCAGAGGAACCAGGTGAGCAGGGAGGGAGGAGGAAGAAGTTGCAGGCAGAAGGAAGGGCGGGCAGGCAGAGGAAACTCATGGGTAGCAAATGCTTCTGGAGCTCCTCACGTGTCTCAGGCTCTTCGCTAAGGCCCCCGGGTTTGGTGGCAGGTACCTGTTTGGGGTGGCAGAAGGGAAGCATGGGGGAGGTGGGAGATGGGGGAGAGAGTGGGGAGAGAAAGATGGAGTTGGAGGAGCGAGATCCGTACAGACCACAGAGAAGGGAAGGGTGTGAAAGGACCTCCATGGGAGCTTGTGGGCCAAGACTGGAAGCGGGGAGGCCAGGGAGGAGGCGGGGGTGAGGTTCCAGGGACCTGAACTAGGATGGAGGGAAGAGGGGTGAGGAGCAATAGGGACAGGCTTGGAGGCCCCGAGGACATGACAAGG
This sequence comes from Neogale vison, assembly GCF_020171115.1. Taxonomy (NCBI): domain Eukaryota; kingdom Metazoa; phylum Chordata; class Mammalia; order Carnivora; family Mustelidae; genus Neogale; species Neogale vison. Next base: position 51,770,863 of record NC_058097.1, on the reverse strand, counting down.
AGGGGAGCGAAGCCCACCGCTCCTCGACGGGGACCCAGGAGAATGAGCAGTTTTGGTGGGCACTGAACTCCACGTGGGCCGGCTGGGAACCCCCTCCTGCGCCCACAGGTCTTCTCCCTCATCGTCTTCTCCTCCCTGCTGACCGACGGCTACCAGAACAAGACCGAGTCTTCGACGCTCCACTGCGTCCTGAACAGCAACAATGTGGCCTGCAGCTTCGCCGTGGGAGCCGGCCTCCTGGCCTTCCTCAGCTGCCTGACCTTCCTTGCCCTGGACGCCCACGAGAGTCGTGGCGGCAGCGCCCGCTTCAAGACGGCATTCCAGCTGCTGGACTTCATCCTGGCTGGTGAGCGCCCCTCCGCTCCACCCTGGGGCCCTGGGGACCCCTCCCTTCTCCACCCTGCCAGCCCATCGTCCTCCACACGTGACCTGAGGCCTCCCTCCTCCCTTTCTGGAAGCTCTTGTGCACCTGCTGTTTCCCCCCAGGGAATTATTACTCATCCTTTCGACTCAGTGTAAGGGTCACCTCTTCTGACCCCCAGGCTAATTCTAGAAGCCTCCCTCCTGCCCTGCTTTTGCCTTGCATTCACCTCCCTTCTTCACAGAACATTCCTTGAAAAGCCCCCCAGGGACCGGAGGTGGGGCTCCAGCACGGAGCCAGGCAGACCTGAGTTTGAAATCTCCACTCCTGTGGCTCGAGCTGCTCTGAGCTTCAGTAGAAGCTGGGATGAAAACCCCGACGCAGGGCTTTTTCTGAGCATGAAATAAGAGAGAGGAGGCCTGGAGTAGCATTGCCCTTTTCTGGGCACTTCCCACATGTCAGGCAAAGAGCCAGGGGCTCCACGTGCCTCATCCCATGCACAATGAAGACCCACCTGAGCAGGAAAGTCCCGCTCCTACCCCCATGTTGCACAGGGGGAAACTGAGGCTGGAAGAGATTACGTAATTGGGCACAGGGCTGCTGAGTGGCAGTTCTGGCTTGCAAAGCACGGTCTCCCCTCCTGAGCCCTACTGAGTACTCTAGATTGACTGGCACACAGGAAGGGCCAAATATATGAGTTCCTTTTCCTCAGGCCCTGGGGCTCCCTCTTCTTGGTCTGATCTCAACTGTCCCCACCTCCTCTTCCCCATCTGCAGGATCCCAGCATCTCAGTCTGGGAAGGCCCTCAAAGGTAAATGAATCCAGAAATTTCTGTGAAGATGGTAATGTCCCATATGTACATTCCCCAGTAGGGGAGCCGCTGGCCACATGGGGCCTCTGAGCACCTCAGGTGTGGCCAGTGCAACAGAGGAGCTGCGTTTTTAAATCCAATTTTAATTGATCGAAACACAGCACGTGGCCAACGGCTCTGGGCTCCCGGAGGGGACAGCCCAGCTTCTCCAGTGGGGTGCTTTCTGGAGGGCTGGGAGGGAGAGGCCATCCAGCCAGACCCCAGCCGCACCCTTCCTGAGCCAGATTCCCCCTGCCCCTCTTCTCTCTTGCGACCCCCCCAGTCCTGTGGACAGGCATCTGGTTCGTGGGTTTCTGCTTCCTGGCTAACCAGTGGCAGCATTCGTCACCCAAAGGGTTCCTCCTGGGAAGAAGTAGCGCCAAGGCCGCCATCACCTTCGCTTTCTTCTCCATCCTCATCTGGGTGAGGATGCACCCCCCTGGAGGGCAGGGCTGGGGGGCTAGTACTTTCTCACACTCACTCAGCTCCCCTGGGGATGGGGGAGGGCTCCTCCCGGGGCCTCTGCTGTCTTTCCTGTGACTGGGCAACTTGGAAAGAAGTTGCAGCTCAGATGAGGCTCAGCATTGCGCATCATGCTGGGTGCCCTTGTGCAGTGAGCAGTGAGCACAACCATACCTTGCTCTTCCTCCTAGGCCGGTCCCCACCCCGGTCCCTCTCCTCCCCTGGCTAACCCAAGCCAGCCTCCGGCATGCCCTTTCCTGCCCACAGATATTCCAGGCCTACCTGGCCCTCCAGGACCTCCGGAATGACACTCCAGTCCCTTACAAGCGCTCCCTGGATGAGGGTGGTGTGGTGCTGACCACCCTCTCCCCACCCTCAGCTGCCAGCCCTGTTAACACGCCCACCGCTGGCCCCAACAACCTGAGTTATGCCAGTTCTGCCCTGTCCCCCTATCTAACCACCCCGAAGGCCCCCCGCCTCGCTATGATGCCCGACAACTGAACATCCTCCTCCACATCAGTAAAGAGGTACTCCTCCCTCCAGAAGGGTTTCTGAAAACAGCCCTTGGCCCTTTTTGTGTCTGTTCCTCTCCGATCTTTTGAGTGGTCAGGGTGGGGAGAAATCCTATGAGGCCATTTCCGGGGTCTCTGCAGGGGGCCACATTTCCCATACTGCATCCCAGACTCTCCATCTTGGTACCCCTGGGATGACGGCACACCCCGGTGACAGGAAGGGGGCATCCCTTTTGGTCCCTTCGATCCTCACTCTGACCAGAGGAAGGAGGCGCAAGGCGGTCCGATGCGTGGTTGGGCAAGCTCACATGCAGAGAGAGAAGGCTTCTGCCCGTGGAGAGAGCACTAGGAGGAACTAGGGCCAACATAGGAAGCAGCCCTTCCACTCACCCCAGTGACAAGGGACCCAACTCGAAACCAAGGAACAGGGGGCCATGAGTGCGTGAATGAGATCAGGGGAGATCCTTGTCTGTGAACATTTGCGAGACTGTCTTGGGGAAGAGGAAGGGATTTTATTCTAGAACCCAGAAGGTAACTGGGGACTCAGGCACAAGCCGAACAGGGGACCCCAGTGAGTGAAGCACTCATTAAGGGAGTAGTAGGGACAGGGGCCGTGTCATGGAGAGGAAGCCTTCACTAAGCACCCACCATTCAGCTGCGCGGGCCTGGGGTTTCTAGCACGGCACTGTCCAATTAGAATATAATCAAGCCAGGGGGCCTGGGGCAGGGACAGAATATTAAATGGTCAAGTAGCCACATTAGGAAAAGTAGGATGAAACAAGTGAAATTAACTTTTGTAGATTTTATTTAGCCCAATATATCCAAAATTTTATCATTATTTTCAACATGTCATCAGTAGAAAAATCGAGGTCTCCTACATTCTTTCCCTTCAAAATTTCTGGAATTCACAGACAGCCCATTCATCTAGACCTGCCGCATTTCAGGCACTAATGGTTGCACGGAGCCAAAGGCTACTGTATCACACAGCAAAGCTCTAGAACCTTCTGGTCTCCCTCAAACAATCAGAAATCCATTTCTTTTTATGTGGAGTTCGCAGGCAATGACTAGCAAGAAAAACGATTAATGTTACACAGGCCAAACAAAACACCCACATGAGGGCCACTGGGGCCCACAGAGCGTTTATTTGCCAACTGGACAAAGGGATGCGAGCCATGAGTGGGGGCGTCCCATGCGGGTTCTATGGTCCCTTTTATTTTATTTCGTGCTCACTCCTGAAGGTAGAAAAACAAGTAGGACATGGTCCCTGTGGGCATCTTGGGAAAACCGCAGCCGCGCAGTGGAGCGGGTCGTGTTCCGAGGTTCGAAACGGGTCTCTGAGCACTAGTCCTCGTTCTGCTGCTAGCTGGATCAGCTGGGATATAGCCCTTCATCTCTGTTGGCTAAGCTGGCTTGGCTGAAAAACTAAAGACTCGACCACATTTCGATTGATGGTGCTGAGATGGCACAGAGAAAGGGGCCACCTCCACATCCCAAATCATAGCCCAAGCAGCCATGCTCCTGGGTTTTTTTCTCTCAGCCTTCTGGGTAAAATTCCTGTCAACAGAGGATGCCTTGGCTTACAAGAAAGAAACAAAAACAGTTGAAAAACCACAGAGGTGGCGAAATGCACGGGCTGCGGCATCAGGAAGCTCAGGGACAAACACTTCTGCCACTTGTCCCTATACCTTGATTTCCTCCTCCACAAAGTACTCCCCTTTAGGGGTGCTTTTGGGGGTCCGGCGGCCTCATCCATGCAACGCACCCTGCCTGGCACTTAGGGTCGGGAAACGCCAGCTTCCCGCCTGCTGACGTGTCCAGAGCCGTCTGACAGAACCCAGCATGGTTTGGGAAGGTCTCAGCAGACATCTAGGGCGTCTGCCCAAACCAGGGGACAAAACTCCAAGAGCTTGACAAGGTCCAGGCAGGTAACGCAAGTGAAGGAAGTAAGAGGCCAGATGTGAAGCCGATCTAGAGGGAGCCAAAATATTTGGCTTTTCTTCTAAGTCCACCACACAAAAACAAAAAACGCCAGTGTCGGCCGGATAATAAATGGGAGCAACCCCTTAGCCAAGTCCCGGGGTTTGAGATGGAAGGCTCTCGTCCCATCAGCTCGGCTCCAGCCATCTGGAGGATGGCCTTGTCAGAGTGATGGAGTCTTTTCCAAGAGAAGCCAGCAATCCAGGTTTCAATGTGAAAATCTGATTTCTAAAGGCTGGCAACAGATTCCATTCATTCATTCATTCTAAGAAAACAGTGGCTCAACAAAATGGCAGATGAGGGTAGGACAGGGGCTGCCCGCTGGTGACCTCTAAATCACGTGTTTTGGAAGGTTCTCGGCAGTCCTGGGATTTGGGAGAATTGCCATGGAAGTTCTATGCCAGGATAAAGAGAATCTTCAAGATTTTCTTTCCTCTGCCCCCCGAAACCTCTTCCCCATCACAGCCATGAGGAGTGAGGGTGCAGCTCAGAGTCTTGGGGAGCCCAGCTTCTCACCTGCCTCCTCCCTAGGCCTCGGTCACCTGCAGGCTGTTGATGGGATGAAGGAGAAGCAGACGGGGGCGGAGGAATGGGAGGGACCCCAAAAACACCAGAGAGAGGGCAAGGAGTAGCGAAAGAGGCATCATTTTCCTCGGTTTATTTCAAGAGAACAAAGAATCAACCATCAATTCTGTACAAAAATGTGGCTGATGAGCCACAGTGACCCTCAGGCCAACCCCCTTTGCCACGTCTGGCCCCTCACCCCCACCTCCCCCAAATTGTCAAAAAATGAGGGCAAGACCAAAAAATCCAAACTCTGGAAAAAAATTATCTTGAAAAATCAGGGAGACCGTTCCTCCCCTCCTCCCTCTCCCCAGTCCTGAACTTTTGGGGGGGTTGGCGGGGAGTCTGTATAATTGGCCATGGTGGGAGGTCAGACAGGTGGGTATGTGCAAGGTTAGTGTTTGGCAACTGGCGGGCTGGGGGTAGGATCTGGAAGGAAGCCGAGGGGCTTGGGGGAGGGAAAAGATCTCCGACCCTGCCCCACCCCACAGGACACTCAAAAACAGTTTATAAAAATCGGGGGCCAGAGAGTAGAAGAGAAGGGAGTCATCAGAATCAAAAACTAAATAGTGGAAAGATTTTTTTTTCTTCTTCTCTAAAAGGCAAAAAACTACAAACACCCCAGGTCCTGAGCTCCCCAAGACTTGGGTCCTCCACCGCCCCCCTGAAACCTGGCAGGAGGGGGACTGGGGAGTGCGGAGAGGTTGGTTCTTTAAAAAGTCACCCCTGGACGGGAAGGCTCTTTGTCTTTCGCTGCCTTCCTCTGCCTCTCACGGGGCCGCCGAGGAGAGGGATGGCCGGGCCCAGGGCTACGCCGGCAAACTCAGCTTCTTCCCCTTCAGGACTGCAAGGAGACAGAGGGGGCAGGTATTAGCAAGGGACCCTGCGGAGGGGACAGCCTCCAACATGGGCTGGAGGGTCAGCCGTGGGACCCCACATCATGAGCTAGGGAGGACAGGCCTTAACTGCCCAGGGCTGGGCTGAGCAGTGCAGGCAAGAGGCACCTAGGGGTCTCAAAAGGACAGGGTCCAAGGCCCAGGAGGGCTGGCCAGGTGCCATCACCCACCCCCCACCCGCCCAGCCTCAATCCGGAGGGCCCGCAGGATCTCTCCATGCTCTGCCCTTACTGTCCCCTCTCTCCTTCATACTGACCAGCTCTTCCTGTCTCGGTTCCCTGCTTCCATCGTCCCCCCCTCAGACCGCTCCCCTCGCCCCACCCCCAGGGTGTTCCCCAACCCATCCCTGGTTTCCTTCTCTCTTGCTGTCTGTAACCAGCTCTCTCTCCTTGTTCCTACACCATCTCCCCCAGCCCCGCCTAGAACACAGGGGAGAGGAGGGCTGCCTTTCTCCCTTCCGCTGCTCACCCAGAGCCTAGCCCTGGCCAGGGACACAGCAAAGTGCTCATACGTTTGCTGGATGGCTGAAGGAATGAGTGTATGAACCATGGTGGGCCTGAGTCCCGGAGGGTGAGGACAGAGACCAAGCAACAGAGAGGAGGCTCTCCCTTCTCTGAGCACTGCTGGGGTTGGGGAGATAGAATTCTGATTTTTTTCTCATGGGATCTGGAACCTGAGGCTGAGAGGAAGGCCTAGGATGGATTCTGAGAGCAGAAACGTCAGAGGCCTCTCCTGCCCTCTTTTTGTCCTGTCTCCTCATCCTCCAAAGGCCCAGGGGCTGGGGAGAGGGATGCCCACTCACTGTGGGGTCACAGGAGGCCGCTAGTCTGCAGTAGACAGCAGGACCCTGGGCCCTGGATGCCTTGCTGTTCCTTCCCCAGGGACACAGGGGCTAGGAGAACTAGGAGAATGATGCTTTGATGCTTTGGTAGGCAGGAGCTGGAGGTCCAAACTCCTAGGAAGGCAGTGAGCCGGGGGCCCCAGAAGCCAGGAGAGGAAGGCTGCAGGGCTAGGGAGACAGAGCCTGGGCCTCACGCAGGGCGGGAGCTGGGGATGGGACAGGATGCCTTGCAGCTGGCCCTCCACGCAGTCTACCTTTGGTGATGTAGAGGTAGAAGAAATCGCAGTAGAGGACAGTCTGGACTAGGCCCGCCACGATGGCGATGAGGTCGAAGAAGCCCTCGAAGTGGTAACGCCAGATCCAGTTGAAGAGATAGAGCGTGCGGTAGACGCCCAACGCGAACAAGTAGTGGCTGGTGATGGTCTCGGCCTCCCCTGTCTTGCTCACCATGAACAGCTGGGGCAGGATGGCTACCGACTCCAGGTAGATGGAGAAGGTCCAGAGGATCTGTGCGGAGCCCAAGAAGCAGGGATGGACAGCGGGGTGAGGCAGTGGGGGACAGGGTGGGGGAGCTTGCGGTGGACGGCCTCGTAGTCACCGGCGCAGGGACGGTAGAGAAAGAACGGGAACAGCAGTGCTGACCTGGCACTCGCCGTGTACCAGACACCACTCTGCCCGTGTCATCTGTTCCCCCACAATTTAATCCTCACCACCACCCCAGCAAGGAGATCCCGTCACTGGCATCCCCATTCTATGGATGAAGAAACTGAGGCCCAGAGATCAGCCCAGGAGCACGTGGCTAGGAAGCAACACAGCTGGGTTGAGAAGTGAGGGTTTGGAGGCAGTGCTCCTGCGTACTTTGCAGTCATGCCCCTCCGAGAGGCAGACTGGGCTGAAATTTTTTTTTTTTTTTTAAGATCTTATTTATTTATTTGACACAGAGAAAGAGAAATCACAAGTACGCAGAGAGGCAGGCAGAGAGAGATGAGGGAAGCAGGCTCTCCGCTGAGCAAAAACTGGTTGCGGGGCTCAGTCCCAGGACCCGGAGATCATGACATGAGCTGAAGGCAGAAGCTTAACCTCTTGAGCCACCCAGGCACCCTGGGTTGGAATCTTGGCTCTGAGATTTCCCTTCTATGAGACCTTGGACAAGAGACCCAGATTCTCTGAGGCTCCGTTTCCTTATTTCTAAAATGGGGCTAATTTTCCCACCCTTGCATTCAGTGCAAAATCTTTAGAGAGATAAATCAGGTTCTCTCACTCCCTGGCTTAAAGTCCAGTCACTGCTGCTTATCACAACCAGAATAAATTCCAAATTCCTAACAGTGGCCTTTAAGGCCCATTCCAGCCTCACCCCTTACTCCCTCCCTTGCTCTCCAAGAGGCAGCCTTCCAGCTGGTCCTTCAACACGCCACACTCCAAAGGCCCCGGGGCCTTTGCACTTGCTGTTCCCTCAGCTCTTCCACAGACTGTCATATTTGGCTTCTTCCATCTCCTTATTGCCTCACTGATCTATCGCCTCTGAGAGAGACCTCCCCTCACCAGTCCTACCCCTAGGACTGTCACATCACCCCCTTCTGTCCTCCTTCTTAGCTCTCACCAGAACAAGAGCGAGCTCCACGAGGCCCAGATCCCACATCTTGTTCACCCCATGGCCACAGAGCCAGGCACCTATTTGATGCCTGAATGAATGTGTGAGTAAACAGGAGCCAGCTCCCCGTGTGCCTGTCTGTCGCCAGCCACCATTTAGAAAACAGTGACAATCATCACTTGTCAGCAGGACAGGGCATCGTAGGAGGGGGAAGGGAGACTACAGACATCTGTCAGCTCCTTCTCAGTCCTCAGCCACCTGAAAGTCCCACCTGGGTGACTTTTGGCCGGCCACCCACCGAAACTTCCCCTCAGAGCACAAGGCCAGGTGGTGGGTGACACTCCTCCCCTGTTATTTTGGTTTATGGGAGAAAAGGGGGGAATATCTCATGCTCACCCACCATTTACCATACCCAAGGCGCTGCTCTACCACCTTATGGGTATCAACTGGCTTTTGTCTTAATCCCAGGAGCTGAATCCTATTGTTATTCCCATTACATAGAGAAGACTGAGGCCCAAGGTCACACAGCTACAATAGGGATAGAAACAGATTCCTGCCCAGGCACTCCAGCGCTTGCTCCCATGATCACTCAGAATCCTCCAGCATCGCTCTCAGCAAGTCAAGCATATCAAAGCTCTCAAAAAAACGTACCCATTAAATTGATGCACGCCCAACTGTTACCCCTGGGATCACCCTTAGGGAAGAGAATTATGACAGAAGAGGAGAGGGAAGATCATATTTTCATCATGTTAATTTCTCTATTCCTGATGTCTGAATTCTTTTTATTTTTTCCCTAAGATTTTATTTACTTATTTGACAGAGACAGGGACAGTGAGAGAGGGAATGCAAGTAGGGGGAGTGGGAGAGGGAGAAGCAGACCTGACATGGGCCTCAATCCCAGGACCCTGAGATGATGACCTGAGCCGAAAGCAGATGCTTAAGCCACCCAGATGCCCTGTGATGTCTCAATTCTTAAAGAATAATTTTCTTCCATGATTTAAAAATCTTTTTTTTTGGCATGCACCAGGTAACAGCATGGGTGGTGGACCAGGGTTCAAATCCTGTGAGCTCTCCCCTCTAAGCCTCTCCTTAGTGCTCTAAGAAATGGGGATGAGGATGTCTGTGTCCTGGGTGGCCAAGGGGTCAGAGGATGAGGTATCTAGAACAGCCAGTGCAGAGCAAGACACACCATGGGTGCCAATACTTTGCACAAGTGACCTCCCCGCTCTGAGTGAGGGAATTGCAAAAGCTGGAGTCAAGTGTCTTGAGTTCTAGCCTGGCCACCTTCATCTAGAGCAAGCCCCAGTTCTTTCCCCCAGCCTCTATTTCCTCATCTGCAGAATGGGTAAGTGGTCCAGAAAAGTGGTGAGGATGGTATGCTTGCAAAGACCAGGGCTTACAGCCAAGCCCAGGGTTCCCGCCACAGCACGGTACAGCCTCCTTCTGACATTCCTGGGACCTGTGAGCCAATGCTTCCCTTGGTCAAATTTGTCTGGCCTTCACGGTGTTTTTGAAAATATATTTTGGGGCGCCTGGGTAGCTCAGTGGGTTAAGCCTCTGCCTTCGTCTTGGGTCATAATCTCAGGGTCCTGGGATTGAGCCCCACATCAGGCTCCCTGCTAAAGGCTCCCTGCTTAGCAGGGAGCCTGCTTTCCCCCCCTCTCTCTCCCTGCCTTTCTGCCTACTTGTGATATCTCTCTGTGACAAAAAAATAAATAAAATCTTTTTTTTTTTTTTAAGATTTTATTATTTATTTGACAGAGAGAGATCACAAATAGGCAGAGAGGCAGGCAGAGAGAGAGAGGAGGAGGAAGCAGGCTCCCTGCTGAGCAGAGAGCCCGATGCGGGACTCGATCCCAGGACCCTGAGATCATGACCCGAGCCGAAGGCAGCGGCTTAACCCACTGAGCCACCCAGGCGCCCCAATAAAATCTTTAAAAACAAATGTTGAGGTGTGCCTGGCTGGCTCAGTCCGAAGAGCACAGTACTCTTGATCTCAGGGTCATGAGATCGAGCCTCATGTTGGGTGTAGAGATTATTAAAAAAAAAAAAAAAAAACTTAAAAATAAAAAAAGAAATATAATTCGAATATGTGGGCAAATTTGTAAAGCTCAATCTTTTAGGAAAACTCCCTAATTGAGATCTATGTGGAAAATATCAGCACATCTGGCCACCCAAGGCCAGCTTCCTGTAAGGCCAGAAAGGGTCTAGGGGAAGGAGGGCTGCTCTATTTTCTGATTCCCACTGGGCCTCAAGAAGTGTGAGCTCGGGACGCCTGGGTGGCTCAGTTGGTTGGACGACTGCCTTCGGCTCAGGTCATGATCCTGGAGTCCTGGGATCGAGTCCCGCATCGGGCTCCCAGCTCCATGGGGAGTCTGCTTCTCCCTCTGACCTTCTCCTCGCCCATGCTCTTTCTCACTCTCTCTCTCTCAAATAAATAAATAAAATCTTTAAAAAAAAAAAGAAGTGTGAGCTCACAGACTTAGCACAGGCCCTCTCAAAATTGTTCCCAGGAATTTGTACAGGTGCAAACCAAATGCTATGGGATGAAAACCGTGCCTTTTAGGAGAAGTATCAACAGGGTATTAAAGTTCAGTCATTAAATTAACATTGACACAGTACTTACAACTCAGGACCAGACACTGTGCTTTACCAATACAAACCTCTCATTAGAACCATAGGAATGGACACCTGAGTGGCTCAGTCGGTTAAGCGTCTGCCTTCAGCTCAGGTCATGATCTCAGGGTCATAGGATCGAATCCTGCACTGGGCTCCTTGCTCCACAGGGAGCCTGCTTCTCCCTCTCCCTCTACCTGCCTCTCCCCCTGCTTGTGCTCTCTCTCTGTCAAGTAAATAAATAAAACCTTTAAAAAAATAAAAAACCCTATGAAATAGGAATTGATTATCCCCATTTTATAGACGAGGAGACTGAGGCCCAGCAAAATGACAGACTTGCCCAAAGTCCCACAGTCCTGCAGCTGCTGAGTAGCAGAAGCTGGCTTTGACTCACCCCTGCTCTCTGCTTCCACAGTCTAGGTGTTTAACCACAGGACCATGCTACATGATCAGTAAATCCTCACAATGACCCAATCGGGACTTTACAGATAGGGAAACCAAGACATGGAGGAGTCAAGTCACATGCCCAAGGTCACAGTGATAGAAAGTTGCAGATGTGGGATTCAAATCCAAGTAGCCTGGCTCCAGAAACCCCATTCCCAATTCCAGAGCTATTCACTAAGCCAATAATCTTGGACATGTCATTTACACTCCCTAAGCCTCAGTTGCCTCCTCTGTAAAATGGGGCTGCTGCACAAAGAAATGCTTAGAGCAGCACCTTGAACGCCGTGAGCGCTGCTGTTACTGCATTAATACCATCGGACTCCCGAACCTGTGTGCTAAACTTGCATGTCCTAAAATAAGGAAGTCTCGGGGCACCTGGGGGGTTTGGTCAGTTAAGTGTCCGCCTTTGGCTCAGGTCATGATCCCAGGGTCCTGGTATGGAGTCCCGCATCAGGCTCTCTGCTCAGTAGGGAGCCTGCTTCTCCCTCTGACCCTCCCCCTGCTTGTGCTCCCTCTCCCTCATTCAAATAATAAAATCTTTTAAAAAATAAAATAAATACGGAAGTCTGAGCAAACCCTGCACAAGGAAGCCTTCGAGAAGGTCCACTGTCAACAGCCGTTCTGCCACCAGCCACTACGGGGCCCCTGCCAGGTAGCCTACCTCTAGAGGGGTGAAGTCATGGTTGACCAGGAACGCCAGGATGGCCGTGGGAACAACAAGGAACTCCACCCGGAATGTGTCGTGATTCCCATCATAAGTGGCTTTGAACTTGCTGTAAATCATCCAGACTGTGGTGAAGGAACAGGCAATGTAGACCACCTGCCAAGGGGGATGATAAGAAGCACGCTTCAGCACAAAGCACAGGGCCTGAGGCTCCAAGCAATTTGAACCTAGGAGTCTGGAACTCCGGGCCCCCTCCTCCCTCAGACCCAGGAGTCCTCACCACCCCCCAGCCCCTCCTCCCTCAGACTCAGTAGTCCCCACCTCCAGCCCCCTTCTCCCTCAGACCCAGGACTTTGGAACCTCAGCCCCTTACCCCCTTGGACCTAGAAGTCTGGGATCCATACTCCCTCCTCCCTAGAACCCTTGCTTGGTTCCCGGCTCAGCAGAGGAGGCCCACAGGAAGGGCAGAGCCTTTACCTTCATGCACGTGTTGTACAGTGAGATGTAGTTGGTGAAGAGGTCCAGGTATCGGGCAGTGAACACCACAGCAAACAGGACCTGGCTCTTCCCTGAAATCCCTGTGAGAGAGTGGGGGGTAGGCTGGGCGTGGGCTGCACAGTGAGGCCCAGCGCCTGGGACCATCCCAGAGTCGGCTCCAGAGTGCAGCTGTCCCTGGAGGCCTCCCCAGCCCTCCCCGCCGGAGCAGGGCCCTTTCCCACGGCCCACAGCCAGGGGGCAGCCCGGCCCCGAAGCTACTCCAGCCCGAGGCTCTGTCCCAGGCTAGGCCTCACCGCCACTCCCGGCCCCCTCGGGGTCCTCCCACAGTCCGGACACAAGGTGGGGCCTCGGAAGGATCCCATTTGACCTCAGCCCCCTGGAACCGGTCGCCGCTCTCCCGCTCCCTTCCTGGCCGCCACGGTCCACGTCACCAACTCCCAGCCACCTCCCTGCCCGCCACGGCTCCCGGTTCCCAGCCCCGAAATCCTGGGGCCAACAGAGAAGGGCCCGCGGGACCTGAATTGGGTGCCCGGAGCCACCCCCACCCAAGTGTATGCACCCCTATTCTGGGGAAGGGAACTGACCCTCCAGTGACCCCGGACCTGGAAGGGGGATACCCAGCAAGCAGTGGGTGGGGGGAATGGGTGGGGAGACCCGTCCCCTTAGTGCCTCCAAACCCTTCCCCGAGTCCTGGGATGTCTCCCGCACTCTCCCCCCTTCTCCCGCCCCGGTGGGCATCTCACCGGCACAAGAGCGGGACTTCCAGATTTTGAGCAGTAGCAAGATGATGGCTAAGAGGTGGGAGAGGTCTCCCAGGAATCGGAAGAGATTCATGCTTTTGGGGGGTCTGGCAGGGCTGGGCTGGTGGGAGGCAGGCTGGAGGGGGTCTGCCCCCCGGGGCTGATGTTCCGGCTGGGTGGCTGGGCTTGGGGGGGCGGGAGAGGGGCCCTCGGATGGGCTCCGCTCCGGGGAGGGGGCTCTGGGAGGGGGAGCCGAGGCCGGAGCTGGTGGCGGAGCCGGAGCTGGGAAGAGGGAGGAGGGCGGGAGGGGGAGGAGTCCGGCGGGAGGCTCCGCCCCCGAGGGCGGAGTTCCGGCTCTCCGGCGCCCCCTATCCCTCATCTCCCAGCTTGCAGAATCGGCGCTAAAGGCACCCCTAAGGCTGCTTGGTAGGAATTTGTGGGGTCGATGGGATCTGAAACTCCCAAATCTGGCGCCTGCTCCTCCGGGCGATCTGTGCCTCTGCAAGGGCGGCAGCTCAGCATCCCAGCCTTTGCCGTTGTCAAGGATTCGGGAGGCTGGTCTGTGAGCTTTAAAAAAATCCTGGACAGGGCCCCAGACACTGGCCTTTCAGGGGCCTCCAGGTCCAATCCACCCGAAAAACCAGAAAGCAGGCCCTAGCCCCTCCCTCAGACCCAGGAGTCTGGATCCTCAGCGCCTTCATCCCCTAGGACCCAAGAGTCTGGAACCTCAGCCCCCTTCTTCCCTCAGACTCAAGAGTGTGCACCACCACCACCCGCACACCCCCCTCGGCCCAGTTCCCTGAGACTTAGGGTCCCACCTCAACCGACTTGTGTCTCCAGCATCCTGGCGCAGGAACCTAGATGCACAATCCCTCCCTCCCCATGGGGCCCACAGATTCAGGTCCCCAGTCTCTTCTTTATCACCCCTGCTCTCCCAGACCCTGGAGTCAGCCCCCCACAGCCCTGTCCCCTCACAGGCATGCACACACACTGTCCTGGGCTCTGCCTTCAAGGGCCCAGGGGCCCTGCACTCCACCCCACCCCAGCACTTTAGAGAACGGTGGGCCCAGCCTCTCTAGCATGAGGGCCACGACCTGGACAGCTGGCTCAAGGGCTGCTCTGGGGTCCAGGCTGTGTCTAAGAGGAAGCAGTCACTGCTTTCCTCTTGGATGTTTGAGTACCCATGGGTGACGGAGGCCAGGGTACCTCAGCAGCAGAAGTGGCAGTAGTTTCCTCAGAGGCCTGGATGGATGGGCTGCCTGAGGGTGACATCCATCAGTCTCGGACTCGTGGGCCCCTGAAGTCGGCTTGTGCTGGGGGGTCGGGTTGTCTGAGTGCCCAATGGGGACCCGGTCTGGAGGAAGGGATCTGAGGGAGGAGGCACTGGGGGACTTTAGGGTTGGAGGGAGGAGAGGGCTGGGGACTTGAATAGCCAAATCTGAGAGAGGAGGGGGCTGGGAGCCCAGACTCCTAGCTTCATGATGGAGACCTAGTTTGCAAGCCTGGCTTCTGGGGCAATAGAAGCCAAAAGATGGGTCCTAGCACGGTGGAGACGGAAGTCTGGGAATGGCCTCCTGTTTCTCAAGCCTCAAACTGGGGAGGGGGCAGAGGGCAGTAGCCCCTAGGCCCTGGAGTCCAGGACCAAAGCCACTGTGTCAATGCTGGGTTCTGAGTCCCTGCCTCCCTCCCCTCCACCACCCCCCCACCCCGCCCCACTCAACACACACTTCCTCCCTTTTTATTTGCGACCCCTCATTCTCTTGTCCCAGGGGGAAGGCGGAAGCTGGGAGTTGGGGTTGGGGGCAGCCCCCTCCCCCAGCCCCCCGGCAGAAGGAGGGGTCCCCAGGGAGGCCAAGAGGGGGGCTGTGGGTCTCCCGGCAGGGGCGGACGGGGACTGAATGTTAATCGCATCCCGAGTGAGTGTGTGTGTGCGCGAACAGAGCGAGTGTGCGAGTCCCTCCCGCTCCAGCTCCTCCGAGCAGCGGCTGCTGCCGCCACCCTCCGCCCGCAGCCGCCCTCGGCCACCAGTGCCCAGCTGGGGGGTGTCGACCTGGGTGGGTCCGCCTGGCCCCCAGGGGTCTCTCGTGCGTCTGCCATCTGCCCGGTGAGGATCTGTGTGTCAGGGTGTCTGGGGCTGGGCTGGTGAAGGGGGGGTGTGTCTGTAAGGGCTGCGGCGGCTGAGGGAGGGAGGGAGGGAGGGAAAAAGGGAGGGAGGGGTCTGTCTGTCTGTACCGATTCTGAGCCTCCTGCCTAGGCGTCGTGGGGCCCCCAGTTTCCTCCCCCCAGCCCCCCAAACCCGAATGGATGGTGTGTACCTGGACTCTGTGCCTCCTGCCTGCGTCCGGCTGGGCGTCTGGCGTCCCCAGCTGCCTGTGTCCTCCTGTCTGTCCGAACAGCCCCGGACGGCAGTGGCAGCCTGGCCCCCATTGGACCCCCTATGTGTGTGTGTGTGTGTCTGTGTGTGTGTGTCTGTGTGTGTGGTATGTCTCCCTCCTCAAGCTCCGGGGGTGTTGAGGGGGAATCCCAGGGAAGTGAGGCCGTGCGTGTATGCGTGTGTGTATGTGTGTGTTTCTGCCTGGGTTTGAGTGTGGGGGTGCTGAGGGGGGTCTGAAGATGGCCAAGCAAGGAAGGGACAAGCGGGTCCCCAGACAAGCACCCTCCCACCCCTCACACAAACGCACACACACCAGCCGCGGGCTTCAGAGGTGACCCAGACAGACAGACAGACACAGACGCTGGAAGGGGGGGGCGCTGAGGGCACAAAGGGTGGGGGTGCGAATGAGCCAGGGAGAGGCGGGACCGGACACATGGACAGGGGGGAGGAGCCGGGGCTGAAGCGGCAGAGGGGGGCACCCCAGGTGGGCGGAGGGGGGATCCCCACGGGGTCGGGGCGGTGAGAGGACACCCCGACAGCCTCCGCAATGTCCGGGGCCCAACTTCCAGCGCAACATGTGTAGCCGCGTCCTCGCCTAGTTGGGGTGGCCGCAACCTTGGGGGACAGACAGGGCAGGACGGGACCGAAGACCAGGAGGGAGAGCCGGAGGAGCCGGGGACAGGCAGGAGGTCCCCACCGCCGCTGCTGCTGCTGCCGCCACCGCTGCCGCTGCCGCCGCCCCGGGGCCTGGCCCCCCAGCGGTTCCCTGAGCCCTCCGCCGAATCTTTGGGTCGCTGGACTCTGGGTTCCGGTCCTGCCCCCCCGCAATACCCCCCACAGAACAGGGTCATGAAAAGGTAAGGCTGGGGTAGGGGATGCAGGGGTGGGGTGGGAATGTGGACCCCCAGATCTAGGACAGGGAAAGTTGGCCAGGGCCTGGGGGGGGGGGGGTGTCATGGAGCAGGGGTCTCTGGCCCTCCCCAGCTCCCTTGTCTCCTGGAGGCTCTCCTCCGCCCCCTCTCTTTCTCCCTCTCTGAGCCCCTTTTTCCTGGGTCTCTACTCCTCAGACCTCCTAACCCCCCATTTCTCGGACACTTTGCACCCTCTCCCTAGCACTGCATACCTGACACCCCATATCTGTCTCTGTCCCCTATCTCTCCATCCCATCTTCCCTCTGCATCCCCCTGCCCGCATTGGTCTCCCCCCTCACTGGCCGGCCCTCTCCCTCTCTCCTCTCGCTCTCCCCTCCCTTCTCAGAGCTATGAGTCTGCTATTAATACCCCCGCCAAGGACCTTGAGGGCATCCAGGCCCCAAGCACCCCTCACCCCAAGCTACCACCCTTTCCTCAAGGTTCTGGAATACCCTTCTGGCCTGTTCTGAGCACCAGGATTAGGGTGGGGAGAGGACGGTGTTGGAAGGGGGGGGACGGAATGCCGTCTGCAGCACGCTGCGAGGGGGGGGCGGGCTGTTGATCAAAGTGGCCTCTTGCCTCTTCTGTGATGGATTGAGGGGGGAGTGATGGAGACAGGGACACCCCAGGAATCTCTGGCACCCTCCTCCTTCTTAGCTGGGGGACAGCCTGTGCTGTGTACAGGACCTGAGTGGGATGACAGGAAGCTGGAGCTGGCGGGCAATGGGGGGGGGCCTCCCAGGATGGTGGGACTGACGGAGTTTGAGGCAAAAAAGGGGTTCTTAAGAGAGGAGAGGGCTATGGACCTGAACTCCTGGTTTCTGGGCATAGAGGAATCTGGGCACCCAGTTTAGAGGCTGGAGGGGGCCAAGAATTCTGGGTCCTGGGAAAAGACAGAACTGAGCACCCAGACTCCCGGGTCCTGGGAGAGAAGGGTGCTGAGACTCATCTTGAGTCTTTATGGGAGAAGTTAAGAGAGAGCTTCTGTGTCTGAGGGAAGAGGGGGTTGGGGGCCCAGTCTCCTGAGTCTCCGACAGGCAGAGGATGAGGGGGTTCGGCTCTTGGGCCCCATGGGAATGGACCTGGGAACTGAGACAAGGTGGAGGTTGAGGACCTGGGCAATGTGATCCCTGAGGGCATAGGTTCTGGGAACTGGGCCTCCAGAGTCCCCCAGTGGCTAGAGATGCCACTACTCAGACCCTAGAGTGACTGTCCTCGCCACGAGAGGACTCGGAATCAGCTTCCTAAGAAGGGTGGGGCTGGAGTTGCTCTCCTGGGCCTCAGCGGGGAACAGGACCCTGGGGTCCCCAAGGACAGAGGCCAAGCAGGGGTGGGTCTGAGAGAGGCAGAGGAGGGTCTGAGGGATGAGAAGCAACGGGGAAGGGAGGAGAGAGTGAGTGTTAACCCCGCGGGGGCCAGGCCACAGCTGTGGGTTATTTTGGGGTGGGGGGGTCTATTCTGAGCACTGATTGAGCCAGCTGCTTGGGGAAGGGCAGAGGAGAGGAGGGGCCAGGGGAGCCAGGATTTGGGAGGGACGGGCACACTGAGTCCCCACCCCCATCCCTGGGGAGACCATGGCCCAGGATCCCTAGGAAGGCAGGTGGGGGGGGGGACAGTGAGCCCTGTAAGCAGGGGAAGGGGTGTGGGCCTTTCCCCCACCCTGTGGGGTAGAGGAGGCCTGTGCTACCATGGCAACTGGACAGGAGCCTGATTGACAGCCAAGAGAGAACTCTTCCCCCTCTGGACACTCACCCCCTCAGGAAGCCCCTAGTGCAGACTCTAATCTCTCTCTGGGAACCAGGAGTCCAGGCCTCCAGTGCCCTCCTCCTTCAGACCCAGGAGCCAGGCGTCTGGGCTCCCAGCCCGACCACCCCAGGCAGCTAGTATTCAACAGGGGACACAGGAAGAGATGCTGTATTTCCTCTAATTTACTAAATTGCTCTGGGCTGGGAGCCAGGGACCCCTGCCCCCCCCCAGCTCTCCACAGCTGTGCCCCCCAACCCTGCAACCTCGTCTGGGCCATGACTCTCTTTCTAGCTCTCATTGAGACTTGGGGGGGGTAGGGACAGCGTAGGGGGACAAAAAGAGGTTGGGGGTTGTGGTTGAGGTGGGGGGTAAGGTCCTGGGGGTGTTTTCTCTCCTTGGGATGCCCCGCTCATTTCTTTTTCTCTCTTCTTTCTCTCCCCCCACACACCTGACCCCTTTTCCCTTTCTCATTTTTTTCCCCTCACTTTTCTTCCTTTTATTTTTGATCCCTCCTGCCACCCGCCTTCCCGGCCTTCCTTTCATGTCTGTGCTGGGCACCTCCCTGGTGGGGGTCTTGATCTTTGCCTTGGTTCGCTATTTCTGTCTTCCTATGTTTTCTGTCTGCTCTGCCTGCCTCCTCCCTCAATCTGTTCTGCCTGTTTCTCCATCTCTTGTGTGTCCGTGTCTCTCGGTGGCCGTGGGGTCCATCTCCGTCTTTCTGGGCTTCTTTCCATCTTCCTGTCTCTGTCCAACTTTCTCGCCTCTCTTATCTCTCCCACCTTTCTTGTCTATCTCTGCATCTCTCCTTGCCTCCCTATCATTCCCTCCCTATTTCTGTCACTCTGTCTTATCTCTCTCTGCCTCCTTCTTCTCCCTGTCTCTGTCACTCTGACCCTCTCTCTCCTTGTTCCTGTCCATGTCTCTCTCTGACCGTCTCTCTCTGGCTGTGTTCATCTCTCTTCGCATCTCCCTCGGTCTCTCTCTGCTCCGATTCTGATCCCATTTCTGTGGGTCTGTTACCCATCTGTCCTGTCTCATTATCCTCCCCATTCCTGCCTTGTCTATCTCCTTTCCCTATCTCTGTATCTTCTTTGTCCCCATTACCCACCTCCACTTTCCCTGTCTCGTATCTCTGGCTCTCCCATTGCCTCTCTGTGTTTGTGTGTGTGTGTGTGTTTCTCTCTGTCGCTCCCTGTCTCTATTATCCCCACCTTTCCCTCCTCCCTATCTCTGCGTCTCTCCCTCTCTGTCTCTTCTTCTCCGTGTCTCTGTCTTGTCTCCTCTCTCTGTCTCCCCCTCTCTGTGTCTTCCTCCCATCTGTGTCCCTTTCCGCTACCGGGGTCTCCCCGGCTCGGCGCGCCCGCTCTCCCGTGTCAGAGGCCGCCCGGAGGGACCCGCAGGCGATGCGCGGCGCCGGTGGCCCCCGCGGCCCTCGGGGCCCCGCTAAGATGCTGCTGCTGCTGGCGCTGGCGTGCGCCAGCCCGTTCCCGGAGGAGGCGCCGGGACCGGGCGGGGCCGGCGGGCCCGGCGGGGGCCCCGGCGGGGCGCGGCCGCTTAACGTGGCGCTCGTGTTCTCGGGGCCCGCGTACGCGACCGAGGCGGCGCGCCTGGGCCCGGCAGTGGCGGCGGCCGTGCGCAGCCCTGGCCTGGACGTGCGACCGGTGGCGCTGGTGCTCAACGGCTCGGACCCCCGCAGCCTCGTGCTGCAGCTCTGCGACCTGCTGTCGGGGCTGCGCGTGCACGGCGTCGTGTTCGAGGACGACTCGCGCGCGCCCGCCGTCGCGCCCATCCTCGACTTCCTGTCGGCGCAGACCTCGCTGCCCATCGTGGCCGTGCACGGCGGCGCCGCGCTCGTGCTCACGCCCAAGGTGCGCGCGACCTGCGGGGGGGGGCGCCAGCCGCGGGTTGGGGAGGCGGGGCCGACACGGAGGGGCCGCATCTGCGACGGAGTGGGGTCCGAGGGTAGAGTCCGGTCTAGGGGAGGGGCGGGGCTGACTGGGGGCGTGGCCTATAGGGTGAGTGGCCCAGGCAGGGGCACTGACCCAGGAGCAGGGTGAGAGACAGGCCTGTCCTGGGCAGAGTATACGGAGAACTGAGGGTCTCCGGGAGGACCGAGTCAGGGGAGGGAATGGAATCTGGGGAAGAGGCGGGGTTAGGGCAGCGAGGGGTGGGGACTGGGAACAAAACGGGTGTGCCAGAGGGGGCCAGCTCTGAGGGAGGAGTGGGATCTGGGGATCAGCAAGGAAGGGGTCAGCTGGAAAGGAACGGGGTTCAGGAAGGGGTGGGGTCTACTGAGGAGGCAGGAGACAGGAAGGCAGGGAGAGGGCCAGGAAAGGGTACGCGGAGGTCAGGGTACTGAAGGACTTGGTCAACTGATTCAGCCAGCTGAGCAAGCAAGGGCTCTCGAAGTCTAGGTGGGAGGACAGAGCCATCCTGTGAAAGGAGGAGCGGGAGGAGAGGGGTCGCAGATGAGCTGGGGAAGGGCAGAACCATGCAGCCAGGAAGGGGGGGCGACGGCAGTCGGGCAAGGGGAGAGCTAGCTGGTGAGGCGGCACAGAGGGAGGCCAGGAAGATGGCAGGGCCTACGCTCAGGACAAAAGGGACGAGATCTAGAGTGGGAAACAGTCCCGGGAGTGGGGTTTGGGCAGAAGCACAACCCCAGTCCTAAGGTGTGGAAAGCGAGAATCCAGAAGCTGGGCCTGGGAGGCTGAAGGCCCACCAGAAAGGCAGGCCCAGCCAATTAGAAGGCCAACCCAGGAGCCTGCAGGAGAGAGGGGCAGAGGCCGGAGCGGGTTGTGGCCTGGAAAGAGGCCTGCTACCCGAGGGCACGAGGGGTGTGTGTGTGTGTGGGGAGACCAGCTGGAGCAGACTTCTGGTAGGAAAGGAAAGACCTGGACCAAGCCCAGTTGCAGGCACTGAGAAGGAGAAGGGATAGGCTAGGACCAGCTGTAGGAGAAGGGGCGGGGCCTGTTTGGGGGTGGAGCCAGTGTAATCGAATTGGTACTAAGGTGAATGGGGCCATCTGAGGGCGTGGAGCCTAAGTCCCCACCAGTTCCCACGTGGAGGGCCAGTAGCTTCGTGACTAGGTCCCACTTACATCCTGGGACTTGCAGTTCTCTCCTGTCCAGGGCATTCTGGGAAGGGCCTCTGGCCAACTTTCTTCTTTAGACAGTTGCCCAGAGATTTGCAGGCAGATCACCTTCGACATGAACTGCTACTCCCTGATGCCGCCTTTATGGCCTACCGAGAGATGTGGTTCCCCTGCCTCCACTGATGCTGAGAAGCGTGGAGCACTCTGTTCTGTCACCTGGGTACTGTGGCCCACTTGGGTACGCGCGTTGTCTTTTGGGAAATGTAGTCCCTTCAGTATCTTGGGATGGGAGAAAGAGGGGTCCTCATGGGGCCGTCGTGCTTCCATTGAATGCTGGAAATGTGGCATATCTCTGCTTGCCAAGGATGAGGTCCTCTCAGGATTCTCACTGCAGGCTGGGAGGCCTCATACGCTCAGGACAACTGTCTCCTGTACCTAAAACCACAGGTACATGCCTAAGGAAGAAAGTTCACTGCTTCTCACTGAGGGCTGACTCTGTGCAGGGGCTGTTTTAGCTCCGCGGAATATAGTTGTGAAAAGGTGGAGAAAAGACAGGATCCCTGCTCTCTTTGGAGCTTGCATTCTAATGGGGAGACAGAAAGCAAATAACAGATTGTGAAATCCGTCCTGGCAGAAGGGTAGGATGGCAGTCAGAGATGGCCTCCCTGAGGAGGTGGCAAATGATCTCGACCTGAGGAATGAGAAGTGGCAGGTCCGGCATGAAGGAGCTGAGGGAAAGTGTCCCCGGAGAGGCAACAGCTAAGGGCCAAGCCCTTGAAGCTGGAAGGAACTTGATGTGTTTGAGGAAGAACAGAGAGGTGGGGGTGGTGGGAGATGAGGTCAGAGAGGCAGCAAGGGCCAGTCCATGCAGGGCCTGTGGGCCAAAGTGAGGGCTTTGGCTTTGACTCTAAGGTAGGAGTATTGGAAGGTTTTCAACGAAGAAGAGATGGGATCCAACTAATATTTTGGAAAAGATGACTCTGGCTGCTGACGGAGAATAGACTGGAAGATGCAAAAAATGTCAGCAGTGGTCACAAAGCTGTTGCAGTTCTCTAAGCAAGATAGCAGTCAACGAGGGTTATGATGGAGCAGTAGCGAAGAATGGGGTTGTGGTTTTTTGTTTTTGTTTTTTTAAGATTATTTATTTGTCAGAGAAAGAGAGAGCACACAAGCAGGGGGAGCAGCAGGAAGAGGGAGACGCAGGCTTCCAGATAAGCAAGGAGCCTGGTGTGGGGCCCCCATCCCAGGATCCTGGGATCATGACCCAAGCCAAAGGCAATTGCTTAATCAACTGAGCCACCTAGGCATCCTGTGAATGGGGTTGTTTTGAACAGAGAGCTGAGAAGACTGGAAGATAGCCTGGATTAGGTGTGAGAGAAATGTAGTCTCTCTCAGTAGATGCTGGGGACTGTAGTTCCCTCCTTGGATGCTCCGTGTGCTCTAGGGTAATGTTCGCTGCTGTGACAGATAAACCCCCACCTCTCGATGGTTCCACCCAATGGAAGGTTGTTTCTCACGCATCTAAAATCCAAACAGGTGTTCCTGATTAGAGGTGGCTCTCTGCCAAAGGATGACTGAGGGGCTCATTCTCCTCCCTCTCATGGCTTTGTAATCCGCATAGGACTTCAGAGTTCTCTCCTGGAGCCTCTGCATGTGTTCTCAGGGAAGAGAGTAAGGTGCACGGGGGGAGAGCTTTTCTGGATGAGTCTAGAACTCAGTCCCATGGCTAAACCTAACCCAGGTCTAGCTCTGTGCACCAGCAAGGAAAAGGGGAGGGGTTTGGTGAAGAGCTATGCAGTTGCCTTATTGAGACCTGTGACATACCCGTGGCCACTGGGAGCTAGGATGCCCTCATCAGTTGCTGGGAGATGAGGTCCATTTGAGAACTGGGAACTGAAGGCCCGCTCCTGGTTGTTGGGAGCTGGGGTCCCTCCGTGATGAAGCTTGACATCCTCCTCCTCCTCCCTGCAGGAGAAGGGGTCCACCTTCCTGCAGCTGGGCTCGTCCACAGAGCAGCAGCTCCAGGTCATCTTTGAGGTGCTGGAGGAGTACGACTGGACATCCTTTGTGGCGGTGACCACACGTGCCCCCGGCCACCGGGCCTTCCTGTCCTACATCGAGGTGCTGACTGATGGCAGCATGGTGGGCTGGGAGCACCGCGGGGCACTGACACTGGACCCGGGAGCAGGCGAGGCCGTGCTGGGTGCCCAACTCCGCAGCGTCAGCGCGCAGATCCGCCTCCTCTTCTGTGCCCGGGAGGAAGCCGAACCCGTGTTCCGGGCAGCGGAGGAGGCTGGCCTCACGGGGCCTGGCTACGTCTGGTTCATGGTGGGGCCCCAACTGGCCGGAGGCGGAGGCTCAGGCGCCCCTGGAGAACCCCCTCTTTTGCCAGGAGGAGCCCCACTGCCTGCCGGGCTGTTCGCCGTGCGCTCGGCTGGCTGGCGGGATGACCTGGCCCGGCGGGTGGCCGCTGGTGTGGCCGTCGTGGCCAGAGGTGCCCAGGCTCTGCTACGTGACTATGGCTTCCTGCCCGAGCTCGGCCATGACTGCCGTGCCCAGAACCGCACCCACCGAGGGGAGAGTCTGCATAGGTGAGTGGGGTTGGTGTGGGAGGGCTGTGGGAAGGTTCCAGAGCCTGACTACTCACTGGCTGAGCAGCCTCAAATGGGTCACATCCCCTCTCAGAGCCTCAGTTTACTTTTCTGTAAAACAGATACAGTTCGCTCTCCTGCTTGGGGTTAAATCAGGTAATTTGGAAAAAGCACCCAAGACACAGTGAGTGTATTGCCGTATTTCCTGATTTTAAGATGAAATTTTTTTTTCCAGTTTCATGTCTTTGAAATCAAGATATACTTTACAGTTGATGGCTTATAGCACCTTTTTCTTCCCTTGTGGTACAAAAAACAAGAGATGCACCCTATAGTTGATGACATCTCGGGTATGATGATATTCCCTAGAGTATAAGCTGAATTTCAGCAACAAAATGACCCAACAATCCAGAGGCCCAAAAGAGATAGAAGTTGTTCTTCCTCACTTAACAAACGGCCCCTGGCTGACTCGGTGGAGCGTGCAACTCTCCAACTCGGGGTTGTGAGTTCGTGTCCCATAGGGACACGGGGTGTAGAGATCATTTTAAAAATATATATTTTACTTATTAGGGAGGGAGAAAGAGTACAAGGAGTGGGAGCGACAGAGGGAGAGGGAGAAGCAGACTCCCCGCTGAGCAGGACCCTGGGATCATGACCAGAACCGAAGGCAGAACACTTAACCAACTGAGCCACCCAGGGCACCCCCTAAATCGCTTAAAAATAAAATCTTAAAAAAAATTTTGCAGAAATGAGTGTTCCAGGTTATCAGGTGGCTCTGTTGCTCCATGTGATGGGTCAGGATCCGCCACCTTCTTGGTGCAGTCGAAGCAGGGTCAGCTGCATGTGTGAATTCTAGCTCGTGAGAAAGGGGAAAAGAGAAAAAGTGGGGAGCAAGCAATTTCCTTCCTAGCACGCGAGACAGTGGGGATGTCCTGGGGCAGCCGGGGCTGCCTTATTGGTTGTTTACAGGCGCGTCACATGCAAATTACTTAGACGTCGATTCTGATTGGCTAGCGACTGCGGTGGAGGCGGAGGAGGTGCAATTGTCCTAAGGTCTTACTTGCATGGGGTCTGGACTAGAGGACCCTGAGGTGTGGACTCTAGCTGGACAGGTGTGTGCCTTGCTTACCCACTGTTGTTTTATTTTTTTTTTTTTAAGATTTTATTTATTTATTTGACAGAGATCACAAGTAGGCAGAGAAGCAGGCAAAGAGGGAGGAGGAAGCAAGCTCCCCGCTGAGCAGAGAGCCCGATGGGGGGCTCGATCCCAGGATCCTGGGATCATGACCTGAGCAGAAAGCAGAGGCTTTAACCCACTGAGCCACCCAGGCGCCGCAACATACTGTTGTTTGTGGAGAAGAAAGACGAAGGGATGAGAATTGAGAATTGGTGACTTGGGGACAGGATCCGGGGACAAGAGGGTGAGAAAAGCATCCCTCGTTCATAAATACTTACTGAGCACCCGCTAGGAACTAGGGATCATGCTGGGCTCTGGGAACACGAAGATGTATAAGACCATGGACTTCTCTTCAAAGAACACAGGGTCCTGTAGGGGTGGCAGACAGGGAAGGGATAATGACAACACAGTGTGATGCTTGCTATCACGGAGGTGACCCGGGCATTGTGGGAGAACCAGCGGGAATACTGTCTGCACCAGGACATTTCTGGTTGTTGGAGGCAGAGTCTCATTCAAGTTTCCTAAGGGAAAAGGGGGTTTATTGGGAAGATAAACATGCAGAGAAACCCAGACGCCAGGAATTGAGGCCAAGCCTGGGGACCAGCTACCCTTTCATCTCTTTCTGATTGTCTCCCTCATACTATCTCCACCTCCACCCCTCTCTGTCTGACCTGCCACTCCCAGAGGCTGTCTAGTTCTTCTCTTACCACTCACCGTTTACCCAGAATTTCTGCTCTCTCTGCTGATACTCATAATTTCAACCTATCCTGTCCACCACCCATTTCCCCCCCAGCACCCCAAATCTCACAGCCAATGTCTTCCCAAAAGACAGATTTCATTGGCCCCAATCAGCCTTCCAAACTAGACTACTCTGTCACGGGTCAGCATATGGGGTCAGGGAGGTCCCCAAGAGGAGAAGACATCTAAGCAGACACCTAACGGATGAATGGCTCATTCATTCATTTATTGAATGAGTCCTTATCAGAGTCTGCTATGTACCAAGCACTGCTTTGGGCACAAGGGTACATGGTGTTGAACAAAGTCCCTGTTCTGAGCCGACAATCTCACAGGGGAGACAAACTGAACAAACAGGATAAAGAAGAAATACCAGCAAGTGATGAGACAGGTAGAATGTGGTAAGAAATGCCCAGGGTGGGGTGCCTGGGTGGCTCAGTGGGTTAAAGCCTCTGCCTTTGGTCCAGGTCGTGGTCCCAGGGTCCTGGGATGGAGCCCTGCATCGGGCTCTCTGCTCAGCAGGGAGCCTGCTTCCCCCTCTCTTTCTGCCTGCCTTTCTGCCTACTTGTGATTTCTGTCAAATAAATGAATAAAAATCTAAAAAAAAAAAAAGAAGAAGAAAGAAAAGAAATGCCCAGGGCGCAGGTCACCTGGGTGGCTCAGTGGGTTAAAGCCTCTGCCTTCAGCTAGGGTCATGATCCCAGGGTCCTGGGATCGAGCCCCACATTGGCTGTCTGCTTAGCAGGGAGCCTGCTTCCTCCTCAATCTCTCTCTGCCTACTTGTGATCTCTGTCTGTCAAATAAATAAATAAAATCTTAAAAAAAAAAAAAAAAGAAAAAAAATGCCAGGGTGCTAGGTTAGGTGAGGCTGTCTGGAAAGGTCTTTCTAAGCATATGAAATTTGGAGGTAAGAAAAAAGAAACGGGCAAAGAAAAAGAGCCAGCCGTTGGAAGATCTGAATAACGAGACTGGAGGGGGGACAGCAGGTGCAGGGGTGCTCACTCGGGCTGGAACTGCCCATTTGGGAGCCTGAAACAAAGCCATTGTGACTGGAGCTTAGCGAGTAAGGCGGGGATAAGGTCTGGAGAAACAAGTGAGGCCCATGTAGACCCAAGCTCATACAGGGCATTTTGGCCACAGTAAGGGGATTGGATGTGATTCTAAGAGTGGTTAAAATTTCAGGCAGGAGGAACAGCATTGCACAAAGGCCCAGCAGGGAGAAAAATTCAGGATATTGGTGGGACCGCAACAGCTCAGGGTGGATAAAGGGAAGAGAATTGGGGTTGAGGGTGATGAGGCTGGGGGTGGGGGCAGACAGGGCCAGGCCACAAGGGCCTCGAATGCCAGGTTGAGAGGCTGGACTCTGTTCAAGAGCACTGAGGAGCCATGGTGGGTTATGAGCAGGAAAGGAGAGATGTCAGTTTCACATACATAAAGACCCCTGGGGTGGGGGTGGTGGAGTGTGGAATAGACTGGAGGAGAGAGAATGGAGGTTGGGGGCGGGCAGGAGGCTGGGGCAAGGGTCCAGGGGTCTGTGGTAATGGAGAGGAGGGATGACATGGAGAGATCTTGGGGGCAGGAAGGTGGCACTTAGGGACTGAGTGTGGAGGCGAGCGAGGAAGTGAGGATGGCAGTTGAAGGTCCCATGCAGTGACCGGGGCGTAGGGACAGGCATTCACGGTACAAATGCCATGCATTGTGAAGATCATCTGCAAGTCCAGAGGCCTCCTGGGGCTTCTCCCAGAGGAAGGGACTCTTGAGCTGAATCTTGGAAGGCATCAGAATTAATCAGGGTGAGAAGGGACAGAAAAGCATTTTTCAGGCAGACAGCATAGCCCCTACAATGCTCAAGGGATAGGAAACCACTCGATATGTTTTGGGGGCAACTTTGCATTCAGAAAGGGCTTGGGGTGGAAGGAGTTTGAGAGGAGGCAGGGATCAGAGATGGGCCGGCACAGCCAGATGGGGCCAGAACACACAGGGTCTCTAAGAGGCTCTCAAACTTGGGCTGAGGGTCTGCAACCCTGTTCAGGGGGTGCTGGGTATCAGGCAGAGACTCCTGAAGAAAGAAGGGGGATGTTTGGGTGTTCAGAGTCTTGGGGGGAAAATTCCAGCTAGGGGCCAGGGCTGGTCCAGAGAAAGGGGATTTTTCTCTGCTTTCAGCCCCTTAGGTCCAGTCCAGGTACCCACATGTCACCTCCCTTCCTCCTGGGCAGGTATTTCATGAATATTACCTGGGATAACCGGGATTATTCCTTCAATGAGGATGGCTTCTTGGTGAACCCCTCTCTGGTGGTCATCTCCCTCACCAGAGATAGGACTTGGGAGGTGGTGAGTCCTCGCCCCAACCCCAGGCACGGGAGAGGCCTGGAGTCCCAGGCACTGATGGGGAGGGTGTGGGGACACAGACCCCTTGGTCCGGACCGAGAGGAGGACTCTGGCCTCTGAGGGAGGAAGGAGGCCGGACTTCTAGGTCCTGGCAGAAGTAAGTGGGAGCCCGGACCTGTGGGTTTGAAGGGGAAGAGGGAGATGGGGCCTAGACTCCCGGATCTAAGGGAGAAGGAGCTGGGGCCTGGGGTTCTGAGGAAGGAGGGCCCCTATGGCCAGGACATCCTGCAAAGTCCCTGCCCTGGAGCCTGAACCCCCTTCTCTTGGCCAAGGTGGGCAGTTGGGAGCAGCAGACTCTCCGCCTCAAGTACCCGCTGTGGTCCCGCTATGGCCGCTTCCTGCAGCCGGTGGATGACACACAGCACCTCACCGTGGCCACGCTGGAGGAGAGGCCCTTTGTCATTGTGGAACCCGCCGATCCCATCAGTGGCACTTGCATCCGAGACTCTGTGCCTTGCAGAAGCCAGCTCAACCGCACCCACAGGTGACAGCCCGGGCTCCAGGGCTTGCAGCCCCGCAGTCCTGGCTCCCGCCCCCTCCTCCCTTGGAATTCAGAACCCACAGAGCCCTCTCGCTTGGTCATCCTGGGCAAGTCACGAAATTCCTTTGAGTCTCAGTTTCCCCAGAAAGCGCTAACCATAGTTTTAGCTGCTGTGTGTCTTTCTCGCCATACCCTCATCTCATGGGAGAATCTGAAGTGGGGCGGGGAGAATCCCCAGCATCCCCAAGCCTGCTCACTCCCCGCAGCCCTCCTCCGGACGCTCCCCGCCCGGAAAAGCGGTGCTGCAAGGGCTTCTGCATCGACATTCTGAAGCGGCTGGCGCAGACCATCGGCTTCAGCTACGACCTCTACCTGGTCACCAACGGCAAGCACGGAAAGAAGATAGACGGCGTCTGGAACGGCATGATCGGCGAGGTGGGGCGCCTGATGGGAGTGGGGGTGGGAAGGAGGCGGGCTGGGGGGGGCCACCGCGCCGGAGCTCTGTGGCTGGAGGGGCGTGGCCAGAGGGAGCGAAGGCCGGGCCTTGAGGAGGGGGGCCTCGGCTGGGGCGGGGCCACAAGGCAAGAAACTGTGGGCGGGTGGGGCGGGGCTAGGAGGGTGGCCCTCTCAAACGAAGGGGGCGGGGCCGAGAGGACCGAGCCCAAATCCAGAGAGCGGGTTCTGGCAGCCAGACTGGGCTTGGGGCTACCTCTTCACACCCCTGCTCTCCGCCTCTCACCTCCTCCTCTCCTGCCCCACTCTGCGCCCCCTTCGGCCACCCTGCCACCCTCCTAGCCCTCTCTGTCACCCTGTCACTGGTCACCTGGGGCTGGTCTTGCCCACCATCCGCCTCTGTGCGCTTGACCCAGCCAGGTTCCTTCACCCCCTCCTCGCCCTCACCCCAGGTCTTCTACCAGCGTGCGGACATGGCCATCGGCTCCCTCACCATCAACGAGGAGCGGTCCGAGATCGTGGATTTTTCTGTGCCCTTCGTGGAGACGGGCATCAGCGTCATGGTGGCCCGCAGCAACGGCACTGTGTCCCCCTCCGCCTTCCTCGGTGAGCCCGGGGCCCTGGGACGGCAACACCGGGACACCTGTGTGCTCAGTTCCCATCCTGGTATTGCCTGTCCCCGTACCATGACTGGTGAGGTAGTGTTGCTTCTGACCTTGGGTTTCCCAATCTGTAAAATGGGAGAAGCCATTTTACCACGAGGCCAAGGGAACTGGAGCTTCAGGAACCTTCTCTCGCACATTCTCTTCAAGGCCCTGTACCTTGTATTCTTGTATTCATAATTTCGTGTTCTTTTCTTCTTCTTTTTTTTCTTAAAGACAACCCTCCACATTGTACAAGCCTCAGGCCCCCACAACCCCCAAGTCTTCCCCTGTATATGAGATGAGGAAAAGGGATTAGCATGAGAGTGGCACATGGTAAATGCTCCAGTCACTTCTCAGCGTTTACTGAGCATCTATCATGGGCCAGGCTCTGGGCTGCGCCCACATGCCCCTCTCCTCTAAGAGCTCTTGGCCTCATGGGGAAGACAGAAAATAATCTCTTAAGGCGATACATGGACAAGATCACTTCAAGTGGTGATGACTATTATGAGAAATTAAGCCAGGGTGAGGAAGTGGAGAGGAATGGGGCTGGTGCTGCCAGGAGAGGGCCGGAAGGCCCCTTTGGAGATGGGACCTGAGAAACTGTTCCAGGCAGAGGGGCAAAGAACCCAATGTGGGACTGTGTGTGGAATATTTGGGAAATAGCCGGAAGTCTGTGTGACCAGAGGGGGCAGTGAGTGATTGTGAGGGGGTGGGAGGCAAGGGCTGAGAGGGAATTGGGGGACGTGGGGGGAAAGTGCAGGGCCTTGGCGGCTCTGGTGGGAAAGTTGAGTTTTATTCTTAGGGCAATGGCCAAGGTTTTAACTGTAGTTGGTGGGGGAGGGGGTATATGGTCAGATCTAGGCTTTTTTTTTTTTTAAGATTTTATTATTTATTTGACAGAGAGAGATTACAAGTAGGCAGAGAGGCAGGTAGAGAGAGAAGGAGGAGGAAGCAGGCTCCCCGCTGAGCACAGAGCCCGATGCGGGACTCGATCCCAGGACCCCGAGATCATGACCTGAGTCGAAGGCAGCGGCTTAACCCACTGAGCCACCCAGGCGCCCCAGATCTAGGCTTTTTAAAATATCCCACTGCAGGCAGCAGGGGCAGGAGGCCCATGAGAAGGCAGAGGTCTGCGCAGAGAGGAGGTGGATGTGGGATAGGAAGATGATTGTGAGCGTGGGCGAGTAACCAGGTTTGGAGTGTGGGTAGGAAGCTGGCCCCTAATGGGTTGGTGGCTATGAGGTGGATGGGGCAGGGATCTCGCTGAACTTGGAGACAAGAGAAGGAAAAGTGCACATCAGGCCAAGGGCAGCTGTTCATGTCAGTTCCCTCTTGCTCTCTGAAGTCTGGGCAAAGCTCCTGGGAGTGACAACACTGAGAGAAGGGACATCTCTTGCTTTACATTTGGTTTCTGTCTGTTTCGCCAAGAGCATCTCTGTAGCCGTCCCTTGGCCAAGGTCTCTGCAGGGCACCCTGAGATGCACCACATGGGGCCCCTGCCTTCACCAGGGAAGTGACAAGGTCATTTTATGCCCCACCACGTTGCCCAGTAGAGGCAACAGGAGTGTCCCCAGATGCCTCAGTGACAGTCTGCGGTGGTGACCCTGCTATAACGGGGGCAGTCCTGGCCACTTGCGCTTGGCCCGGGGAGGGCAGATCACCTGGTATGAATCTCAAGGAAGTGGTGATTTGGGTTCATTGCCAGTGTGAGGAGGAGACACATGGGTGCAAGTGTGTCTGGTCGATGGGTCAGCGTGGCGGGGGTGGAAGGGACAGCGGAGACAAGGCAGAGAGGGTGAGGCTCATTCTGGAACCATGAGTTCTGGCCATTTAAAGCACTGGGCTCTTGAGAGAGCAATCAGGCCAGAGAGGAGCTTGCTTGAGAGGGATCTTGCAGAGAGGGGCTTGCTTGCCCCTGGAAGCAAGGCTGAGGGGCAGTGACTGTCATGGAGGCGCTGAGGTGCCACAGGAGGCTGTGAGCAGGGGAGAGGCCAGGTCACCTCTGGGTGCCGAAGGAGCCCCTAGGGCTGCAGGGTGGGGTGGAAATGGGCCAGGAGAGAGGATGAGGCATGAGCCTGTTGCCTGAAAGAATGGGGAGGAAAGGCCAAGATAGGGGGCAAGGGTGGGGGGTATAGACTGTGGCTGCGGAGGGGTAAGGCGGGAGGGAGGGGGTGAGGCTGGCAAATGGGGGGTCGGACTGTGATGGGATGGAAGGATGGGGAGCCTGGGCATGAATGATGGCCTCAGTGTGGGACATGGTGAGTGGCTGGGGAGCAGGGGAGACTCAGGTCTGGGACTCAGGAAACATTTAGGATCTATCTGCTGACCAAAACTACAGAAGTGATTGAGTCAGCTTTCTTGAGAGAGACTGTCTCCCAGGCGTCTGGATGTCCCTGAGGTCGGGAGACTGGGAGAGTAGGACAAGATCCTGTCTGCGATGCACCTTGTTCATATGTCTTTGGTCCCCCCCACCTCCAGTCCTTTGCTTGGCCAAGCCATGACCCCATACCTCCTTGCCCCCAGAGCCCTACAGCCCTGCCGTGTGGGTGATGATGTTCGTCATGTGCCTCACTGTGGTCGCCGTCACCGTTTTCATCTTCGAGTACCTCAGTCCCGTCGGCTACAACCGCAGCTTGGCCACGGGCAAGCGTGAGTCCCCTTCCTCCATCACCTCCAAGTGCCCGGACCACAGATAGAACTACATTTCCCAACAGCCCCTGGGGTAGAGCAGTGGCCTCTGGAGGCGCCAGAGGCCTTGGGAGCTGCTGGGAATCATAGTTCTTTCTGCTCCCTCATGGAGTAGAAGGGATTTCGGGTCTATGTCGCCCTCCTGGCCCCCTGCAGGGCCTGGCGGCTCAACCTTCACCATTGGGAAATCCATCTGGCTGCTCTGGGCCCTGGTGTTCAATAACTCGGTGCCCGTGGAGAACCCCCGGGGGACCACCAGCAAAATCATGGTGTTGGTGTGGGCCTTCTTCGCCGTCATCTTCCTCGCCAGCTATACAGCCAACCTGGCCGCCTTCATGATCCAGGAGGAGTATGTGGACACCGTGTCTGGGCTCAGTGATCGAAAGGTGTGTGTGTTTGGGGGAGAGAGGGAGTTGGCTAGGGTTGGAGGTCAGGCTGAAATTTGGCACATGGGAGATCTGAAGAGGATTCCTGGGGGTCTTTTCCCAGGAAGAGTTCCAAAATGGTAGAAAAGAATGTTCTAGAAGAGAATGGCTATGTTTCACAATGGACTATTTAAATATTCCCAGGAGAAGAGAGTAACCCCAAATGCCCTGGGGGGCAGCAGTGCCAAATGGAATATTCTAGATGAGTGCTTCTCTCAGAGTGTGATGAAGAGCTAATCTTTGAACTTTCTCCGTTAGAGATCAATGCTTTTGTAAGATACAATAGAAACGAATTACGAGAAATGAAACATAAAATTGAAAACCAAGACATGCACAATTCAAACCCGAATTTTTATGTAGTTTCAACAGACATAAAATTATTCTGTCAAATTGTTCTAAATGCCCAGTGCCTGGCTGACTCAGTCGGTAGAACATGCAACTCTTGATCTCAGGGTCATAAGTTCGAGTCCCACATTAGGTGTAGAGTTTACTTTAAAAAGAAACAAATTTTAAAATCTTCTTGAAAAAATTGCTCTAAGTGCTTATTCTCTTGATTTCTATACTTACCTCATTGCAGATCACAGTCTGTTCAGGTACTAGTGGTTTGCAGAGCACGGTTTGAGGTTGAAGTGGTTCACTGGATTATCATGACCTATTAGAAGGTTAAGAAATCAGTTCAGTGGATTGCAATAAGCATTTTTATAGGATTTTATTAATTTATTTGTCAGAGAGAGAACACAAGCATGTCGAATGGCAGGCAGAGAAGCAGGCTCCCTGCTGAGCAGGGAGCCTGATACGGGGCTCAATCCCAGGGCCCTGGGATCATGACCTGAGCCGAAGGCAGACGCTTAACCAACTGAGCCACCTGGGCATCCCAACAAGCATTTTTTTTTTAATTACTGAGCAAAAATATGTCTGTACCTTTGTTTTAGTCATATACACACTTGACACTGAGTCAGCACACACTGTATGGCTATGTCTGTTGTTCAAAGAGTAAACTTTTGGGGCGCCTGGGTGGCTTAATCGGTTAGGCATCCAGCTTTTGATTTCAGCTCAGGTCATTATCTCAGAGTTGTAAGACTGACCCCTGCATTGGGCTCATGCTGAGCATGGAGTCTGTTTAGGATTCTCTCTTTCCCTCTGCCCCTACCCACCCCACCCGAGGGCTCACGCTTGCATGAGATCTCTCTCTTTCTCTTAAAAAAAAAAAAAAGTGTGCTATTTCTGCATGGATTTGTAAATAACAATTGCCTCCAGCCCCCCACCAGGCCAAACCCCACCCTTGGGACCTCCCATGATCCAGCAAGCTAAGGGTTAATGCCTGGCACATCAGAGGCCTCTGCGGTGCTTTTCAAACTCTGTAGCCAGTGCCTTTCCAGACTGGACTATGGTCAGGTCATGCCAGGTGTTAAATATTTCAGTATTCCTCCAGACTCTGTATGCATATATGTGTGTGTGCACATGTGCGTGTGTGTGTGTACGTGTGGCTGGCTGCAGATGGATCTGCTGGGTGGGAGCAGAAGAGGGTCACGGTGAGCGCGTTGGAGAAACACTTCTGGGCTGGGGTGCCTGCCAGTTGGCAGGTGTCCCCCAGAACAGAGCATCTGGGTCAAGGCTATTCTTGACCCAGATGGCCCCAGGGGGGCGCCCTAATAACTTCCCATTCTGCCCCAGTTCCAGCGGCCCCAGGAGCAGTACCCGCCCCTGAAGTTTGGGACGGTGCCCAACGGGTCCACGGAGAAGAACATTCGCAGCAACTACCCCGACATGCACAGCTATATGGTGCGCTACAATCAGCCCCGCGTAGAGGAAGCGCTCATTCAGCTCAAGGCAGGGTCAGCGCAGACTCGGGCTGGGGGGTGGGGGGCCGCCGGGGGCCCCAAGGATGCGGGCAGAGAGCCAGGGGCCGGGAGCCACTCATCAGCATCAGGTCAGCCAGGGGTGGTTCGGCCTGGAAGGCATGCCTAGGTCATTGAGGGTGGCAGTGAACGGCCTCCCCTTGCACAACAAGCGTCCTTGTGACGCCTTCAGATGTCTGCAGAGACCCGGGACTTACAGATTCCAGAGCTGGATTGCCGGGGTTCAAATCCAGGCCCTGTCTCTTCATGGCTGTGTGATCTTGGGCAAGTTACTCAACCACTCTGAGCCTTCATTTCCTCCTCTGTAAAATGGGGATAAGAAAAGGACCCACCTCCTAAGGTTGTTGTAAGAATGATTATGGCTGTTATGATTGGGCTGTGTAATATATTATTTGGTAGCGGTAGTGCCAGCTCGCTGTGGACGCTTGCTGCTGAATTATTATTTTCATTATGATCATTAGATCTGAACCCACTGGAATGGATACTTGGATGAGGTTGTTTGTTTGGTTTTGTTTTCAACTTCAGTTTCCTAAGTCATGGGGGTAAAATTAAGTTCAGACTCCAGAGTACGGACCAAGGTTACAACAAAGTTGATTACAGTGACTTTCTCCCTGCCCCTCTTTGATTTCATCATTCAACACGCTTCATTTATTTTCTTGGCCCCTCATCTATGCCAGGCAGGTTCCCTCCATTCAAGGGAGCTTAGGGCCCAGGGGTGGGACATGAATAAGAAATGTACAAACAGAAGAATCAGGATAATCCAGAAAGTGATCATGAGCTAGGGTGTGACTAAACTGGGATATATTCACCAAGGTGTTCAGGGCGGGCCTCTCGGAGGAGGTGACTGGAGCAGAGCCCTGAGGGAGGTGAGGGCTAGCCTCGTGGACTCACGGAGGCAGAGCCTTGTGGGCGGAGGAAACAGGGTGTGCCGATGGCACGAGGGTTTACTGGAGGAACAGCAAGAAGGTCAATGTGGCTGAGGGGCCGGGAGGGGACGTTAGAGGGGAGATGAGAGTAGGGTACACGGGTGAGCCCTGAAGCTGAAATCAGGGTTGCATTTTCTTTGAAGGGCAGCAAGAAGCCATGAGGCAGGGAGATTTTAAGTAGGGAAGGGTGTGATCTGATTTCCATTCGCAAATGCCACTCCCCACCCCCCTGTCCCGCCCCAGTGCAAGGTGGAGAGTGGATGGACAGACATCAGTGTGGTCCTTTGGATCACCTTCCCCACGTAGCTCACCCCTCAAGCAGCTCCTCCTTTTTACCCCTCTGTCTTGATTGGGATTGTTGAGCTGCAAGAAAAGAAACTCAGCTGACCGGGTGTAAGGAAGATGATTGGGTAAGCATCGCAATGCAGGGGGTAAGCATCACGATGCAGAACCAGTAGCAGGAAAGAAATCTAGGCTTTGTGGAAATACCAGCTCTGTGCCAGGCACAGTTCCTGCACCGGATACCAATAGTCAATAAAAGAGGTAGGTCACCCAGATCCTTCGGACTGCTTAAACAGAGAGAGGTTTCTTTTTCTCTCTCAGTAAGAAGTCCGAGGCTGGCATGATAGCTCAAAGATACTATCAACGACCCAAACTCTTCCCATGTATTTGTTCTGCTAACCTTGGTGCCTAGACCTTCTAGCTCATTGTGCTTGCCTCATGGTCACAAGATGGCTGCTGCCCCGCCGTGGAGCCTATCTTGGTTGCAGGCAAGGAGGAGAAAGAGGGAGAGAGTGGATTTTCTCCTGGCAAGCCTTGCCTTTTTATTGGGGCAAGTATGCCTTTCTGAGGAACTTGTGGCTGTTTCAGAGCGTGTGCCAGAGGGTCACTCCCAGTTTCAGAGGAAGCTGGGAAATTGGGTGTGTTGGCCTCCCAGGCTCTGTGGTAGACAGTGGCAGACGTAGAGGTTGCAAATGGAGATTGTGCCAGCCAAGCCATCCGCCAGAGTCCCGGCCTTGTGGAATGTGTAACTGTGCCGCCAGACAGCCTGCCTCTTGCCTCTTTTCCTTCTCCAGGGCTCTACTTCCTCTCTCTGGACTTCTGGGGGGTCACAAGAGCTCTCGTCTCCGTCTCTCCCTGTGTCCTCTCTGTGTCTTCTTTCCCCACGAGCCTCATTTCGGACACTGAGCCCCTTCTCATTAGTCACGTGTCCTTTCTTTCTGCCCCACTCTACCCCTAGCAGAAAACTGCCCTTTTCTCCTCTACCCTCCCCCTCGAAGCACCATGAACTGGAGGCATTTGGGGTAACAAGCTTTTCTTTTTCAACCAAGACTTTGGGCAGCCCGATGGCTAACGTTTGCAGAAGAGTACACACGGAGGCTCGCATACCTCATGTCAGACTATTGAAACTTTTATCGATCGTGCTAGCCGACCATTCATGAGGTTGGGTCCTCCTGCCTCGACAAATAGACCTTAACCAACAGAAAGGCTAAACAAGTTCAAGTTCGGGATTCTGCCTTCCAGGAGAGCACCTGACTGCTTGTCCTCCCACCTGAATCTGTCTGCTCGTCTCTCGCAGCTTCTCAAGGCCAAATGCATTCCTTGGCTCCTGGCCCTGGGTCCTTGAAACTCTTCTAGCATTGTCACAGCTTCTACTCTGACTGACCTTCTGCCCTTCCTCTTGAAAGGACCTTGTGACGACATTGAGTCCACCTGCATAACCCAGGCTAATCTCCCCATCCCAAGAGCCTTCATTTATTCACATCTGCAGAGTCTCTTTTCCAGTGTAAAATTACAAGTTCCAAGTATCAGGGTGTGGATACCTGTTTTTTTAATATTTTCAAATTTATTTATCTGAAAGAGAGAGAAAGAGAGTGTGTGCAAGCATGAGTGGGGGGAGAGGGAAAGGGAGAGGGAGAAGCAGACTCTCCACTGAGCAGGGAGCCTGACATGGGGCTCGATCCCAGGACATCATGACCTGAGCGAAAGGCAGACGCTTAACCAGCTGAGCCACCCAGGCGCCTCAGGGTGTGGATATCTTTGGGAGACCATCATTCTACCTACTTCAAGTTCCCAAACCATAAATACCCAACAGAGATGTAGATTCTGGGTGGGTACAACTCCTTGGCCCCAGGATTCCTCTGGAAAAGGGGGGTGGAGTGGGGATGCTCAGAAGCACAGGGTCTAGAATAGCAGTCCCTTGAGGGAGGTCTGAGATGGGTACTAAGTTTGGAGAATCCCAGGCAGAGGAGCTAGGACACAGAACAGGAAAAACTGTTTTTTAAATTGTGCATTCCATCCATCCATCCATCCATCCTTTCATTTTTTCTCTAGAGCCCACCCATCCAGATCGTCCCATATAATGTTGGGGTGCTGGTGTCCCCCAAGCAGTATTCTGGGGGTGTTTAACAGCACTGATTTTTTAAAAATTATTTTTATTAACATATAATGTATTATATGCCTCAGGGTTACAGGTCTGTGAATCATCAGGCTTACACACTTCACAGGACTCACCATAGCACATACCTTCCCCAGTGTCCATCACCCAACTACCCTATTGCTACCCTCCCACACCCCTGGCAACCCTTAGTTTGTTTTGTGATATTAAGAAGAGTCTCTTATGATTTGTCTCCCTCCCGATCCCATCTTGTTTCATTTTTTCCTTCCCTACCCGCCACAGCCACCCTCCTGCCTCTCAAATTCCCCCTGAGAGATTATATAATAACTGTCTTTCTCTGATTGACTTATTTCACTCAGCATAATATCCTCTAGTTCCATCCACGTCATTGCAAATGGCAAGATTTCGTTTCTTTTGATGGCTGCGTAGTATTCCATTGTGTATATATACCACATCTTTTTTATCCATTCATCTGTTGATGGACATCTGGGGTCTTTCCATAGGTTGGCTACTGTGGACATTGCTGCTATAAACATTTGGGTGCAGGTGGCCCTTTGGATCCCTACATTTGTATCTTTAGGGCAAATACCCAGTAGTGCGATTGCTGGGTCATAGGGTAGCTCTACTTTCAACTTTTTGAGGACCCTCCATACTGTTTTCCAGAGTGGCTGCCCCAGCTTGCCTTCCCACCAACAGGGTAGGAGGGTTCGGTTCCCCTTTCTCCGCATCCTTGCCAACATCTGTCATTTCCTGACTTGTTAATTTTAACCATTCTGACCAGTGTGAGGTGGTATCTCACTGTGGTTTTGATTTGTATTTCCCTGATGCCAAGTGATGTGGAGCACTTTTTCATGTGTCTGTTGGCCATCTGGATGTCTTCTTTGCAGACGTGTCTGTTCATGTCCTCTGCCCATTTCTTGATTGGAT
The DNA here is from genome assembly GCF_020171115.1 of Neogale vison. Classification (NCBI taxonomy): domain Eukaryota; kingdom Metazoa; phylum Chordata; class Mammalia; order Carnivora; family Mustelidae; genus Neogale; species Neogale vison. The sequence continues at coordinate 51,732,036 of NC_058097.1, read as the reverse complement.
TATTTGTTCTTTGGGTGTTGAGTTTGCTAAGTTCTTTATAGATTTTGGACACTAGCCCTTTATCTGATATGTCATTTGCAAATATCTTCTTCCATTCTGTTGGTTTTCTTTTGGTTTTGTTGACTGTTTCCTTTGCTGTGCAAAAGCTTTTGATCTTGATGAAGTCCCACTAGTTAATTTTTGCCCTTGCTTCCCTTGCCTGTGGTGATGTTTCTAGGAAGAAGTTGCTATGGCTGAGGTCAAAGAGGTTGTTGCCTGTGTTCTCCTCAAGGATTTTGATGGATTCCTGTCTTCCATTGATGTCTTTCATCCATTTTGAGTCTATTTTTGTGTGTGGTGTAAGGAAATGGTCCAGTTTCATTCTTCTGCATGTGGCTGTCCAATTTTCCCAACACCATTTGTTGAAGAGACTTTTTTCCATTCGACATTCTTTCCTGCTTTGTTGAAGATTAGTTGACCATAGAGTTGAGGGTCTATTTCTGGGCTCTCTATTCTGTTTCATTGATCTATGTGTCTGTTTTTGTGCCAGTACCATACTGTCTTGATGATTACAGCTTTGTAATAGAGCTTGAAGTCTGGAATTGTGATGCCGCCAACTTTGGCTTTCTTTTTCAACATTCCTCTGGCTATTCAGGGTCTCTTCTGGTTCCATATAAATTTTAGGATTATTTGTTCCAATTTTTTGAAAAAAATTGATGGTATTTTGATAGGGATTGCATAAATGTGTAGATTGCTTTAGGTAGCATAGACACTATTTCTCAATATTTATTCTTCCAATCCATGAGTGTGGAACATTTTTCCATTTCTTTGTGTCTTCCTCAATTTCTTTCATGAATACTTTGTAGTTTTCTGAGTACAGATTCTTTGCCTCTTTGGTTAGGTTTGTTCGTAGGTATCTTATGGTTTGGGGTGCAGTTGTAAATGGGATCAACTCCTTAATTTCCCTTTCTTCTGTCTTGCTGTTGGTGTATAGAAATGCAACTGATTTCTGTGGATTGATTTTATATCCTGACACTTTACTGAATTCCTATATGAGTTCTAGTCGTTTTGGAGTGGAGTCTTTTGGGGTTTCCACATAAAGTATCATATCATCTTCAAAGAGTGAGAGTTTGACTTCTTCTTTGCCGATTCGGATGCCTTTTATTTCTTTTTGTCGTCTGATTGCTGAGCCTAGGACTTCTAGTACTATGTTGAATAGCAGACAGCACTGATGGTTAAACCAGATGGTCCAGGGTTGGAAGGGGAAGTACCCCTTACTTGCTGTGGGCCCTAGGCCAATCTGTTGAGCTTCTGAGCCTTAATTTTCGCCTTCATAATATGGCATCAACAATCCCAGCTGGTTACAAAGGAGCTCTGGGAAATAAAACATCAGGAACCAAGGTTCCTCCCTTGCTTCTCTGTCTCTTCCACTGGTTCCTGTCTTAGTCTGTCCGCACGTAACCTTGGCCCCCAGCTTCCACGCAGCCTTTCAGCTCCAGGGTCCCCTGTGAGCCCTGGCATGCCTCAGTTCAATTTCACATCCTGGCTAGTGGCACTGCAGCGGGTCCAGCTGGGAGTCAGGTGTCTATTCTGGGGCCAATCAGGGGCAGTCAGGGCGGGGCCTGGTCACATGAGTTCTGGCTTGCCACACCTCTACTCCGCTAGGGTTCTCAAAGATGAACCTTCCGGCACTTGCGAGCAAGCAGTTTTGGGATGCTCTCCAGAACACCTTTCCTCCACTGGCTTCCTGCATTTCCTTCAGCTGCGAAGCCTGGTGGACCCCTTTGTACCCCTCCCCGGGCCTACCCCATCTTTCTACCCCCTTTCTCTGTGCCTGGCACCCTTCGCTTCACATTCCCAAGCCCTGGAACAAAATTTCCCTTCCCTCAAATGTCTTATAACCTCTCTTTAGCGGTTTTACTTGCATAGCATGACACTTTCTTGGTGTTAAAAATAATAAGGCAAAGGGGCGCCTGGGAGTGGCTCAGTCAGTTAAGCGCCTGCCTTGGGCTCAGATCATGGTCTCAGCGTCCTGAGATTGAGTCCCATCTGGAGGGGGAAAAATCTCTGCTTAGCCGGGAGTCCGTTTCTCCCTCTCACTCTCCCTCAGTGCTATCCCTCTCTCAAATAAATAAAATATTTAAAAAAAATAATAATGAGGTAAAAAGAGAAGATCTCCTCGCTTCCCCTCCTTATCCACTGTTCATGATTCCAGGAGTTTCCTCCAGCTTTTTTTTTTCCCTAGAGCAGAGCTGGGGAGCCACTCTAATTTAAAATTTTCTCTTGGCCACACTCAAAAGAAACAGGCGATACTAATTTTAGCGAAATACTGTGTTTACCCCGATATCTCCAGTATATAACTACAATATGTGATATAAAAATTAATGATTTATTTTTTTATTTCATTTTTTTAAAAAATTTTATTTATTCATTTGATGGAGATCACAAGTAAGCAGAAAGAGAAAGGGAAGCAGGCTCCCTGCTGAGCAGAGAGCCGGATGTGGGGCTCAATCCCAGGACCCTGAGACCATGACCTGAGCCTAAGCAGAGGCTTTAACCCACTGAGCCACCTAGGTGCCCCTATTTATTTATTTTTATAATTTGAAGTATGTCCTACTCACAGCACATCTCAGTTTGGACTTGCCACATTCCAAGGGCTCATGGGCCACACCTGACTAGTGACTGACATTGTGGGAAGTGTCAACCCAGAACTCTTGTCTTTTTACCTTTTCATTTTTTTAAGTTCATTTATTTATTTATTTGTAATCTTTACATACTATGTGGGACTCGAACTCACAACCCGGAGATCAAGAATCCTGGGTTCTTCAGACTGAGCCAACCAGAGCCTCTTCTTAGCTTTCTTGTTCCTATTTCTTCCCTTCCTTCTTTTCCCTTCATTTCCTTCTTCGCATCCTCTTCCTCTTCCTCTCCTCCCCCTCCTTCCTCTTCTTGTACTTGGACTTCTTCCCCTTCCTGATCTTTTTTGCTTGCCCCAGCCCCAGAGGTCATATAGGGGCTCCCCACCTCCCCACCCCCCCAAGGATTGCTCTAACATTGGCTCCAAACTCCCCTCCAAAGAAGCTGCAAATTTCCTGTGCTTCTCAGACTTGCTCTGGCTTCAAGCTCCTCTTTGCCAGATCTAATTTGCTTTCTGGAGCATCTCACTGGCCCCGAGTGGGTCTTCCCAGCCTCAAAATCAAAGCCCACCCCTTCCCTTAATCCCCATAAAAGCCTCCACTGGCCTCAGACCTGAGTGTCCAGTGCTGGGTTTGGGATTGAGCCTGGGAAGCTGCTGTCCTCTGGAATGCAGTGTAGCTGTAAAGTTTTTTTAGTGGCCACATTAAAAGATGTAACAAGAAATGGGTGAAATTAATCTTAGTAATGCATGTGACTTAACCCATTGTATCCAAAATACTATTGTATCCAAAATAAGACAGCATAAAAATGGTTGGGACCTTTTACATAATCCGCCGCCACCCCCCCCTCGGCTTCCCTTCCCTTCCCTGCCCCACAGGAAGTCGGCCGTGCATTTTACACCCAACACATCTGAGTTCAGACTCGCTGCGTTCAAGAGCGCGGAACAGCCACAAAGGCGTGTAGCTACGCTATTGGGCCGCCCCGTCTACATCATGTAAATGTCAATTTTCCTAATGAACATTAGGAACAGCCCCGGTCCCCTGGGACTTTTTCACTTCCGTGCTCACCCCCAGAGAATCCTCCCCAGCCAGCCAGCTGACTCATCTCTACCCCCTTCCCTCTTCTTCCGGTTGGGCCTCAGCCCCTCCCTCCAGGAAGGCCCCTGGGAATTCCAGATCTTCTCCCTTTGTTCCACAAAGCGGGGCAGCTTCCCCAGGCTCTGCCCATCCACCCCTACTCCCAGACCGGGACAAGCTCTTCCTTGGGAAGCTGAGGAACCGTCTTCTTGTAGTTCTAGAGCTACGCGTCACTTTCTCGGTCAATTTTCTCACCTTCAGAGAGCAAAAATTCAGACACTCGGGGGAACCCCATGTCCCCGATCCACTTAGTTCCTGAGTTTTCGAGAGCAGCCCCATCTCAAAGAATGAATCCAAATCTCTCCTGCCCCTGACTTGAGAGAAGGATGGATATGCGTTTGTGTGTGTGTGTGTGTTTTTTTCATCCAAAGGTCAGCCACAACTCCTGCCCTTAATAGCTAAAAATGGACTTGAGGCTTCATCTGTGTCATTTTTTGTTGTTGAGAGAGAACCTGCAAATCTTAAGTGTGAAGCTCATTGACTGTCTACATAACACATGGCTGTTTTATATGACCAGATTAGGGTATGGACCATTTCCGATTCCCCTCTGTCCCACCAGTCCGGCTTGGTTTTGCCCCCACACTCTACCAGGCTCGTTCATTCCTATATCCCACTGAGTACACCACTCTCTGAATACACCACAATTCGTCCATTCTACTGCTGGTGCACATCTGGATTGTTTCCAGTGTTTGGCCATTATGAATGCTCTACTGTGAACATTCTTGTACAAGTCTTTGGGGGATGTGTGCCATTCATTTTTCTTGGGTAAATCCCCCCTGGGCAGAATGGCAGGATCACAGGGAGAGAGAGGCTTCAAAAGATCCTGCCAGACATCCTCCAAAGTTGTCGTGCCAACTTACACGCCTACAGTGCAAAGTTCCCCTTGTCCAGTATCCCTGCCAAGGCTCAGATCGTTCCTCTCTCTTTTCAATTTACTAGAGTGTTTATTATATATCCAGTTCTGCTCTAACTCATTTAATTAGTTCATTATTAGTTTTCTGGGGCTATTGTAAATTTGTTGCCTCATGGTTCTGGAGGCTAGAAGTCCTCTGGGTTCCTTCTCAGGGCAAGGGAAAGAACTTCCCTTGGCTTGTGGATGGGTCTCTTCTCCATTGTCTTCCATTTATGTGTCTCTTTGTCCAAATTACCCCTTTTTGAAAGGATACCTGTCTTACTAGATTAGGGGCCACTCTAATTACCTTAACTTGATTTCCTCTGTAAAGACCCTTTCTCCAACTGAGGTAGGACCTCAATTTTACAACTGTTGGGAGACCATAAGACCTTAGAGGTGAATATTATCATTCCCATTTTACAGATGAGGAAATTGAGGCACAGCCAGATCCCACAGGTACCGAGCAGCAGAACTGTGATTCGAACCCTGGTCATCAGATTCTGAGCCCAGCCCCTCAACCACTACACTATATTGCCTCAGGTGGGCCGTGAAAATTCCAGAATTATCCTCTTTGTACCCCTTCCCAGCAGCCTCTTGGATTCACAAAGGATACCTTGTGCTTCTCACTGTTACCTCTTGCTCTGATTTCTGCTTCTGCCGAATTCTTTTTCTTCCCAGTATTCCTTTTTACATTTTTCCCGCTAACTTTTAGTTCTATTTTTATCTGAGTTATACATCCACATAGTTTGGAAAGTCAAATACAAGATTTTTTTTTTTTAAACGAAAACCAACAGTCTTCCATCTGCCTACCCACCCCCCAATTTTCCCACCCCAGAGGAATCTGCTTTTACCTTATTTATTGTATCATCTTGCTGTTTGCGCCCCTGTCTCTAAATACCATGTCTGTGTGGCTACCTCTTGATTTTTCAATTTTAGGTATTTTCCATTCACTGCTTACTATGGGAGACACATACTCATACTCTTATTTAAATTACTCCAGCCTCCCACACTGTGATTCTGGCTAGATGAATATGCAGTGTTTACATGTTATGACTGTGTAAATGCTCCCACAGCTGCCACAAGTAGTAAACCATGATTACTTTCCTCTCCCACACAATTCTTTGTTTTTCCTGGAGTTAATAATTGTCTTTTTTTTTTTTAAGTTGCTTAGTGGCTGAGTTTTCTTTGTTAATTCAAAATTCTCTGTTAACTATACGAACCTGTTCTTCACATATTCACTCGCATCACATACTCCACTAATTTCATAGGGAAGAAGTTTCTCTCATGGCCTCTGGCCTGCCCCGTCTGCCACATAGCTACCATCTAGATCCCTTCACCTGCCCCCTGGTTTGGTTCTTGTCATATTCTAATTCTCACTCTTCCTGGGTTTTTCTCCCTTGTTCTTCTGAGCCTCCTGACAAAAAGCACATGGGTGTGGGGCGGGTAAAATTTTAGAGACACCGTGTATCTGAAAACAACTTTGGCCTTGATAGGCCTCCTGGATAGGTATAAAATTCTGGGCTGGAGATCATTTTCTTTAGAATTCTGAAGGCATCATTCCATTGTCTTGTAATTTCCAGTATTACTGTTAAAATCCCAAAGTCATTCTGATCCATAAGCCTGCGTGTCACCTGCTTTTCTTTTCCTTGTCCTCAGTAAGCTGACATTTCTCAGCAACATCTTCATTTATTTTCATTAATGGATCTTTCGATTGTATTCTCATGGCATTCATTCTGGGAAACTTCCTTGATTTTTTTTTCAATTATGATTCTCCCTTCCCTTCATTTCTCTCTGGAACTCTTTTTTTTTTTTTTTAAGATTTTATTTATTTATTTACAGAAAGAGATCACAAGTAGTCAGAGAGATGAGGGGGAAGCAGGCTCCCTGCTGAGCAGAGACACACACACCCCCACACCCCCACCCCCACACCCCCCACCGCCCCCACCCCCCGCCATGCAGGGCTCGATCCCAGGATCCTGGGATCATGACCTGAGCCAAAGGCTCAACCCACTGAGCCACCCAGGCACCCCTCTCTCTGGAACTCTTATCCTTTCTTTCTGGAACTCTTATTAATTCTTATTAATTCGCTTCCTGAATTCTTCCTTTTATCCTCTCTTATTTTTCCATCTCTTTATCTTTCTGCCCTACTTCCTGAGAGTTTTTCTTAACCTTACCTTCCACTCTTTTATTAAGCTTTTCATTTTTGCTAGTATATTTTCAATTTCTAAGAACTCTTTTTTTTAAGTTTATTTATTTTTTTTAGTAATCTTTACACACAACATGGGACTCTAACTCACAACCCTGAGATCAAGAGTCACAAGTTCTTCCAACCGAACCAGCCAGGCACCTTGCTAAGAACTCACTTTATAATCTATGAATTTTTTTTTTAAGATTTTATTTATTTATTTGACAGACAGAGACCACAAGTAGGCAGAGAGGCAGGCAGATAGAGAGGGGAAGCAGGCTCCCGGCTGCGCAGAGAGCCTGATGCAGGGCTTGATCCCAGGACCCTGGGATCATGACCTGAGCTGAAGGCAGAGGCTTTAACCCACTGAGCCACCCAGGCACCCCAATAATCTCTGAATTTTTACAGTGTTTTATAAATTTTATAGTATTATTTGATAGTACCCTATGTTTTATGATATGCTGTTCTAAGTTGAATATCTTGTCTTGTTTCTCTGATGATATTGGTAGTTGTTGGGTTTTTGGCACTTTTTCCTCTCTGCATAATCTGTTTCCTCCAAGTCCCCTCTCCCTCCCATTTGTTGGTTTTGTTTCTGTCTTTTTTATTGAGACTTTACTGATGTCTAGGAATCCTTGGTAGTCTGTCCATATCTGGGAGTGGAAGTCCAAAATTCTAGAAATGGTGGGGCTGTGATTACATGAGCAAAACTGTTTACTGAACGTCACAGGAGGTGATCTGTCACAACCATTTTTGTTGTGAAATTCCCAATGTCAGTATTTTCTTGTCTTTTATCTTAGTCATATATATATATATATTTCATATGTACGTGTGTGTACATGTATCATTCATTATATGTAATGTTTTTAATAGAGGACCAAGGAAAACAAATACTGAATCATGATCTCCTTGACAAAATAACGCTCAATAATATAAAAGTTAAAAGACATTCATTCAGGGGTGCCTGGCTGGCTCAGTTGGAAGAACATGACTCTTGATCGTGAGTTTGAGTCCCATGTTAGGTGTAGATTACTTAAATAAATAAACTTAAAAAAAAAAAAAAAGACATTCATCTAGTAAGTATTAAGATCTTTATGCACCAGGCACTGGGCTAGGCACTGAGGGTAGAGTAGTGAACAAGTTGAAGTCATTGCTCTCTTGGACCTTCCTTTCCAGTCTGGGAGACAGACACACATAGGTTCCTAGAGTATCAGTCTCCAACAGCCCTCTCTGCAATGACAGAACTGTTCCAGATCTGGGCAGTCCAATGTGGTAGCCAGCAGTTCCTGATTGTTTGACGTGTGGTTGGTGTGACGATGGAACTGAATTTTAAAATTTTTTTTAAATTTTTAAATTTTAATTAAAAATTCCAGTTCACTTAGCTCTGTGTGGCTAGTGGTCACCACTATGGACAGCACTAGGAAATGCCATCCTTACAGAGGGGTAGGACAGAATTGGCAGTCACACATGGGTTTGGTGGCTCACATACCATATGTGGTCTTACCCTACTACATGGGGCAAGCAAGGTCACAGGAAAAGAAAAGAAATATATCTCTTAAAAAGAAATACAGAAACATGGCTTCTCCTCCCAGCCAGTTTTGGAAGCCCATTTGGTGAGAGATGTTCAATTTCTCACTCACACAGGAAGGGCAAAAAAGGAAACTTCAAGTCCCCTTTCCATAAAGTAAGCATTATTTTTTTTTTTTAATTTCTCTCCGATCACCTAAACTATGTGTGCCTACATATCTCTTCATGCATTCCTTATTAAAAGCACACACTATTCTCATCTTGCTTTTTTCCATGGAGAAAAAACCCTTGGCATCTTGTCCATATTAACTCTTGCCTCCCAGTTCCATGCCTGGCCCCCAGAATGCCCATCTTGAGCCAGCCTGAATTCATTCATTGGGCTGTACTTTATGAAACACCTGTTGTATGTCAGGTCCTGTGCTAGACCCTGTGGAAACATCAGCGAACCCAACAGATAAGACCTGTTCCCTCATGGAATTTAAATTCCAGTGGGAGGAGATGGACAATAAACTTTTTTCTAAAATATTTTATTTATTTATTCGACAGAGAGAGATCACAAGTAGGCAGAGAGAGAAAGGAGGAAGCAGGCTTCCCGCCAAGGAGAGAGCCTGATGCGGGACTCGATCCCAGGACCCTGGGATCATGACCTAAGCTGAAGGCAGAGGCTTTAACCCTTTGAGCCACCCAGGTGCCCCAGGAAAGTGTCTTTTAAGCAAACTCTTGAAGGAAGTGAGGGACAGAGCCAGGCAGCTCTCTGAAGAAGAATGTTTCAGCAGAGGGAACAGCCAGTGCAAAGGCCCTAAGGCAGGAGGGTGCTAGAGCCATCCAGGAACTGCGCATGAAGGCCAGGGTGGTTGGAGCAGGGGGAGCAAGGAAGGCATGGGTGAGAGATGAGGGCAGAGGGGTAGGAGGGATCCAGGGGTGCTTGGTGCTGTGAGGCCTTGCAATGCGAGGTAACTCCAGTTACTGAGCGATACTGGGAGCCAAGGGAGGGTAGTGAGCTGAGGAGGGACCGGAAGCTGACTCAAAGGTTAAGATCCCGAACCTGAGTCTAAACAAGGCTGTGGAATGTGGCTGAGTCTCAAGAGAGGTTTAGTGACAACGCAGGGAGTAGGGGATAGGGGGTAGGGGGTAGGGGGTAGGGGGTAAGGGAAGGGAGGTAGTTATTCTATTGCATAAGGGCTGAGCAAAGCATCCCCTCTTCCTGAAAATCCCTCAAACCTCCCCGCCACTGGAAGCCTTGATTTCTGGCCCCCTCTGTCATGTCCCCAGGTCTCTCCCCACTAATGCCCCTCAAGGACCTCTGGACACCCTCCTTCCATTTCATCCTAGTCCTCAGTACCTCCATCCCTCTTCTTCCAATATTTGTTTATTTATTTATTTCCAGATGTGAGCTGGGATTTCCCTGTTAGGAGCCATATAAAATTAATTTGAACCATTCCCCAACTGTGGGATAGTGACTGGCCTCCCCAAGTTTCTGCTCCTTCTCCAGAACCTCAAATTCTTTGCCCCATTCCCAATTTTTTGCTTCGGCCAGAGTCAGTTCATTGTGGGGAAATCTCTGACTGTCTCCCCATTCAGGGTCCGTGGACTAATTCTGTCCTTTTCCTTCCTTTCTCTGCAACCAGTCATGCTGTTTAAGTACAACAAGGCATTTATGGGATCGTGTGTGCTAGTGTGGACAGGGCTTTACTGAGGATTTGGAGTCCCAGAGGCATTTATGTCTGCAGATAGGCAAATGGCTCCAAAACTCCTTTGCCTTCCCCATGACCCAGCATCCAGCCACATACCCTGATCTCTCTTGTTTTCCCCAGACCTGCGCTGTCTAGGACTATTTAAATTAATTCAAATTAAGTAAAATTTAAAGTTCTGTCCTTTGGGGGCACCTGGGTGGCTCAGTCATCAAGCCTCTGCCTTCAGCTCAGGTCATGATCTGGGGTCCTGGGATCGAGCCTGGGATTGGGCTCACTGCTCAGTGGGAAGCCTGCTTCTCCCTCTCCCACTCCCCCTGCTTGTGTTCCCTCTCTCGCTGTCTCTCTTTCTCTGTCAAACAAATAAATAAAATCTTAAAAAAAAAAAAAATCAAGTTCTGTCCCTTGGGCTTACTGGTCACCTTGCCATGGGGCTGGCACCCACCATGTTGGACAGCGCGAAAGGGCCATGCCTGTCATTATGCAACATTCTCTTGGACAATGCTGGGCAGGACAGGTCCCTTCCTCCAAGAACTGGCCTAGTGTCTGCAGTTGAGACGACCAAAACTACACCCCACTGCACCATTTAAAAAAAAATTAATGTGGGGTTATGCTCTATGTGGGATTCTGGGACTCCTTTTTTTTTTCCCTCATGGATACACCCTGGTCATCTTCCTGTAAGATCTTGTCTCCTAGAATAGTTACCCAGGGTTCCCCACCGTGGATTGATTTATTCACTCATTCACGTATCCCACAAGTGTTTACAAGTACCCTGTTTGTGCCAGGAACCGGGCTGGGTCCAGCCGGGAGTATGTCCCAGCCGATCCTGCTCGAAGGGAGCTCACGGTCTAATGGGAGAGGCTGACATTAATCAGATAATCACAGAAGCACGTGTGAAGGAAGTAACACGCACGGTGTATCCATCTGTGAGCGCTCCTTCCATCTCGCTGCTTGGCTTCGGCTTCCCATCAAGGTTGAGAAATGAGGGCCTAGTTGGAAAACCCAAGCAAAGTAAGACGCATGTCTGGGCCTGCATTTCCCATCTGAATGATGGAGATAACAAGTTTCCACCTCCCAGGAACATTGAGAGGATTGAATGAGTTATTATGGTAGCTAGAACGGTATCTCGCACAATATAAGTGATCGTTAGCATTATTGCTCTGTGTACGAGTCCCCTTTCCGAGCCCCAGTCCTCCCCTGTAAAACAGAAGCATTTGCAGACTCTTCTGCAGCTTGCGGGGGGTGGGGGGCGTTCCATGAAGAACGGATCAGTCACAGCTAACATGTCTCCAGCACTTGCTTGGCACCAAGCACCCTCTTACCTCTGCAAGGACCAGAAGGGAAGTGTTACCATTATCCGCACTTTACAGATTGAACCAAGGCACCAAGAGAGACAGTGACTTGCTCAAGAGCTCACCACCCATCAGGATTTGGAGCAGCTGGAGGTTAGGGGTGAGGGAGGGTTCTGGGCTAGGCCATGAGAGTGTCTGGGTGGGACTGACCCTGCCTTTTATGCACCCCCCACCCCCACCCCCAGGAAGCTGGACGCCTTCATCTATGATGCAGCAGTGCTCAACTACATGGCCCGCAAGGACGAAGGCTGCAAGCTCGTCACCATCGGCTCAGGCAAGGTCTTTGCCACAACCGGCTACGGCATCGCCCTGCACAAGGGCTCCCGCTGGAAGCGGCCCATCGATCTGGCACTGCTGCAGTTCCTGGGGGATGGTGTGTGGCAGCGGGCTGGGATGCCTTGGGGGTGGGGCATGGGGGACCAGAGTCCTGGGTCCTGGGCGAAGGAGGGGATGAGGATCAGGGCACCAGGGTCTGAGGGAAGAGGGGGCTGGGTGCCTAGACTCCTATAAGAGGATCCTCTGATGTGCCCATGGAAGGTGACCTATGACAGCACTTTCCCGCCTTCCTCCCCCACCATGCCATTTTTCCAGATGAGATCGAGATGCTGGAGCGGCTGTGGCTCTCCGGGATCTGCCACAATGACAAAATCGAGGTGATGAGCAGTAAGCTAGACATCGACAACATGGCGGGTGTCTTCTACATGCTCCTGGTGGCCATGGGCCTCTCGCTGCTGGTCTTCGCCTGGGAGCACCTGGTGTACTGGCGCCTGCGGCATTGCCTGGGGCCCACCCACCGCATGGACTTCCTGCTGGCCTTCTCTAGGGTAGGGGGGTCAGAGGAGGCAAAAGGGCGGAGCTGGCGGGAGGCAGGTGGGCATGCCTACAAGTGCAAGAGTCCTGGGGCCAGGTGCGGGAGAGGTGGGAGGAGCGGAGGGAAGGCAGGGGCGGTAGGGGGTGCTGGGCATCCCGCGCTGACCCTGCCTTTCTCACCGCCCCCCGCAGGGGATGTACAGCTGTTGCAGCGCGGAGGCTGCCCCGCCGCCGGCCAAGCCCCCGCCGCCGCCGCAGCCGCTGCCCAGTCCCGCGTACCCGCCGGCGCGGCCCGCACCTGGCCCCGCACCTTTCGTGCCCCGCGAGCGTGCGGCGGTGGACCGCTGGCGTCGCACCAAAGGTGCAGGGCCCCCGGGGGCCCCGGGCCTGGCCGACGGCTTCCACCGCTACTACGGCCCCATCGAGCCACAGGGCCTGGGCGTGGGCGAGGCGCGCGCGGCACCCCGGGGCTCGGCCGGGCGCCCGCTGTCCCCGCCGGCCGCGCAGCCCCCGCAGAAGCCGCCGCCCTCCTACTTCGCCATCGTGCGCGACAAGGAGCCGGCCGAACCCCCAGCCGGCCCCTTCCCCGGCTTCCCGTCGCCGCCCGCGCCCCCGGCCGCCGCCGCCGCCGCCGTCGGGCCGCCGCTCTGCCGGCTGGCCTATGAGGACGAGAGCCCGCCGGCGCCCGCGCGCTGGCCGCGCTCCGACCCTGAGAGCCAGCCCCTGCTGGGGCCCGGCGCCGGCGGCGCAGGGGGCGCGGGGGCCGCGGCCGGCGGAGCCCAGGCCGCGCCGCCCCCGTGCCGCGCCGCGCCGCCCCCCTGCCCCTACCTGGACCTCGAGCCGTCGCCGTCTGACTCGGAGGACTCGGAGAGCCTGGGCGGCGCGTCGCTGGGCGGCTTGGAGCCCTGGTGGTTCGCCGACTTCCCCTACCCGTACGCCGAGCGCCTCGGGCCGCCGCCCGGCCGCTACTGGTCGGTTGACAAGCTCGGGGGCTGGCGCGCGGGCAGCTGGGACTACCTGCCCCCACGCAGCGGCCCCGCCGCCTGGCACTGCCGCCACTGCGCCAGCCTGGAGCTGCTGCCGCCGCCGCGCCATCTCAGCTGCTCGCACGACGGCCTGGACGGCGGCTGGTGGGCGCCGCCGCCCCCGCCCTGGGCCGCGGGACCCCCGCCCCGGCGCCGAGCCCGCTGCGGCTGTCCGCGGCCGCACCCTCACCGCCCGCGGGCCTCGCACCGCGCGCCCGCCGCCGCCGCTCCGCACCACCACAGGCACCGGCGCGCCGCGGGGGGCTGGGACCTCCCGCCGCCGGCGCCCACCTCGCGCTCGCTGGAGGACCTCAGCTCGTGCCCCCGCGCCGCCCCCGCGCGCAGGCTCACCGGGCCCTCCCGCCACGCGCGCCGGTGCCCGCACGCTGCGCACTGGGGGCCGCCGCTGCCCGCCGCGCCCCACCGGAGACACCGGGGCGGGGACCTGGGTACCCGCAGGGGCTCGGCGCACTTCTCCAGCCTCGAGTCCGAGGTATGACGCGGCCCCGGGGGCTCTAGCGCCCCCTCGGTCAGCGCAGGCCACGGCCCGAGGGGGCAAGCGCAATGAAAAGGACCCGCGTGGGTTGGGAAGGAAAAAAACGGACCTGGCCGGACCCCGCCTGGAGCAGCGTCCTGCGCCCCCTCCCTTTGGGGGCACCACAAGCCGAAAAGGATTTGGTCCCCCCAAATCTCACCCATCCTGAAAGGTGGGGGTCTCGGAGCCCACTGGAGTTTTGTTTTTTTTTTTAAACCCGACAAGGGCTTTTTAACGTCACCAGATGGGGCGGGAGGTGGGGGGGTCACGCCACGCCCGCGTCCCACCCCCACGCCCGGGGCCGTGGCCCCCTCATCACTGTGCAGCTCCCCGGCCCCAGCCACGCCTCCGGGGAAGCCCGTTTTTAACCTTTCATCCATTGGGACTCAAAACTGTGAGATGCGTTCGCCAAACTGTGACCCCAGACCTTGGCCCCGCCACACAGAAACCCCTGACCCCAGACTGTGACTTCCGACCCCTAAAATGGTCATCCGACCCCAGACTGTGACCCCCGACCCCAAACTGTGACCCGAATCCCAGACTGTACCCCGACCAGACTGTGACCCTTGACGTCAAACCCTGACACACCCTCCTCCTCCCCGGTTGCTTTTCCTTATTTTGACCTAGGACACTCCCAACGGAAGCCTCACCTCCCCTTGCCCTAGCGTTGATCCCAGCCAACGTGGGGCCCAAACTTCCCACCCTGTCGCACCTCACTCCCACCCCCATGTGCCACCATCCACAGCCTCACCAAATCTAGCCCTTATTTGTGACCCTCCCATGATGACCCTGCAGACCCCTCCCCCCCACCACCAAAAGCCTCCTCTTCCTAGATCTCCAGCCGGGTCTGGAGCTGGGTTGTGGAGGGGTCAGTCTGGGAATCCACACCCACCACCAACCTCCCCGCCCACTCTCCTGTTACACATTGCAGTGTTTGGAATAAATCATGTTTTTATGCCTCCTCAGTCCCAAGTCTGAGCTCCGTGTTTGTCTCAGCCACCCTCAAACTTCTCTGGAGGAAACAGAAACTGAGAAAAGTCCCACAGAGGAAGAGAGGGCAGAAGGAAAATTATATTGAGAACATGAACCTGGAGGGAGGTGGGAGACAAAGACCCAGAGGAAGCTGTGAGAAAAGATCCTAAGAAGAGAAGGAATGAGAAGGGGTGAGGGAGGACAGAGACCTAGAGAGAAGGAACAGCGAACTCAACAAAGATCCAGGATCAAAACATTTCAGGATTAAGTCTAGCGTCCCATTCCTATGGCTGCAAGCAACGCGGCTTGCTAGAGTCTTCACATCCTGTTCATGTAAGCGAGGGGAGAGTCTAGTATGTCCTAGCCAATCCATCCACCTTGAATGCCCTCAATCTCACCAATGAGAATCTATTTTAGCATTTCATTATGCCAATTAGCCAAACCTCCGGTGCTGATGAGCGATAAGGAGAGCCAAAGCACACGTAGTAGTGATCTCCAGAGGGCTGACTTTCTGATTATCGCTGACCATAGCTGCAATGTGAACGCCTGGTTAGGCTACTGACTGCCCCAGAAGGGTAGACTCAACAGACTAACTTACACATATTATCCTGTCTACGCTAAAGCATTTTGAAGTGAATTAAAGCCGTCATCTCAAGGAGGGGTAAGGAAACGGGCTTTACGGGTCCTCAGGGAGCAAAAAACCAGTCCACTTGCCAGTAAGAACTCTTATTTGCATACATGAATAATGTAACGGAAAGGAAGCAATGAGTCAAAGGTGGAAGATGGAGTCGGAGCTCGGAACTCCTCCAGTAGGAGAAAACTGGCCTCCTACAGAACTACAACTCCCAGGAGGCCTTGCCGCTGCTCTGCCGAATAGCGCCGCAAAGTCACGCGAAGGGTGTAGTTTCTCTGTAACCGCAGGCCTCGGTCGCTAGGCTTGGGACGCCGTTACCTTAGCTCTCCTTCATCCGGTCCCCACCGCCCTCTCAAATTGGTGAGCTGGGGGGTTTCCAAGGCAACCGTGCAGCAGGGCGGAACTCCCAAGGAGGGAAACGCAACCCGGAAGTGACGTCCTTACCTCGCGCCCGTGGTGAGAGGGTTCGAAGATGGCGGCGCGCAAGGGTAGGCGGCGCGCATGCGAAACCGGGGAACCCATGGAGGCCGAGTCCAGCGACGCAGGGACTGAAGGCCCGGCCCAGGTGTACCTGCCGGGTCGCGGACCGCCGCTGCGAGAAGGAGAGGAGCTGGTCATGGACGAGGAGGCCTATGTGCTGTACCACCGAGCGCAGACTGGTAGGACTGAGCACCAGGACTTCTGGTTCCTGAGTTAGGAGGGGACCGGAATCCCGAGTTCTGAGCGAGGCTGGTACTGAGTGTTTAACTTACGAGGCACTCAGAGAGAAGGCTGGGTTGTAAGATGGGTGAAAACATCACACACGAGGGGGTTGAGATCTCTGTCCCATCCTAATTTTCCAACTCCTTCTATCCACAGGAGCCCCCTGCCTTAGCTTCGACATAGTCCGCGATCACCTGGGAGACAACCGGACAGAGCTCCCTCTTACACTTTACCTGTGTGCTGGGACCCAGGCGGAGAGTGCCCAGAACAATAGGTGAGTGAGACCTGAGGGTTTATCCAGCCCCCAGGTCCCCCTCCCTCCTAAGGATCCGGGCATCCAGTGCCTCACTCAACCCACACTTTTCCCCAGACTGATGGTGCTTCGGATGCATAATCTGCATGGGACAAAGCCCCCACCGTCAGAGGGCAGCGATGAGGAGGAGGAGGAGGAAGATGAAGAGGATGAAGAAGAACGGAAACCTCAGCTGGAGCTGGCTATGGTGCCCCACTATGGTGGCATCAACCGGGTCCGGGTATGTACAGTCCCTGGCGCCTTCTCTACGTTCTCTTAAACCCCCTCCACCCCTAACCCTCTTGCCCATGCCTTCTGGCTTTTAGAATAGCACGTGGCACACAGTTTGTATATATTAGTTTGTGTCTCTCTTAGGTATCTTTGTCATTGTCACTGTGTATTAGGAGCCGTAGGGCGCTGTTTTTTTTACTACGTTTCCTCTTCAGTAAAATGATGAAAATTGCAAAACTTGCCTGATGAGCTGACGGGAGGCTGAAATGGAATAACATATGGTTATTTGAAGTGTCTAGAGACAGCATTTGGTTGTAGTATAGAAATGTGTGTTTTACTGTTATTGTTCAGGAACTGGCCTGCGCTGTGGGGTCATTTTGGTGCTGCTGAGTTATAGCCCCTTCGGAGCAGCTGACGTGTGAATGAAACTAGATGATGTTTGAACAGCACTTGCGGCAGTGTGTGGCCCACAGCTCTTCCTGTGTGTTCCCATTCAAGGTTTATCGTGTTTCAGGCAACGTTCTGTGCCCGGGAGATTTAACAGAGAGCAAAAGGTCTCTGGTATTCTGAAACTTAAGTTAGCAGGGAAGGGAACAAGTAGAAGCTGAGTAAATGCATCCAGAGGTGCCAGGTATTGTGGGGAAAAGTAAGGGAAGGGAAGTAGGATGTTCCTGGAGTGGATTTGCTCTTTTAAATAGTGTCGTCAGGGAAGTATTTATGGTAGGGTGCCATGTGAACGGAGACCCACAGGAAGTAAGGGAATGAGCCAAAGATCTCTGTCAGGAAAGCGTTTATAGGCAGAGGAAACATAAGTGTAAAGGCCCTGGGACAAACATGACATGTTTGGAAGTTCAAGGGAAGGCAGGGAGACCAGTGCATTCACTAAAGCACATGGACGAAGGGGAGAGTGACAGCATATGGGGGATGGGAGTGGGTGGGTTGTATAGGGCTTACAGGCTGATGGACTTGGGTTTTACTTGGGGAGAAAGTTTGATCCATTGGAGGGTTTAGAGCAGAGGACAAATGGGATCTGACTTATGGGTTTTTGTTGTTGTTTGTTTTGGAGAGAGGGAGAGAGGGAAAGAGGGAGTCTTTTTTTTTTTTTTTAAAGATTTTATTTATTTATTTGACAGAAATCACAAGTAGGCAGAGAGAGAGGGAAGCAGGCTCCCTGCTGAGCAGAGAGCCCGATGCGGGACTCTATCCCAGGACCCTGAGATCATGACCTGAGCCGGAGGCAGCGGCTTAACCCACTGAGCCACCCAGGCGCCCCGAAAGAGGGAGTCTTAAGCAGGCTCCATGAACAGCATGAAACCCTACACAGGGCTTGATCCCGACACCCTGAAAGCATGACCTGAGCCGAAATCAAGAGTCAGACACTCCGACTAAGCCACCCACGCGCCCCAGGATCTGACTTGTGTTTTTAAGAGATTTCCTCTGATCACTGTATGGAGAACAGATGGAGGAAGGCAAGGGAGGACAGTCCTATGGGGAAGCCATAATTCAAGTGAAAGGAAGACACGGCAGCAGGAGTGGTGACATTAGAGGTTCTGAGGGGTTGAAAGTGGTGCATTTTGAATGTAGCCAGTAGCATGGCGTGGGTGTGGGGAGGAAAAGATAAGTCAGTGAGTCTAATAGTTTGGGGCCCGAGGCAGGGAGCCCCAGGGAGGAGGAGGTTGCCAGTGGTGACTAGGAGCTTGGCTTCGGTCATGTTTGAACAGTTGGTGTGGTAGGAGGGGTTACTGGAAACCTTGAGGCCGCGTGGAATCTCCTAGTGAGCAGATGTTACAGGGCAGAGACACCCAAAGACAGAGGCCTGTGACCCACCAGTATTTAGAGGGTTATGGAGACTGGTGGTCTTAACCCTTTTCCAAGGGTTGGTGGAGTTACGGCCTCTGTTCCTGGGGCTCTAGGCATTTTCCGTCTCCTATCACCGCCCCTACACAATGTGGGAAGTTGTCCCAGGTACCATGCTGGTCCTGCCAGCTAATTCCATCCCCGCAAAGGCTTCTGGGAGCCAGAGGCCCACCCCTGAAGTAGTGGGAGTTCAAAGGAACTGCAGTTCTGGTTCTCAGGGGGTGCTGGGAACTGTGGTCACCACCCTGAGCCTCCTGTCACTCTCCCCTTCCTCTCCCTTCTCTCTTCCCCTGCAGGTGTCATGGCTGGGGGAGGAGCCGGTGGCTGGGATATGGTCGGAGAAGGGCCAGGTGGAGGTGTATGCACTGCGGCGGCTCCTGCAGGTGGTGGATGACCCCCAGGCCTTGGCGACCTTCCTCCGGGACGAGCAGGCCCGTGTGAAGCCCATCTTCGCCTTCTCTGGCCACATGGGCGAGGGCTTTGCACTTGACTGGTCCCCTCGTGTGTCTGGTAAGTCACTGGGGTGCCTACTCGGTCCCCGGAGGATGAGGGAGCAGGGTCCATAGGAAGGGTGGGGGCTGAGGGTGCGGGGAGAAGAGCCAGCCGGGGCCACCTGGGCCCCGGCAGTTTCCTGAGTCCTGATTCTAGGGCGCCTGCTGACCGGTGACTGTCAGAAGAACATCCACCTGTGGACGCCAACGGACGGCGGCTCCTGGCACGTGGACCAGCGGCCGTTTGTGGGCCACACACGCTCTGTGGAAGACCTGCAGTGGTCCCCAACTGAGGACACAGTGAGAGAGGCCTGAGGGGTCCCGACTCCTGGGTCTTGGGGCCGGGACGGGGACTGGGCTACATCCCAGTGAGGGGGACACTAGGAAAAGAGGGTAGCCCACCACTCGTCCCTGGTCTCCAGGGTTGGGTGGCAGGTACCCCGGGTCACACAGACGCTGCCTCGCCCAGGTGTTTGCCTCGTGCTCAGCTGATGCCTCCATTCGCATCTGGGACATCCGGGCCGCCCCAAGCAAGGCCTGCATGCTTACTGCCGCTGCTGCCCACGACGGGGATGTCAACGTCATCAGCTGGAGCCGCCGGGAACCCTTCCTGCTCAGTGGCGGGGATGACGGTGCCCTCAAGGTCTGGGACCTGCGGCAGTTCAAGGTACTTTCCCAGCCAGACATTTCCCCCGCTGGAGGGGGGGCCTACTCCCAGCAGCTGCTAGGATTTGCCGGTTTCCCTTGGGTTCTTGTCTTCCAGAGCTGGGAAGGCCTGTTGGGGGTGGTCTGGCCCTGTTGGGGTGCAGATGCGGAAGCAGGCTTAGCGGGAGGAATGCTGTGATTGGTGTAGGGTTGCTCATTCCGCCAGCCAGAGAGGGGACAGGAGACCACAGGCCGAGCAGCAGCCATGGTCCCCAACTCCATGCCCCCGCTCGCGAGCCGGGCAGCTGGCTTTGCAGCTTGAGGCTTCAGGCGCCTCTGAGCTGTAGCCTTTTTTTTAACGAGCTCTGTACAGTCAGCTGAGACTCGGAACCCGCGTAGTTCATCATAGGAGAGGAAACGGATGCAGGAAGGACAGGAGCAGAGGAGACATCACCACCGGGCCAAGAGTTGACCTCCCGGAGTCGGTGGCGGCTCTGGGCAGGAGGAATTACAACTCTGGCGCCCCCCTGGCCGATGCCCCCACTAAGTACAGCTCTGTACCCTTCCTGGGACCCCCACGACATAATCTTTTCTCCCCTCCGGTATGGTGAGTTCCACAGCATCAGCTCTAAGGAAGCTTCTAGAAACGGGTTCCAGCCCCCAAGGCAGGTGTCGGGGCAGTTTCCACGGCCAATTTGATTGGCCACTGGTACTTACTTGGGAACCACGTGTCCAATCCAGAGAGACTCCGGCACCCAGCAGCACCTTCGCTTTAGTAAAAGTGCTGTTTTTCTTTTCCTCGGCTGCCCCTGGAGCCTGGGAGCTGTGCTTCTGCCCTCTTTAAGGCCTTCATAGAATCTGCAGGTTTGAGAATCACCACCACCCCTCCTTTCTTAAGATTTATTTATTTAGAGAGAGAATGTGCACGCATGAGCGGGGGTCAGGGCAGAGGGAGAAAGAGGGAGAGAATGTTGCAGAGCCCCATGTGGGGCTTGATCTAGGACCCTGAGATCATGACCTGAGCTGCAAGCAAGAGTTGGCGCTCAACTGGATGAGCCACCTGGGGCCCTGAGAACTGCCCCCTTTTATAGGAAGGGAAACTGAGGCACACCCTCAGTTTCAGAAGACCAGTGGTGGGGATTTTGTGACCTGGAGCTGAAAAGGGCTTCTTTGCAGGTGAAACCACGGTTCTCAGCAGCCCCCTAGGACATTAGGCCCCGTATCACCCGTTGCACTTGGCCTTCTGTCCCTTTCGGAGAACCTGGGCTTGTGTGGGTCCCAGAGGTTGTGCCCTAGGGGAACCCGACAGCCTGGGAGTGGTGAGGGCTCGGCCAGGGCTCACCCTGGGCTGAGGTGCTCAGAGCCCCGCACTCCCTTCTTCCCGTAGTCTGGCTCCCCGGTGGCCACCTTCAAGCAGCACGTGGCCCCCGTGACCTCAGTCGAGTGGCACCCCCAGGATAGTGGGGTTTTCGCGGCCTCAGGTGCGGACAACCAGATCACGCAGTGGGACCTGGCTGTGGAGCGTGACCCCGAGGCAGGCGAGGTGGAGAGCACTGACCCCGGGCTGGCAGGCCTCCCGCAGCAGCTGCTGTTCGTGCACCAGGGTGAGACGGACCTGAAGGAGTTGCACTGGCACCCGCAGTGTCCCGGGCTCCTCGTCAGCACGGCACTGTCGGGCTTCACCGTCTTCCGCACCATCAGTGTATGATGCGCCTGCTGCGGCGGCCCCAGGCCCTTCACTCGGCCGCCAAGGCCGGAGCTGGGTCCGCGGGCAGGGGCAGGTCTGCCGACCTACCCTCCTCCAATCTAAGGACGTCAAGCGGGCCGTTGGCTGCCATGATGGATTCTGTGTGACGTCTTGTTCTTTGAAAGGACTTCATTTCGTCCCACCACCCCTCTTGCCAAAGATTCTGGTTTAACCCATGACTGTAGAACTGCGTGGTTCCATCCAGGGAGCCTTCTGACCATAGGGCCCCGTTTGATGCCGGGGGCCCTCATGCGGGAAGACTTGGTTTGGCCCAGACTGCCCTCCCCTTCTCCCCACCACCTGTGCAAGGACCTGCTGGCCTGTTTCCCAGGTGGGCCTGGTGGGGGCCACTGTCATCGTGTATATTTTGTGAGCTCTGGCCCCTGGCTTGATCCTTTGACCTCTCCGTCCCAGGACCCAGTTGTCGCCACTGGTCTTCCCGCAGGGAACTCGAGCACTTCGCCATGGGTGGGCCAAAGTGGTGAGCTGGGCTCCTCCGGCAGAATCTGGTTTTGCCCTTTGTCTTCCTGCCACACAGGGTTTGGCCCGGATTTCCTAGTGGGGGCTGTCAGGGGGCAGGGTGTCTTCCTCCCCTCTGTCCGCCATGCAAGATGGGCTCCATGCGAGGAGGAAGGCCAGGGGGCTCCTGAGGCAGTAAAGGACTGGAACGAGGCCTGACGTGTGTGGGACTCACTGGCGGGCTGCTTCCCTGTGCAGAGACGGGAGGAGGCAGCGGGAAGTGGGCCCCCAGATGTCCAGAGGCCTGTGTGTCTGGAGAGGCCCCTGGAAGCCCCGCATCATGTGGTCCCTTGGCCCCATGGGGTGCTGTTGACATCCACCTGCCGTAGATTTTATTCCATGTGGAACTCAGTCTGGGTCTCTGGAAGGGTCGCTCACCTGTGTCCCCCAACTTTCGAAGACTTCATTTCGGAACCAGGGAGTCCCCCCATTTCTCTGTCATTCCACTGCTGTCCCCTTTCTCTTTGTTCCCTCATCTGTGTCCCCATGTCGTGTCTCCCTGCCCCCGCCCCCTTCTGTGTCTGCCACCGCATCTCCTCTCCAGCCTGCTTGGGCTACGGCCCAGCCGCCCTGCCTGGCCGTCCTCCCGGGCTCCCCCTCTGCGGCTCTGAGCTGGCCCCACCCCCTGCCCCCCTCCCTCGGCCGGGCCTCTGATCCGCCTGTGGACACAGAGGTCGGGCGCCCAGCACAAGGCCCCAGGACACATCGCCGCCCCTTGGCACCCACAGAGGCCTCCCCACAGCCCTAGAGAAGGGCATGGGGGTGGGCTGCCCCACCAGGTATGTGTCTCCATACAGGGACCCTGGCCGGGGAGTGGGAGGGTCCTGGGCTGAAACCATCCCACCCCCCCCACCCCCCAGTCCACGTTCCTCCTTGCACCTTCCTTGCCTGGACCCCTCTGCCCTACATCCCTTTCCTCACTATTCCCCCAGGAAGGTCCTGCCTCACCCTCGGTGACCAATTCCAGACCCAGAACAACCTCTTCCCCTGGTTGGGTGACCAGCTCTGACCCCGTCTCCATCTGGCTTCTGCCCCCTCATGCCTGTCATCGCGAGCCTCTCGCGCCCATCTCTGTCCACAGCTCCAGCCCTCCGGCTTCCCATTTCCTGACACATCATCTTCCCTTCCCAATTGCTCCTAGTCTGCCTGTCTCTCCTGCCCTCTCCCGCCACGTCTCTGTCCCCTCCTGCTGTGGCTCCGTTCTCTCTCTCTCTAGGTCTCTGATACCTCCCCAGGTCTCTCTACACCCCACCACCACCCAGTCTCTGTCCCCCTCCCTCTGAGCTTCTGTCCCCCTCCCTCTATGACCCATACCCTGTGGAGGGTTTTTCCCTCTTTCTAGGCTCCCTCTCAGCACCTTTCCTGTCCCTTCTGAGCTTCTGGTTCCTCACATCCCAGCCCCCACTCTGGCAGTCTCTGCCCTCCAACCTGCTACTCAGACCCTCTTGGTGGGTGGGGGAAAAGTGGGGGGAGGGCAACACCTGGGGTCTCCCGAAGTGTGAAAGTACTCCTTTTTTGGGGGGGGGGGGTTGGGGCATTGGGGCGGAGCTTCTTGGCCTCAGATTAGACAGTGACTTTGACACCAAGTTGACACACCTTAAGCCCCATGTCTCCTTTATATGGAAACATTAAGCTGCTCTGGCAGGTCAGGGGGAGGATGGGGGAGGACTTGAGGCTCTGGATCCTTTCCCCTCCTGTCCTGCCTTCACGGGGCAGTGTGGGGGGAGGAGAGGGCAGGCTTGAACCTCTGTCCCATCCACCCTCTGTGAGCTGGGCCATGTGGGATGAGACATGGCCCCCTGGAGGTGAAGGCCCCCATTGACTTTGTGAAATGGCCACAGCCACTTCTGCCTCACAGGGCTGAGGGGGGAATTTATGAGGCAGAGTCCTGCATTGGAAAGGCTCAGGACCCAAACCGGCACCCCACCCTCGGCACTGCATGGGTCTGGCCAGGTCGCGGAGCCCTCTCCGGACCTGTGAAGTGGGGTGGTGATCTTGATCTCCTGGCGTCCAGGACAGTTGAGGTGAGGTGAGCAGTGGGGTCTGGCGGAGTCCAGTGGGTGGGCTGCAGGCATCCCTGAGCTCATGCAAGGTCAGGGACACAGTAGGTGCTCAGGGAGCAGGAGTGCTCTGATTAGGTTGTCCGTGGGTTGTCGCTCAGGCTTTGGCAGCTGAGAAACCTGGATGGGAGCCTGAGAAAAAGAAGGGACATCAGGGCCTCAGTTTGCTTTACTGTGAAAAACAAAGCCCACCCACCACCACATCCAAGATTGTGGTTAGAGACCAGTGAACAGACCCAGCCTGGCACGAACCTCCCCTACCGTGTCAGTGGTTGCTGATGGGACCAACGTGTAGCAGTGGCTTCTGGGTGGGAGAGGGCTGCAAACACGGAGCTCAGAGGTTGGATTCAAACGTGGCCCCTCCAGCATCAGCTTCACTTAACCCCTCTCGGGAAGAATGCTCGCCCATCTCCCAGGGTTGTTGAAGGTGAGAAAAGAGTCAAGGTGGGGGCACGTGGTTGATGTTCAGCACAGCGAGGCCCTGTCCACTCTGACCTCAGCTGCCACTTTGCTTCCTTAGAGTCAACAGTCAGAGCCATCCAGGTGGTATGGACAGCAGGTGCAGCACTCCGTTGTCGGGGGGCGGGGGGGAGGGCAGTGCAGAACCCACTGGTGCTGGACTTGACATTGACTAACATCTCTCTCAGTTTGAGCGTCCCAGGCCCTGCCTAGGAGCTCATGGGGGTCCCAGAGTGTGACCCAGGGGCCACACATACATAGGCACTTGGTAAATAGTGGTGGGACTGCCACATCTAACCTAGCCACCTCCACAGCTGCTAGGGTGCGGGGTGACGAAGTCCCTGGGTCCCTGCCCCGCAGTTTCCCTTCCTTTACCCTGTGAGCAGTGGCGATTCCAATTCCCAGAGGAGGGAGCCAGGGCTCAGGCAGGGATGTGACTTGCCACCAGTCCCATAGTCAGGAAGCATCAGAGCTTGGATTCAAAAGCGCAGACTCTTTCTAGAGCCAGACTCCAGGAAAGGAAGCCAGTGGTCCCAGGGCATACGGTGGGTCATCCACTGAGCCAGGACCGGGGCCCTGGATCCAGATAACTGGGAGACCCTGACCTTGAAGAAGTCTAATTTTGCCCCATTTTATAGTTGAAAAAAACTGCTTAGAAAGATTTGCCCAAGACCTGAGATGCAGGACAGAGCTTGGGTTGGCTCTTTTTTGGGTTTTTGTTTGGAATTTTTGTGACAGTTCATTGAAATAGAAGTTTGAAAAGGGGGCACCTGGCTGCCTCAGTGGAGTGTGCAGCTCTTGATCTCAAGGTCATGAGTTTGAGCCCCGCAGTTGGGTGTAGAGATAATTTAAAATTTGAAGAAATACATATAATTCAGATAAAATACAACTGATACACTGAAGTGTACAATTCAGTGTTTTTTAGTGTTTTCATGGAGTTGTACCACAATCAGTTTTCGATCATTTTCATCACCCCAGCGTGTCCTCCAGCTATCACTCCCCCACCCCAGCCCCAGGGGAGCTCAATGTACAGACTTGCCCATCTGGACATATAAATGAAAGTATACACTATGTGGTGGGAGGGTCTTAACAGACGCTACACTCAATGCGGAGCCTGACACAGGGCTTACTCTCATGACCCTGAGGTCAGACCTGAGCCAAAACCAAGAGTCAAATGCTTCACCCACTTGAGTTACCCAGATTTCCCAACATGTGGTCTTCTGTATTGGGCTTCCTTAGCATGATGCTTTCAAGGTTCATCCATGTTGTGGTGTGTCAGCACATTTCCTAGCTGGGTAGTATGTCACTGTGTGCATAGATCATGTTTCGCTATTCATTCATCAACTGATGGCTCCTCAGGTTGTGTCCATCTGCTGGCGATCTCAAATAACACTGTCAGGAAGATCTGTGAACAAGCGGTCTGTGTGGATGTTTGTTTTGTCCTGAGCGGATGCCCAACTCCTCTTCCCAAGTCTCATTGTCCTTTTGATTTGCGTTCCCCTGACGGCTGACCACGTGGAGCAACCCTTTAGATACTTTATGTGCTCATCTTATTGGCTACCTGTAAATCCTTCTTAGACAAATGTCTTTTCAGATCCTTTGCCTATTTTTTTTTTCAGAGATTGATTGGTTGGTTTGAGAGAGAGAGACACAGAGAGGACAGGAGGGAGGGACAGAGGGAGAGGGAGTCTTTTTTTTTTTTTTTTAAAGATTTTATTTGTTTATTTGACAGAGAGAGATCACAAGTAGGCAGAGAGGCAGGCAGAGAGAGAGAGGAGGAAGCAGGCTCTCCGCTCAGCAGAGAGCCCGATGCGGGACTCGATCCCAGGACCCTGAGATCATGACCTGAGCCGAAGGCAGCGGCTTAACACACTGAGCCACCCAGGCGCCCCGGGAGAGGGAGTCTTAAGCAGAATCTGCACCGAGCATGGAGCCTAACACAGGACTCAAACTCAGGACTTGAGATCACAACCTGAGCTGAGACCAACAGTTGGACGCTTAACCGACTGAGCCACCCAGGTGCCCCTCCTTTGCTTACTTTTAAATTGTGGTGTCTTTTTACTGTTGAGTTGTAAGGGGTGTTTAAATATATTTTCTAAGATTTTTAAAACTTTATTTGAGAGAGAGCAAGCACCAGTGAGGGGCAGAGGGAGACAGAGAAGCAGACTCTGCACTGAGCAGGGAGCCGGATGTGGGACTTGATCCCAGGACCCTGAGATCATGACCTGAGCTGAAGGCAGGTGCGTAACTGACTGAGCCATCCAGGTGCCCCTGTTTAGATATTTTAGATGACAGCTTCTTACATATATAATTTGCAATTATTTTCTCCCATTGGTGGGTTGTCTTTTCACTTTCTTTTTTTTTTTAAGATTTTTTATTTATTTGTCAGAGAGAGAAATCAGAAGTAGGCAGAGTGCAGGCAGAGAGATGGGGGAAGCAAGCACCCTGCTGAGAAAAGAGCCCAATGTGGGGCTCGATTCTAGGATCCTGGAATCATGACCTGAGCTGAAGGCAGAGGCTTCAACCCACTGAGCCACCCAGGTGTCCATCTTTTCACTTTCTTGATAGTGTCCTTTGAAGCACAAGAGCTTTTATTTTTCTTTTAAAGATTTTATTTTTAAGCCATCTCTATACCCAGTCTGGGGCTTGAACTGACAACCCCACGCTGGAGGGACTGAGCCAGCCATGGACCCCTCAGAAGTTCTTAATTTGGGGGCACATGGGTAGCTCAGGGGGTTAAGCCTCTGCCTTCGGCTCAGGTCCTGGTCTCAGGGTCCTGGGATTGAGCCCTGCATCAAGCTCTCTGCTTGGCGGGGAGCCTGCTTCCCCCTCTCTCTCTGCCTGCCCCTTTAATTGTGAGCTCTCTGTCAAATAAATAAAATCATTTTTTTAAAAGCTCTTAATTTGGGGGGCACCTGGGTGGCTCAGTTGGTTGAGCGACTGCCTTCAGTTCAGGTCATGATCCGGGACTTCCAGGATCTCGTCCCGCCTCGGGCTCCCAGCTCCTTGGGGAGTCTGCTTCTCCCTCTGACCTCCTCTCTCATGCTCTCTCTCACTCATTCTCCCTCAAATAAATAAGATCTTTTTTTAAAAAAAGTTCTTAATTTTGATCAAGTTCAAATTCATCCACCATTTTTCCTTTTGCTGCTTCTGCTTCCTGAACCTGCCTTTGAGCCATAGGTGATGGAGAGCCCTGGCCCCTCTCTCCATGCGGATTCCATGTTGAGAAACAGTCACCACTCTGTGGACTCTGGGTTGGTGACACTCAAATCCTAGTTTACTCAGCTCCAACCTTGGGCAAGTTAAACGTTTTGTACTTGTTTTCTCATCTATAAGATAGGTGTCAGACTCAACTATGTAAATTCATGTCAGGGGCTCCCAACAGTGTCTGGCATAGTACGGATGTCTGCTCTCATTACTGTGGTGCTTGCTATCATATTGTCACAGCTATGACTTTGTTGCTGCTGTTGCCATGCAAGCGTCCCCTATCATTGTCCTCGATGCTGAACTGTTCCGCCTTTCAGGGTGAGTAATGAGCCACCCATTTGCCAGATGAGGCCACCACGGCCCAGGGAACACGCCTGGCCGAGGAGCCCACCCTTCCCGGCGCCCCCCTGATGTGGCTGCCCACTTCTCGTTTCCGCAGGTTCGGGGCGCCCGCCCCCCACTAGGACAAGTGGAGGGGGTGCCCCCGCCCAATGGGCCTGGCCAGGGCCCTGCGCCGCCTTAGCGGCGCCCGGGAGCCCAGGGAGGGCCGCGCCGGCGATGAGGAAGAGGAGGCCGGGCCGGGGCTGTGCCGCAACGGGTGGGCGCCGTCGCCGGCTGGGCGGCGCCGCGGGCGCTTCGTCAAGAAGGACGGGCACTGCAACGTGCGCTTCGTGAACCTGGGCGGCCAGGGCGCGCGCTACCTGAGCGACCTGTTCACCACGTGCGTGGACGTGCGCTGGCGCTGGATGTGCCTGCTCTTCTCCTGCTCCTTCCTCGCCTCCTGGCTGCTCTTCGGCCTGGCCTTCTGGCTCATAGCCTCGCTGCACGGCGACCTGGCCGCCCCGCCGCCGGCGGCGCCCTGCTTCTCGCAGGTGGCCAGCTTCCTGGCCGCCTTCCTCTTCGCGCTGGAGACGCAGACGTCCATCGGCTACGGCGTGCGCAGCGTCACCGAGGAGTGCCCGGCCGCCGTGGCCGCCGTGGTGCTGCAGTGCATCGCCGGCTGCGTGCTCGACGCCTTCGTCGTGGGCGCCGTCATGGCCAAGATGGCCAAGCCTAAGAAGCGCAACGAGACGCTCGTGTTTAGCGAGAACGCCGTCGTGGCGCTGCGCGACCGCCGCCTCTGCCTCATGTGGCGCGTCGGTAACCTCCGTCGCAGCCACCTGGTCGAGGCGCACGTGCGGGCCCAGCTGCTGCAGGTGGGAGCCGTCGGGGTGGAAGGGCCCGCCCTGGGGCCCGCCGCGGGGGGAGGGGAGGAGAATGGTGGGAGATGTAGGCCTGAGAGTGAGGTTGGGCAGGTAGTGTGCGGCTGGCCTGGCTGGCACGTGGACTACGATTCCCAGCAGTCACGTGGGCAGGAAACCTCTCGTCCCCATTGTGGCCCAAGGCTCCTTCCTGGATCAGTTATAGGAGGTGGAAACCCAAGAGAGAGATCTGTGACCAGTGCTAACTGGAGACCTTGGCTTGAAACAGATCTTGAGACATAAAGAACTTCGTGTGGCTTGAGGATGGACCCCCAATGGGGTTGTGGGATATCGAGACCTGTGGAGACCGCACCTGGCCTGTAAAGGCTCTGAACTACAATTCCCAGAAGCTTCTGTGGGCAGGGTACCCGTTAGGAAGGGAGGGTCTGAGCCAATGATGTCATTTTGTGGGTGGCTGTAAACCACAGCTGGCTTTACACTCACAGCCCACAGAGCAGTAACTAGAGGGGCCTATGACTTGAGGCTAGGCCCATGGGATTGTGGGAGATGTAAGCCCAAGGATGGGGTGCAGGTCACACCTGCAGAAGAGCTGTGGAAGGCAGTTCTCAGTGGCCCAGCCGGCCTCACCAGCCTCCTGCTCAGGGGAGTACAGGGCTGGAAAACACCCTTGAATTGTACCGTATTGCCAAGACAGTCAAAACAACTATGACCCCCATTGGCGCCTGGGGTAGCAGCTCCCTCTGGTACCCCAAAGAAGACGCCTTAGTGTTTCTCTAGAATTGTAATCAAACCGCCCAAAGCCTGGGGCAGTAGTTGTCCTTGCCCAGGTAGAGATACTTAAGAACCCTGGGGTGAGGGTGGAGTTTGGTGAAAGGGAGGACAGGATGGTGGTGGGAGCTACAACTCCCAGCAGCATCTGGGGGCTCCTTCTGGATTCATGACTAAGATTCATGAATAGGAGAGATACTCTCTCTTCCGGGAGTCTGTGGGGCGCTGACATGGCTTGGGAGCTTGCCTGTGGAACCAATGGAGGGTTGTAGGTGGAAAACTACCAATATCTGGCCTGAGGACTGCATTGTCCCCACCCCGCCATACACACACACACACACACACACACACACACACACACAAACACACAGTGGGACAGAGAGTCTTGTAGTTGGGTTGCCCCCAGGCTAGCCCCTGGGTAGTGCCCCAGGGGCTAGCCTGAGGCTGTGGTAGAATATGGAGTGTGGGACCTAGGTTGTCATGCTTATTTATCCCTCTGTGGCCATATATTGAAAACCATTTTTCTGTCCCTCTCCTCCTCCTCCAATTGCTGCTTGCACATGACTCTTCCCTTCTGTTCTCTCTTTAACTTCTGTCTCTGCCTTGCTGATTTCTGCTACTCGATGCCAATCATTCTGCCCCTCTTGCATCTCTATCCCCAAACCCTCTGAGTCTCTGTCCCTCACTCTTTACCTCTGGTTCTGTCCCCCCACTTTCTCTGGGCCTCCATCCTCCTCTCTCTGGGCCTCCATTCCCCTCTCTCTGGGTCCATGTTCTCACCCCACCACCCCTGCCTCTTTCTGCTCCCCCATCCTTGGCATCTCCATTCCATTCTCTCATCATGTCTGTCTCCATTCATCTCTGTGCTCCCTGTGGGCTGTCTTTGGACCCTCCCCTCTTGCTGCAGCCTCGTGTGACCCCAGAGGGCGAGTACATACCACTGGATCACCAGGACGTGGACGTGGGCTTTGACGGCGGCACCGATCGAATCTTCCTCGTGTCTCCCATCACCATCGTGCACGAGATTGACTCTGCCAGTCCTCTCTATGAACTAGGACGTGCCGAGCTGGCCCGGGCTGACTTTGAGCTGGTGGTCATTCTCGAGGGCATGGTTGAGGCCACGGCCATGACCACACAGTGTCGCTCCTCCTACCTCCCTGGTGAGCTGCTCTGGGGCCATCGTTTTGAGCCAGTCCTCTTCCAGCGCGGCTCCCAGTATGAGGTTGACTATCGCCACTTCCACCGCACTTACGAGGTCCCAGGGACACCGGTCTGCAGCGCCAAGGAGTTGGATGAACAGGCCGAACGGGCCTCCCACAGCCCCAAGTCCAGTTTCCCCGGCTCTCTGGCTGCGTTTTGTTATGAGAATGAACTTGCGCTGAGCTGCTGCCAGGAGGAAGAGGAGGAAGAGGAGGCCAAGGAGGGGGATGGGGTGGAGGCAGAAGATGGGACTGCCAGCCCCCAAGTACTAACACCAACCCTCGCACTGACCCTACCCCCATGATGCCAGCTGGTGTCCTCCTATTTGTACCCCCTTCCCAGAAATAGCAAGATGGAGAGTTCAGGCCCTCTCCTGGGATGGGAGCAGGTGTTTCCCAAGACCGACAAGCCTGCTGGGTAAATTATTAGCTGGTGAAGTTCTGCCATGCGCAGTGGACCCACCACAGACATACTGGATCTTAATCTCTCTGCTGTCCGTGCTCCTTCCTGAGACCCCTTTATCAGCCTGATTCCTGAGTCTCTCCAGAGCTTCAAGATCCAGAATTCCAGACCACCCAAGAGGCAAGGACTTGTGGTTCTAGATTCTTCTATGTTGCTGGGTTGGGTTGTTGAGCAGGGTCAGGAATCAGTGGTATATACTGCCTCCAGGTACAGCAATGAGATTAAGAGTGTGTAGGTCTGGATTGACCCAAGATTCAAGGGACTGTTGCTTCTTGCCTCAGCTAACCAAGTAGCAAATCATTTTTTTTCCTAGACCACATAAGGAGGGAAGGTTATGGAATGCCCCAAGAATTCAAGATGATCTTTATTAACCAATGACAAAGATTGTTGAAGGCAGGTCAAGAAAAGAACTTGTGGTTTCAGAAGGCCCAAGAGTTAAGATTCTGTGAATCTGGATTGGCCACAGAGGCAAGCACTGGTGGTTCTAGAACACGTTGATTAGAATGTTGAGCTACTGAGGAAGCTAAAGAGTCATGTTTCTAGAATGCACAAACAGTGTCTGTGGGTCTGGAAGCGCAACAGCGACAGCTTGGGAGTTCTTGATATTAGATAACTCCAGGCCACTAGCCGTAGAACATCAAACCAAGGGGTTTGGGTCCATGGGTCCAGGGGATAATCAGTGCTTCTTTATGACCCATGGTGGTTTTTTTAAAAAGTGCCATTCTAGAATGTCCAAAGGAATCAGGATTCTGTGGCTCTAGATTGATCACAGAGTCAAGGAAGGAGAGGTGATGCTAGATGGCTGAGATTGGCCGGTTCCAGTTTGCCCAGTGGAGTTGAGAATCTTGATGATTTTTTTGTGGTTCTGTAATGCCAAAAGGAATCAAGGCTCCAGGGATCCAGGGTTGTCCATTATTAAAACCTGGAAGGTCTAAGCAGCACCTAGAACTTGGCAGTTCTGGGAGGGGGACTTGGGACTTGATTGGCAGCATTTCTGGGCTGACCCAGAAAGGGAGAGCCCAGACAAGACCCTGTAGATAACAGGGCTGGTCGTTGGGCAAGGGAAAGAGAGGCCCAAGGCTGATGGGTCAATGATGCTCTGGAATCCTACACCTAGCAATGTGTGTCTATTTCTTAAAGATGTTACACATATGTGTATTATATATATAATATAAATACAGATATCTATCTATATTTTCCTGTGGTTCATACAAAAGGGTTAGAAACTGAGTATGAGCTAATTGAAATGGAGTCCCTTATGAGGATCCAGGAAGCTTTGCTCTAAATCCCAACTCTGCAACAACTTGCTGCGTGGTTTTGAGCTAATCATTCCCCTCTTTCTTGCCTCAATCTCCCCATCTGTAAAAATGGAGCACTCGAACTTGAAGTTCTTCAAGGACCCTTCCACCAGGATGATTTCTCACTTCATTGAAGGCGACAGCTGGAGGCAGGCGTGAGGGTCCTATACATTTCCCAGCTTTCCCTGGTGCTGGAAGGCATGGCCTTCCAGGGGTAACCAGGACAGGAGACGCTCTTGAAGGCCAGCTCTGAACTTGGATGTGTGAACAACGCAGCAGGCAAGGGGTAGTGTGGGCTGTGGCTAAGGGCCCCAGTCCAGGTTAGGGGGTAGGGAAAGGAGAAGGTAGGTCTGAATGCCAGGAGAAAGTATGTGTTCAGGGGAGAATTGTGCCCCAGATTAAATCACTGGGGCCTCTGTTGGTGTGTCTGAGTGTCCTTCTGCGGATGGCTCATCACACCTGTCCTTCAGCCCACACCATACTCCTATCTAAGTGCCCAGCAGGCTGGGAGCCAACTGCAGAAGGAGCCAGTGCCAGGGAGGAGGACACATTCCCACCCGTGTCCCAGGACTGCGGGTAGGCACTGTCATTGCCCATTAGCTTGCCCGAAGGCTGCAGCAGCCCAGGTCCCCGGATCTGGCTTCTCCACCTCCCTTTATCCTTCAAAATCCCCCCTTAATAACCGGATGGGATTAATTAGCTAGCAGTTCTCCCAGAGCAGGTGTCTGGGTAGGGACGGGGGTACTGGAAACACAGGCATGGAGAAGGATGTTAAATTGGGGGTGAAGGGACAGGAAAAGCGTTCTGTTTGGAAGCAAAGAGAGTGGGGCAAAGCTGGCACAGCCTAGCTTTCCACTGGGGAGGACAAGGCCCGGGCCACTCATAAAGGTCAGGGAGAGATTAAGAGGCTCCGTGTCTAATCTGTCAGCTTAACCAGGTCCTGGCCCTGAATCTGTCCCCCACCTGCCTAGCCCAGGGACAGCAAATGAGGACAAGGCCCAGACACCACCTGAGACCCAGTTAGGGAAGCCCCCCAGGACAGGGATGCCCAGGTACGCTATCCTGGCCAGCTGCCTGCATCTGCTTTTTCTGCAAGGAATGGAAATCAGAGGCTGGGGTTAGGGAACGGGGAGGGGAGAGAAGGGCATCCTATATGGGGGGACTCCGAGGGGAGGGAAGAGTTTAAGAAGAGGAGGTACCTGAAGTGAGGGGAGTCACAGAGGAAGGAAAGGATTTTGAGAGTGAGGAAGGAACCAGAGAGGTGCAAGGACGTTGAGTAAAGGGAGTTGTTATGGGGGGGGGGATCCTAAAAGGCGGGGGTAGTTTGAGGGAGAGGGGAGGACCCTGAGAGGCAGAAGACGCCAGGGAGGCGGAGCCTTCGCTGTATTTGGCCTTTCCCTAATGTCCCATTCTCCATGACAGACACCCAATAGCGTGAGAAGAATACGTCTTTTGTTTCACCACTCCCTGACTCTAAAGAGGCTGAAGTGGATGGGAAAGTCCTGAGAAGGGTTAAGGAAAGGATCTGGAGATCAGAGGGGCCAGTACCGGGAGGACAGAGGCCAAAAGACCGGCCAAAGCCGCTCCCAGTTGCCTGGCAACCGCTGCGGTCAAAAGCCTGCTTGGCCAGCAGAGGAGGTGTCGCTCCCGGAAACAGCCGACAGTTGTGGCGCCGCCCCCTGGCAACGAGACTAACAAAGTACCGCTCCCCAGCAACCTAGGACTAGAGGCGGGGCTGGACTGGACTAGCAGCCTCCCAGTGCCCTGGAGCAGGCGCAATCCTCTCTGCTCGCGCATAGTCCCACCTTCATGCAACTCCTTTCCGAGCCTTCTCATTGGCGGGCACACCAGCCAAATGCCTTCTATTGTTTCGGAGGAGGGGCCCGGCTCCCTAGTCGCACTCCGATTGGCCCCACAGACCGTCTACCTCCAGCCGGACAGGGCTACGTCTGCTCCTTGTGTGCCTATTGGCCCTGGAGGACGATACTTCGGGTTCGGGGGCGGAGCAGACGAGAGGACCCTCCGTGGATTGGACAGTGTCAAAACGAGGGGCGGTCCCTATTGGCGGGGCGGTTGGGAGGCGAAGGGAGAGTCTTTTCAGCGCTGAGGACTGGCGCTGAGGAGGCGGCGGTGGCTCCCGGGGCGTTTGAGCGGGCTCATCCGAGCCCGCGGGCCAACGCGGATCCAGGCCCGACCGGCGGGACCGCCCCGGACTCCCCGCGGGCCTTCCTAGCCGCCATGGAGGACGGTGTCTATGGTAGGTCAGAGAGGGGCGGGGCCGGCTGGGAGGGGATCGAGCGTTCCGCCGCGAGCGTTCCGCCGCGAACGTTCCCCCGCGAACATCCCTCCCGGCGCGCGGCGCGCGGCGTCCTTCGGCCCCGTCGTCGACTACCTTTTGTGGAGCGCGAGACGGGCTTCCGGCGGGGCCCGAGAGCAGGGCGTTCCAGGCCATTGTTTGGGCCGAGCCTGTTTCCGGTGGCGGCGGGAGGGGGCGGGATGGAGCGACGGAGGCGAGGCCGGGGCGGAACCATTCCCGCTGGAAAGGCTGGGCGAGCCCAGTGCCTGCTGGGAGCCGCGAGGGGGGCTTCTGGGGCGCTTGGGTGGGGAGGAATCTTGGGGGCCGCAGCGATCCCGCTAAGGCGTGGGCGGGGACCTTCGATGCCCCGCCCCCTGCCCCAACTCTTCCAAGCTGTCAGGCTTTGCCAGCCGTAGTTACTTTTCATGGACCCAGGAGTCCGGACACCCAAGCTCCCAGTTACCTCGCCAAGAATGGAGGCCGAAAACCAAGGCCCCAGCCCCCTTCCAAGTAATGGACCCAGCAGCTCGGGCTCCCAGCCCCCTTGTCCCTCAGACTTAGGAGTCCTAAGTCCTGACCCCTAGCTCCCTCTCCTCCCCCAGAACTTAGAGTCTAGATCCACAGCCCTTCGTGCTCTGGACTGAGAAATCTAGATCCACGCCACCCCCCAGCCTCTTCTTCCAGCAGACAGTGGAGGCCCTCCCCTCCAACCTAGTCCTGCCCGCCCCAGCCCTGTCCTCCCCCAGATTGCAAGAATCTTGGCTCCCAGTCCCCAGAACTGACCTCCAACCCCTGACCCTACCCTCAGAGCCCCCAGACCTGACTCCGGAGGAGCGGATGGAGCTGGAGAACATCCGGCGGCGGAAGCAGGAGCTGCTGGTGGAGATCCAGCGTCTGCGGGAGGAGCTCAGTGAAGCCATGAGCGAGGTGGAGGGTCTGGAGGCCAATGAGGGCAGGTGAGGGCTGGGGTGGGGAACTTGGGGGTTATGGGGCCAGGCCAGGGCTGCCCCGGCATTGAGCCTCCCTCCCCTGTTCTCTCCTGCAGTAAGACCTTGCAGCGGAACCGGAAGATGGCGATGGGCAGGAAGAAGTTCAACATGGATCCCAAGAAGGTGCTTGGGCCACAGGGCTGGGATCCATCAGGCAGACATCCAGGCAGGGGGCTCTGGCAACTTTAGATTCCAGAAGCATGCTTAAGGTGGATAGATGGGGTCCTAATCCACGGATTCAGATACTGGCTGTCCATTTGGTCTCTGACCACTCACCAGGCGTTCCAGCCTCCTGACCTTTGCCCATGCGGTCTGTGTCCTCTGTGGGGGAGGCTCTCTTCCTATTTCTGGACCCTCTTATGGGGCCACCTAGAGTCTCAGGAGGAGCTTGAACACTGAGAGGGAACTCGAACGGTGACATGCGCAAGGGAGGGTTGACTAGGGCCACTTCAGAGAGCAGCCAGGCTGTGGACCCTCCTGGGGGAGCCTCGGGAAGTGAGGGAGGGCTTCCTGGAGGGAGAGGACAGTCAGGTCCGGTTTGAAGGTCGAGTCTGTGTTCACCAGGTGGAGAGCGATGTTTGTTTATCTGGTCGTTCCCGCTCTCTGATGCTGTCTCAGGCCTGCCCCTGTGCTGGGCAGCTCTGGAGCACCAGAGTGGGCTTGACCTTTCCTTGGCCTCAGCGAGCCCCTAGACGTGGGTACCGCACTCCAGAGTCGATATAGCTTTCATGGCACAGACCAAGCCCCAGAAGGCCCTATCCAGCCTGCGGCTTGGCACTCACAGGCCTCGATGGGCAGCTGTAGTTTATCAGACGTTCAACAAACTCACTGGGCTCCCGTTCCTTGCCGGACCCTGCTCCTGGTGCGGGACTCAGCAGGCAGAGGCGGAGGGCGCAGTTAAGTGCAAAGGCTCTGAGGAGGGAGGGGTGGTACTTAAGTACCTGGGTGAAGCCTGAAGACAGAACCTGGCCGAGTTCTGTTGAGAGTGGGGGTGGGTGTGGATGCTGAGGTCCCTGGGGAGGCCGCAGTTGGGGGAGCTTTCTGGCTGTCGGGGCTGAGACCCGGCCCCCACCCACCAGGGGATCCAGTTCTTGGTGGAGAATGAACTTCTGCAGAACACACCCGAGGAGATCGCCCGCTTCCTGTACAAGGGCGAGGGCCTGAACAAGACAGCCATCGGGGACTACCTGGGGGAGAGGTGAGACCCCACCCAGTTCCCACAGTCCCTTGCACCCTGCTCCTGCCCTTCCCGCCCACCTCTTCTCCCAAGGAGAGGCCCGGGTGGATCAGCCCTCTGACTGGATTGTGACAGAGCGGACCTCTGAAGGGGTCGGTGGAATCCTGGGACCATCTGGGGGAACCTGGGGCTGCCTGTGACCATCTGGGGGGCATGGGAATCTGCGGACCCCTGGAAAGTTGAGGCCCATCCATTTAGGTCTGGGACAGCAGAGAACAGCTGTGAGAATTGGGGGGTGGTGAGAATCCTGTAGACAGCTTCTAAGCGTGGTAACCACATAGACAGCTAGGGAGTATGGGGGTCCTCGGGGACACGGGGATCCATGGACGTCTGGGGCATGAGGATTGTCTATGGACATCAGGGGTGATCTGAACATCTGAGGTGCGTGGGACCAGCGGGATGTCTGGGTAGCATAGGGATTGTGTAGACATCTGGAATGTGTGGAACCTTCTGGACATCTGACTTGTATTAGGGCTCGCTGGTTGTCTGGGGATCATGGGGATTGTATGGACACCTGGAGATGTCTGGGGGACCCTCTGGACACCTGGGGTGCGTGGGGAGTGTTTCAGGAATATCTAGTCTGTGTGGGGACTGTCTGGACATCGGTGGGGGAGGTGGGTAGCCCTCTGTAGATGTCCAGGGGCCATCCGGGGACAGCTGGTATGGTGGGGACTGTTCTGTGGACAGCTGGGGTGCACAGGGACCATCTCTGGACATCTGCCGAAGGGCCATCAGAGAGATGATAGTGGGTGGAGCATGTGTTTGCTGTGCTTCTCTCGACCACGAAGGTTCGCTAGACCGGTGGTGATCGTGTAGCAGATGGTCCTCCCAAGAGTGTGTTCTGAGTGTTCCTGTCCCGGTGCCAGGCCTGTGATGGGGCCAGGCTCAAATTTCCACCCACCCCAGGGGCAGAGACTCTGCCCCAGTGTTTGCTTCGTGTCCGCTCCTGCTCCAGCCTCCCCAGACTCTTTCCTGTGCATGACTCTGTATCTTTCTGCCCTCCCAGGGAAGAGCTGAACCTGGCAGTGCTCCATGCCTTTGTGGACCTGCACGAGTTTACTGACCTCAATCTGGTGCAGGCCCTCAGGTGAGAGAGGGATGGGGTTGGGAGGCAGGAATGTACCTGTCAGGGCTCGCTCTTTACAACTGATGAACCCACTCAGAGTAAAAACAGAAACAAAGATCAAGGGATTGACTGTCTCACGTAACATAGAAGTCCGTGGTAGGGCCTCCTTCAGGCATAGCTATATCCAGGTGCTCAAGTGGTGTCAGAAGGTCCATTTTCTCTAGCTTTGGGTTGTCCTTGCCACTGTTTTGGCATTGCTCTCTGTAGACTCACCTGTCACGTGGCAACAGAAGTCCCTGGCAGACTTGTTTAGCAAACCTAGGAAAGAGGGGGTTTGGGGTTTTTTGTTGTGTTTTTTTTTTTTCCTGTATAAATCCACCAAAAGTCCCTCGGCCAGTGCTCATGGGTCAGTGTGGAGCCATACCTGAGATAGCTGCTGAGGCCATAAGGCTGTTACTGGCTGCTTCCTGACACGGGGACAGAGAGCAGCGAGGGGCTTCTGCCAGACGTGGCGCCTGCACCCAGCTCCTCTCTAACGCAGGCAGTTTCTCTGGAGCTTCCGCCTCCCCGGAGAGGCCCAGAAGATTGACCGGATGATGGAAGCCTTTGCCCAGCGATACTGCCTGTGCAACCCCGGGGTCTTCCAGTCCACAGGTGGGGGCCTGGCCTCGGGGGCTTTGGGAAGGAGGAGCCAGGGCCCCACCTGCCTGTGTCATCACCACCTGACTGTCCGCTGCAGACACGTGCTATGTGCTGTCCTTCGCTGTGATTATGCTGAACACGAGCCTTCACAATCCCAACGTCCGGGACAAGCCGGGCCTGGAGCGCTTCGTGGCCATGAACCGGGGCATCAACGAGGGTGGGGACCTGCCCGAGGAGCTGCTCAGGGTCAGGCCCCCTTTTCCCCTCCCCACAGACCCCCTACCCAGTGCTGTCCCCCTCCCTGCCGCAGGCCCTCCCCGTAGGTCTCCTGGTGCCCAAGCTGGCCAGTGCAGTCGTGCCAACATGTCCCATTTCTTTTCTCTCTCTCTTTTCTGGGCCTCCCTCAGTCTTCATCTCTCTTGTTTCTCTTTCCCGTTTCTCTCTGGCCCTCGGGGTCTAAGTGTGTCTGATTCTCCATCTGTCTGTCTGTCTTGAGAACTCTGCTGGCCACTGCTACTCTGCATCTCTTCTCCTCTCCTGGGGCTCCCTCCATCCTTCTGCCTTCTCCCTGGACCACTCCTCCCCTGGTCCCATTGGTCTCATTGCCTCTCTGGCTGTTGGGGCCCCCCCAACCATGACCAGGTCACCCCAGGAGGGTCCCTGGGGCCTGGAGATGCTGACTGCATCCTCGCCCCTCAGAACCTCTACGACAGCATCCGAAACGAGCCCTTCAAGATTCCTGAGGATGACGGGAATGACCTGACCCACACCTTCTTCAACCCGGATCGGGAGGGCTGGCTCCTTAAGCTGGGTACGTCCCCTCCTGACCCCGCTGGCAGCCTCTGCAGGGGAAAGTGAGGAGTCCCAGGTTCTCGTTGGCCATGCGCACCTGCTGTGTGATCTTAGGCAAATGATTTGACCTCTCTGAACCTCCAGTTGCCACATCTGCAAATCAGGGCCAAAAACAAGATGAGGTCGGTGCTCCGGGCCCGAGCTCAGGCATAGAGGGCCCCCTAAATATTTGTGGGTACAGGGTAGGCGTTAGGGAGCACTGAATAATTGCCAGGCTCTGTGCTTATGAACACAGAGTCCCTGCGGGGGTGGAATGGGGTGGGGGTGGGGCCGATTCCCCCAGAAACACAGGGATCCGGCAGATTCTAGATAAGTCAGCAGGGGTCAGGCAAGTGCCCCTTCTGTGGGGGTTATCTGAGGATTAGAGGGGTTCTCATCCTTGGGTTCACGGGACATTTCCCTGGGGAGCTTTTAAAACCCCGACGGCCAAGCCGCAGCCTCCCGGAGCTGGGATTTCTAGGGCGGGATGGGCTGTCAGTCATGCTGAAAGCTCCCCAGCCGCCTTCCAGGGCAGCTGAAGTTGAGAGCCACTGGCCTGGAGCCCTGCGTGGTAATGGTAGGCGCCGTGGGAGTGCTCACCACGGCTTCTGAGCCCCAAGGCAGCGGACAGCTGCTCCAGGGCCACGGCGCTGACCCCGGGGCCAAGGCTTCCGGTGCCCAGGGAGAGGGCAGAGAAGCAGCAAGCAGGCCCCAGGAACTAGTTCTCTGCAGACCTTTCCGTCTGTAGGGATGCTTCCCATTTTCTGGAGTGGGGACATTGAGGCTCAGTCGCTGTCCAGCAGCAGCCACAGAGCTGGGGTGGCCTCGGCGCCAGATCTCTGACCCTGAGTGTAGCTTTCTGTTCTTCGTGGACAGCGTCGGTCAGGGACAGGTAGAAAGGCACCTCCTCCTCCAGAGGCTGAGGGGGACCAGTGGTGGTGGTGGGGGGTGGTTGGCGGCCATGTTCACAAGGATGCTTAATGGTGGCCATTGTTGCTGTCATGGTCAAGGAGCCCAAAAGCAGGTCATGTTGAAGTAGGAAGGTGTGGGCACAAGTGGGTCTGTGGGCTGGAGTCCAGAGAGGGCAAGAGGTGGCCCAGCCACCTTGGGCCAAGCAGCCGGGAGTGTGGGCAGGGTTTGTCCTCTCCCTTTGTGATAACTTGAGTGGGGGGGAAGACCTCTTTACTGTGGCATTGGGGGGCCTTCCTGGCTGAGGACCTATCCCGAGGGGACAGGCTGGAGCCAGGCACTGATATAGGGCCTCCCTGGGAGGGAGAGGGTCATGTCGATGTAACTGGTTTTCTTCCCTCTCTTCCCCCCTCCCTCCCTCTCTCCCTCCATCTCTGCATGTTCCTCTCTGCTGTTTCCATCTCTATCTCTGTTTCTGTCCCACCCCCTGTGCTTTCTGGCCCTTGCCCCCCTGTTTCTGTGGCCTGCGGCTTCTGGGGGCACCCCATTCTTCTGCCTTCCCTTCTCCTCGCCTGGTCCTGCCTGCTTTCTCGCTGTCTGCCCCAGGAGGTAGGTACGCTGCCCATCCTTGCTCCCTGACCTGACATTGGGGGAGGGGGCTCTCCCGGGCTGACTGACAGGGTTAGGAAGTGGGGTGGGCGAGATCCTGGGGCCCCAAAACCAGCCTGTCCCTGCTTGTCTGTCTTCCCACGCATTGCTTTGTTCTTAGCCCCGCCAGCCCCGCCTTCCCTGCGCTCACTCTGCCTCTCGGTGCCCTCCCTGCCCTCCCAGAGGCCCTGTCCCCCTGTTGAGCCCAGGCCCCCTCCCACCCCTTCCCTTTCAGGGGGCCGGGTGAAGACGTGGAAGCGCCGCTGGTTCATCCTCACAGACAACTGCCTCTACTATTTTGAGTATACCACGGTGAGGGCAGGGCCTGGTGGAGGGGCTGGGGGCCAGGACTCCCAGGTCTGATGGAGGAGGGCGTTGAGGGTCTGGACCCAGGTCTGAGGGAGAAGGCGGCTGGGGGCCAGGACTCCTGGGTCTGAGGGAGGAGGGAGTTGAGGGTCTGGACTTCTGGGTCTGAGGGAGGAGGGCTGTATCCGTGCACTAGGGCTACTGGGACAAAGTACCACGAGTTGGTGGCTCAAACCACAGACAGTGCTGGGGTTCCAGAGGAGGGGCTGGGCGAGGGCTGGGGAGTCTGAGTCCTGTGCTACTTTTTCCTTCAGGACAAGGAACCCCGTGGAATTATCCCCCTGGAGAACCTGAGCATCCGAGAAGTAGATGACCCCCGAAAACCGGTAAGGCCCTCTCTGTACCCCAGCCTGCTGCGGTGGGGGCGGCCTCTGGTCCTGGGGCCACTCTTACCCACTGTTCTTCTGCTCTCGTGTCTCCCCAGAACTGCTTTGAGCTTTACATCCCCAACAACAAGGGGCAGCTCATCAAAGCCTGTAAAACTGAGGCGGACGGCCGGGTGGTTGAGGGGAACCACATGGTTTACCGGATCTCGGCCCCAACCCAGGAGGAGAAGGAGGAGTGGATCAAGTCCATCCAGTGAGCCAGGGCTCCAGGGTCCTTGGGCAGTGGGCGGGGTCTGGGTGCTTGGCCCTCACCCTGAGAACCTCCCTTCTGCAGGGCCGCCGTGAGCGTGGACCCCTTCTATGAGATGCTGGCAGCAAGGAAGAAGCGGATTTCCGTCAAGAAGAAGCAGGAGCAGCCCTGACCCCCTGCCCCCCAACCCCGTTATTTATTACGGAGCTGCCCCACCCGGGTGGCCGGACCCCTGGGCCCCGGGGCTGCGGATTCTGGTTCTCCAATCCTGGTTCTCTGTTTGGAAAATTCACCACCTCTAGCTCCTCTCTCGTTGTTTGTAATTAACACACCATTGGTAATCTTATTAATTATTTAACCACTTGTGGCCTGGGACCCCTCCTTTCTCGGGTTTGACAGGGCGGAGGGGCTCAGCCTTGTAGCCTGCAGGGCTGTCTGTGCACTAGCAGGGCCGGGAGCACTGGTCTCTATTGGGGGTTGTCTGGGCGTGTGAGGGATGGATGCTGGGGACACTGCAGCCCAGTGGGGGCCTCCCATGTCCGCCCCTTTGCCCCCACCCCCACCCCCCAAGCCTGCAGGAATAAAGGCTGGAATAAAGGGGAGGTTTCACGGGGCAGCAGGTGGTGTGGTTAGAATTGCATGGTATTGAGCTAGTGGGCGGGCAGAGGTCCTGGGGCAAGGCCTAGCCTTCGTTCCAGACACGCCTTGACAAGCCAAACCCAGGCGGGGGCCCCTCAGCCGGCTGGTGCTCCCAGAGGGCCTGCAGCTCTGAGCTGATGGGATTGTGAGCGGGCCAGTGCTTTGCAAGCAAGAACTAAGAGAGTGGGTTGAGCTGTGGGGGGGGCTTGCTTCAGGAGCACATTGGGCAGAGGAGCCCAGAAAAGAGCCCAAGAGCTGTCCCCTGGGGCTGGGCAAGAGGCAGCTGGTGTCAGAGGAGGGCTGGGTGGGAGTGGTTGGTGGGGGTGGAGAACTGGGGGGCCAACGAGTGCAGTTCTCAACCAGCAGCTGGGAACCTGTGGTACTGCTCCTGTCCTGGGAATCAGCCTTGGAAGTGGGAGGTCTTTTCCTTGAGAGCAAATACTTGAGGGATGGGATACCCCTGAACCCCAGGGCCAGGCCTGTTCCTCCTGGCCATCCAGCTTGGGATACACTTGGCATCCCCAAAGAACAAAGGCACAGAGATCGGGGGGGGGGGGTTGGCAAGACGGGAGACCCCCTCGTCACTCTCCCGCACCCAAATCTGCCATGGAGGCTTGAGTGCGAGAAACCCCGACATTGGGCAGGCCCTGGGACCAGACTGCATTAGGTTGAAACAGGCCTGCCGCTGCAGGTTGTGTGTGGTTGGGGGGGGGGCAGTTGCATTTCCTCCCTCCCCCAAGCTGTCTTCAAAGGGTGGAAGCACTAATTGAGTGCTCCTGGTGAAGTGGAAATCCTGGCTCTGCCCTTGGCCACAGGCATTGACCTGCTCCACGCGCACTAGCAACACTGCTGTCCTCGAAGGTGGGCTCCTCTC
Organism: Neogale vison; assembly: GCF_020171115.1. Classification (NCBI taxonomy): domain Eukaryota; kingdom Metazoa; phylum Chordata; class Mammalia; order Carnivora; family Mustelidae; genus Neogale; species Neogale vison. The sequence goes on along the minus strand of NC_058097.1, from coordinate 51,688,451 downwards.
CCTGCAGGAGCCTTGAACTACAATTCCCAGCAAGCTGTGCAGGGCTGGCTGCCCCCACCAGTGGGAGAGCCAGTCTGGAGGCCTTCTGGGAGTTGCAGTTTCCTAAGGCTCCAGTGAGGGGGGTTGGGGTGGGGTGTTCCTTACTTAGCCCAGTTTCCTACACTTGTGTGCTGGTTGGGCAAAGAGGCCCTGGGCACTTGAACTCCCAGGCACGGATGGGTAGTGGAGTTCCCAAATGAGAATATGGGATTCCCAACTCCAAACATTCCAGGGAAGTGGGAGTCATCAGCTCAAGGAGAAAGGAGGTCTCTGGATACACACAGGGTCCCACCACTACCTCATCCTATCCTGTCCACCTCCGGGGAGTAAACCCATAGGTCCTGAATGTCCACTAGCAGGGAGAGTAGTCGGCTCGCAGAGGTACCCTGGAAGGGCATTGCAGGCACAGGGAACAGTAGGAGCAGAGGCAGGAAAAGGTATGGTGTGTTGGAGTTAATGGACAGCAGGCTTGTATGGTATGATGAAGGAGGGAAGTTAGTAAGAGAGGGGAGTCAAAGGGGATGCACAAGCCTGATCATTTGGAGCCCGATCTGCCATGGGAGGGACTTTGGATGTATTTTTAGTTGATGGAAACCATCCAAGGGTGTGAAGAAGGCAAATGACGTATTTGAATTGAGCCCGTAGGAGGGGCCTCTGGCTGCTGCAAGAGAATAATTTGGAAAGGAGTGGGGGCAGCTGCAGGGAGGATAGAACGCAGTGCAGTTTTACCCTGGGGCTGAGGTCATGGAGAGAAGTGGACCCGGGAAGGGGCACCCACAGGATTTGCTGAGTGTCGGACCAACTCTGGAATTCTGGCTCGAGCAACGAGTGAAAATGCCATTGATCGAGATGGTTGGAGGGAATTGTGGGGCTGGGGAGTAGGGATTGGTGGCTCTGGTTTGGCCAACTTAAGCTGCAATTGCCTGTGGGACATTCAAACCAGACTCGTCACCTCAAAATCGTCCTTCAGTTTTGCCCCAAATCCATCTCCTTCCCAAAGACTGAGGATTCTAGCTGCCGGCTCCCACCTCTCCCAGAACCCCAAATCCCTAGCCCCTTTGTTACAGGTTGAATCATATCAGCCTGAGATCAGTATGTTGAAGTCCTAAACCCCGGTACCTCAGAATGTGGTCTTATTTAGAAATCAGATCATTGCAGATAAAATCTGGTAAGATGGATGAGGTCATTAATATAGGCACTAATCCAATATGGCTAGTGTCCTTATACAAAGAGAAAATTTGGACCCACAGACACACACGCATGGGGGGAGGGAGAAAACATGTGAAGGTGAAGGCAGAATTGGGGTGAGGCTTTTACACATTAAGGAGCAAAGATGGCTGGCGACCACTAGAAGTGAGGCCAGTCCTGGTACAGTTTCTCCCTCACAGGCTCACAAGAACAGATCCTGCAGACATCTTGATCTTGGATTCTAGCCTCCAGAGCAGGGATGCTGTCAGTGAACTAAAAATATAGTCCTCCTCCCTCAGACCTAGGAGTCTTGCCCCAGCCCCTCCTCCCTCAGACCCAGTAGTCCTCACCTCCAGGCCCGGACTCCTTCAGAACCAAGAGTCCTGGGCCCCAGCCCCTCTTCCCTCAGACCCGGGAGTCCTGGCCCCCTGCTCTTCCTCCCTTAGACTCCAGAGTCCTGGCTCCATCAGCACACACCCTGGTCAGGTGTGTCCACAGATCAGCTGAAGCACAGCCCGGTCTTTCCCACTCTGAGAAAGACGCAAGAGTCTAATCCTCACTCTCCCTTTCTCCATCCCTGTGACTTAACAAGTGACCCTAATGCCTTCATCCCCTTAACTCCTAAGCCAGGAGTCCACAGCACCCATGCTGGGTCCTCACTTCTGGTCCCTTCCCTCCCTTGCTCTCACCCAAAGTGAGTCCTGCAAACATGCAAATGAACTTGGGACCAAAGGGATGGGGCGATAGGTTGAAGGCAGGAGATCAGAGACAGTCAGAGGAGAGAGACAGGAGGCAGAATCAGTCAGGAGCCCCAGAGAAACGGAAAAAAGAAATGGGGACAAAGAGACAAGGCAGAAAGACACAGACAGGCTTCAGGGAGGCACAGAGGAGACACATCTGATGCAGAAACACAAAGAAATAGTAGAATTAGGAAGAGGGCCACAGAACTCAGGCCAGGTGGGATGAGAATGTCCTGGGAGGCAGACGCTCACAAGCAGACACAGGTAAACTGAGGTACAGGCACTGTGGGGCAGGGAGGTAGTGGCCTCAGTGGAGGCACAGGGCAGCTCTGTTCTGAGGTGTGGGGGATGTGGCCAGGAGCCACGTGGGTGCTGACCCGTCATTCCTGAGCACCCCGTCCGCAGCTCTGGCCCTCGCAGGGCCTCTGGCCACCTCCACAGCCACCTTGGGCAAACAGGGCTCTTCCGACCGCCCTGGCCTCTCCCTGCCAACTCTTAGTGCAGGTCAGTGCCGCCAGCAGCAGACGCAGCCGGGAGCCAGAGAAGCAGAGCCTTGGCCTCCCCCTGCACAGCGCTTCCACCTTCCCGAGCCTCCATGTTCCCATCTGTGAAGTGGGCGGCAGGCGGCTGATGGTGACGTCTTCGGGACCCTCCCCTCTTTGCCCCGAAACACACGCAGGCCCTGCATTCCTCCAAAAAGTTGTTTTTGTCTTTTTTAAATAATGTGAAAATGCCACGCGAAGGTTTGAACTAGAGGCCCCTCCAGGGGCCAGGCTGGGGTGGGGAGGGGGGACGCGAGATGGGGGTCCAGGTCCCCGAAGCCTGCAGCCCCTCTCTGGGGCCAGGAGTGGGTGAGGAGGGGGCCTCCGCTGTGCCGAGGGGCTCCAGGCCCGAAAGAGTTCAGTTCAGTTCCGAGAAAGGCGGCTCTTCAGGGAGGGGTGAGGGGCTTTCCTGCCTCATTTGGCACCGAGGGGGTCGGGGGGCTCAGGGGAGCCGTCTGGGGGGCTAGGGGGTGGGGGGCCAGGGCCTCCCGTTTGGCACATGGTGGGAGAGGGGGAGGGCCCAGCCTCAGGAGCCTCCCCAGAGGCGGTGTCTGTGGTGGTGGCAGTGGCTCCGTCGTCCACAGAGGATTCTACTCTCAACCCCTCTTCTGGGGGTGCAGGGGGGTGGGGTCGTCGGGGAGTCAGTTCTCCACGGGGCCTGAGGACAGAGGAAATGATTTACTGGGCAGACAGGCTCGCAGCTTCTGTCTCTCTTGGAGTGAAAGCAAAGCCCTCACCAGGACACACAGGGCCCCCCACATGACCTGCCCTATCCTGTTTCTGTCCTCACCAACCCCCATCCCCCTCACCCTGTCCCCTCCATGGCCACACTGGCTTCCTTGCTATTTCTCCTGGGCTCCAGGGCCTACCCCAGGGCCTTTGCATGGTAGGGTCCAGTAGACAAGGGGTAAGTGGGCAGAGCCCCACCAAGCATAGAAGTCCATACGGAAGGGGGCCCAGCCTGCAACCCCTGCCAGGGTCTTGGGAGACAGAAAGGTCAGCAGCCTCCCTGCCCCGCCATAGCAGAAGCATCGGCCGAGTGAAGGGATTTGGGCTTTTGCACAGTTGGACCCTCCCTTGCCTCTCCTAGTGATTAAAGGTGAAGTCATCCTGGCACGCTAGTCCCGCTGCTCTCAGCCCTGACTCACCACTTGGCGGTGTCTCATGCCCTGGACCCACCCCACTCTGTCCTCACAGGGGCCTCAGAGAAGACCTCTGAGAGGAAGTGACATTTGAGGTGAAATCTGACGATGGAGCCAAGTGAAGAGTGTGCCCTTGGCCCTGTCCTTCCTGCCCCGAATCCCAACTTACTCTCCTCTCCTTCCTGGACCCTGGTGAGCCTGTCCAGCCTCCGGTTGGATCCCTCACATGGTCCCAGAGGGGTCTTCCTGCACCAGCGACTACTGCTGCCCTTCCCCTAATCACAGCTGGCCCATGGTTCCCTAGTGCCTCCGGGACAAAGTCCCTCTCTTCAGCCCACCCTTAAGCCCTACAGGGTCTGCCCTCTCCCCTTACCCTCCATTCCCCCCACTCCCTAAGTAGCCCGCAGATGCACCCGCTTGCCTTCTGTTCCCTGAACTGGCCAAGTTCTCTCTTGCCTCAGGCCCTTGGGCAAGCTGTTCCATCTGCTAGCGTGCTGTCGTCTCCTTCCCCCTCACCTAGTTCATGACGGCCAGCCCCTCAAGTACTTGATGTAGTAGCATGGCCAAACTGACGAAGCCCTTTGCCTTTGTCAACTGCTTCTCCAGCAGCCCTGAGTTTGCACTTATTTCCCATGACACTGTGGGGGTCAGTGTCTGTGGGTGGGGTAGGGTGTTGTGGGGCTCATGGACCTTGCTCAGCACGGAATCCCGCATGCCCAGCCCAGCGCCCGCACTTAAGCAATGCTCAATGGGTATCTACTTCCTTAAGCGCAGTGAGAGCTACCAGAGACCACCGCGCATGCGCATGACCAGTCTGTGGGGCTGTGTGTGTGTAGGATGAAACTATGCAATCCCCTCAATAATTTTGGGTTAGATCCTGGGATCATCCCCATTCTACAGATGGGGACACTGAGGCACAAAGAGGGAAAGTGACTTGCTCTAGGTCACAGAGTCGAGGACAGGCAGGGCCAACAACTGGATTCGGGCACAGTTTGGGGGAGCAGGAATGCTCCTACTTTCCACCTTCTCAGCCCTATTCTCGGGAACATGTGCGTCCGCTCAGGCCAGCGGAACTTCTGCATCCAGGGGTATTCTCTAGAGCGGCAGCAGGGGGCAGCAGAGAGCCCAAGTCGCCGCAAGAGTCTCCCGGCTCAGATGGGCAAGCACAAAATAGGGCCTCTGTAAGGGCCTGTTACTGTTAGTAGTAATGCCGTTGTTGTTATTGCTATGGACTTCCTGACCATGTTCTCTCTGCTCCGGTTCAGCTAACTAGCTCTGGGCACACTGGTTTTCTCTCCCTTTGTCGGCCTTTGATCAGCCTGTGCCCCTAAATGGACGTGGGATCAGGATCTGACAAGTGCCAGGCAAGAGACTGGGCAAAGATGAGCCAGATTCTGAGGGGATCCTTACAGAAGGGGAAACTGAGGCTCAGGGAAGGGGCGTGACTGCCCTGGTCTATCCGTTGGATAGACCTGGTCTGAGCTCGTTCCAAGAGGTGGGTGGGGGTTGACTGAGAGAAGAAGGGGGAGAGACTGAGGAGAGAGAGGCAGGTAAATTCAGGGATGGGGACAGAGAAAGAGAGGCAGAAGTGGGGGCAGGCCTGAGGGTCTGAAGCACTGTACCTGCGGGCCGGGCGTCGGGGGCCCGGGCGGGGGGCCCCGGGGTCTCCAGCGCAGGCGAGACGGAGAAGCGGGAGAAGCACAGGGGGGGGCCTGGAGGGGGGAGGAGGGGGAAATCCTCCGCCCATTCGAAACTGCCTCCTAGCGGCAGGAAGGGGGTGGTGAGAAAGAAGAGGAGAGGACGCGGTCAGACCCTCCAGACACTTCTGGAGCCGCTCACCTTCAGCTCCAGCTGTCCAACCCCGCCCCTCCTCACGCACCTGTCTCCAGCAATCTACACGGTGGACAGCGCCCCAACTCTGGCCCGCCTCCAGACCCCGCCCCAGCTCCGCCCATTCAAGACCCGCCCCACCTCCAGGACCCGCCCCGCCCCTTACCAAAGCCGCTGTCGTTGCTGGGAAACCCATCTCCGGGGGTGGCGGGGTGGGGAGGCGTCGGGGGCGCTGGGGGCGTTGACGGGTCCGTGTCCCCCTCGGGGGGGCCCTGGACGCTCAGCTCGTTGGTTGGCGTCTCCTGTGGAGGTGGATTAGGGGGCGAACCGTCACATGCCACCCAACAAGCAACAAAGCCCGCTAACACTTCTGGGGCTTCAGGTACCCCTATTTACAATCGTAGCCTCTGACGAGGTGGCTGGAGGCCCTGATCTGCCTTCGAAACCTCAGGTCAGCCTTAACCCCACCCCGGCCCGAGGCTCCTCCCCTGGAGTCCCGCCCACAGCTAAGCCCCTCCATCGCAGGAATTCTCTCCTTGCTCCTTAACGCGACGCTTTAGTGGGAGCCCCCTAACCCAATACCATCTCCATAAGTCCCGCCTTGTCTCCATGACCCCTAACTCCTTTCGATATCTCGGCCACAGGCGTTCAAGTTCAGGGCGCAGAACTACCTACTCTTCTGGTCCTCCAAACCCTTCTACCATCCTGCGCATCCCGACCTCCCCCGAGGCCCTGAGCCCCGTACTCGGAAGTGGCCCGGCTCCAGCCCGCCAGACCCTGCCTTTGCTTCAGTGGCCCAGGACCCTGTTCATGACTCTCATCTCGGGACCTCAGCCCAGTGTGCCCCGCTCCAGGTTGACCGAGATCCATCCACACCCATCTCGGCCCCAATCCACAAGCATCATCCCGCCTTTCCTGTTTCTTTTCAGCACGATGCTCTCAGTCTTAGTTACTCTTAACACAATCCTCAACCCATCTCTCTAAGCCCCGCCGTAGTTTCTTAGCTCTGTCTACCTCTGAACCCGCTCCTGCACTTTCGATCTTAACACTACAAGCCGCTTCTCTTATGCTCTACCTGCAGCCTCGCCAGGGCCCGCCCCTCGTGGGTAAAATCCGTTTCATCCCGAGCCCGCCCCTTAGCCTCTACCACAAGAGCGCAGGTCGACAGAACCCGCCCCAAACTTCACTTGGCCCCGCCCCCGCCGTCTAGACCACGCCCCAACCTCCTCAGCACTTTCTCCCTAGCCTCTCCGGAGGACTCCTCCCTGATAACCAGGTATCTCCCCACCGTCCTTCCAGACCCATTTTCACACTCCAGCCCCCCCAACCCTTACCGTCCAGCGCCCTCCCCACAGGACGCACCCTACCCCTCACTCCTTGCCCCGGCCCATTCCCCGGACACCGCCCCCACACCCAAGGTCTCCAAGACCTGCCCTGTTTCCCCAGTTCCGCCCTCAGCCAGCTGGCCCCTCCCCTCCCCTCCCCGCCCCCCCCCCCCCCCCCCCCGGCAGCGCACCTGGTCGAAGAGGTAGACGGTCACGTCCCCGTGGAAGGAGACCATCTTGCGCTTCCTCTCCAGCTCGCTGTCCTCGGGCTCGTCGGCCCCGCGCGGAGACTTGAGCAGCCCCCGCAACGGGCGGGCCGCGTCCGCGTCGGCGCTGCTCACCACGACGGGCACCGGGGCTGCCCGTGCCCTCCCGGGGCCCCGTGGCCCCGCCGCCGCGCCCGCTGCCACCGCCTCCTCTTCCTCCTCCTCGTCCTCGTCCTCGTCCTCCCCGTCCTCCTCCGCCGGCCCCGGCGACCCCGCCCCGCCGGCCTCCCCGCCAGCCGCCCCGGCGTCCGCGCCCTCCCACGGGGGTCGCCGCGGACCCGGACCCGGGAACGGCGTGAGCGTGAGCGGCGGCAGCGCCAGAGAGAGCCGTGAGAGCTTGGCTGCGAGGGGAGAGACCCGGTGAGCCTCCGCTCCTGGGGAAACTGAGGCATGCGCTCCTGCCCTGCTGTGTGTCCTCGGGTAGTATCGGGCCCCAGTATGGGCCTCAGTTTCCCCTCTTGTGATGCAAAGGGCTGCTCTGGGGCCTTTCTCCACGCAGAGTAAGAGAGATCTTCCCCCTACTCCAGGGGTTAACCCTCTCTATGACTCCCCCAGAGTCCGCATCACAAAGCCCCCACTTCTCTCTGCGGCCCACCAGGCCCTAGTGCCCTGGCCCCACTGATTTCTTAGGGCTCTGTTCCTCACCTCACCCAGCCAGCCACTTGGGCCACCTCCCTATTGCTCCCATCTCTGAGCCTTTGCACAGGCTGTTCCTTCTGCCCAGAAGCTCCTTTTCTGGTCCAAGTCCTATTCAACCCCTAGCTCTGGTCTGGGCTTTCAAGCCTTCAGAGTTCTCCCCAAAAGTCAGGCAAGGCCACCAGCTCTGCACCCCCATAGCATCAAGCTGCTCCTTCCAAGCAGATGAGCTCAGTGTGTAGCTGTAATTCTGTGGTCATGTGATTCATGTTTGCCTTGCCACAGAACGGACTTGACTGGGGCTCATTCTGGCTGCATCCCCAAGCACCCAAAAGTACTCAGGCAATATTTGTGGGATTAATTAATGAATGTTCTGTGCTATGTGATGTTGACCAAGGTACTTCCCTCTCTGGTCCTCAACTGCCAGACAAAACTGGAGTGTCTAAGCATCTCAAGGTTTCTTTTCCCCCACTCTAAGACTCCCTGATCTCAGCCTGCTAGAAGAAGGTAAGGACTCCAGGTCCCTGGAGGAGGAAACCTGGCTTCAAATTCCAAGCCTACTTGCTCACTGTGTGCCCCGGGGCAAGGAAATCCACCTCTCTGAGTCTCTGTCCCCTCACCAGGAAATTACCAGGGGCCACTCATTCCTCCATTAGTGCACCAGTAAATGTGGGATAGGCCCTGTGGGGGCAAGAGTGGGGATGACAAGAGGGTCAAGGCAGAGCAGGGAAAAAGACTGGGTGTGGATGGGGTCACTCTCCTCCCTTCGTTCATTCCATTCCAGCTTCACTGGCCTCTTGCTTTTCCCCAAGCATGCCAAGTTAGTGCCCACCTAGGTGCCCCCCACCCAAAACACCCTTCCCCCAATGACCACCCAGCTTACTTCCTTCACATCTGCTCAAAAGTCACCTCCTTGAGGCCTTCCTTGACCATCCATCTCAGGGCGATGGGTTTGGGGGCTGTGAGGGAGCTCTCAAGGAGCTCTCAGGAAGGACAAGGTGATAGCCTTTGGAAATCAGGAAGGCTTCCCAGGGAAGGGGAAATTTGAGTGGGGTCTTGAAGGATAAGTAGGAGGTCATGCACTTTTTTTTTTTTTTAAGCAGGCTATTCCCAGCATCTTCCCACCCAGCAACACCCTCCCGGTGCCCCCCTCCTCCCACAATCCTCTGAAGCATCTCAGCTGCTCATCCCTTGATATCTTCTTACTGTCTGGAGCCCTTCCAGACACAGCTGGTCACAAATTCCCCACAACAATCTCAAGGAAGGGATAGTGTTCTAATACCGTGGGCTCAAAGGAAGGAAAGTTCTGTGCCCAGCCCCTTTCTGGACCTTTCCCTCAGAGGATACCCTTTCCCTCAAGGGGGGCTGTGAGATTACCAATATAAACCAGTGGCCATTTAGAACTTTCATATCACTACGTAAGAAAATCAGGCCTCTGGGTGATTTGGGTAGAGCCATAGTCCCTATGCCCACCACTCAAGAGGGGCCATTCATCTTTCTCTTAAATCAATCCCCCTCTGCGACAAAAAACACTTTCTGTGTTCCTACCAAAACTCAGTTTCCAGAAAAGGCATTTCTAGTTTTCAGGTCACCCATAGCATGGGGTGTGGGGGCGCTGGGTGTAGGGCAGGGCGGGGTCTGAAATTCCCTGGGCCCTGGCTTTGGGTAGCTTGGGGCCTGGCACAAAGAGAAGGTAAGCGTGAATTGGCTTCAACCATTAAAACACGCAGAACTTCGGTTAAAAAGGGAAAAGCAGCCATGTGGCAATGGCAGGTGGGCATTGCGGGCTGGAGGTGGAAAGCGGCCGCATCTCCTTCTCCAACTCTCCCCACCTCCGACGGCTTCCTTCATTTCCCAATACTGTCTGGTCCCCATGGGCATCTGAGTTTGAGACCCCAAGTCTAATGGAATTGCAAAGGGTCTTCGGAAGTCCTAATATTTTGAAGCCACTCAGCCCTATTAGGAAGATGAGTTACCCTCATCATCCGTCTTTGGAGGGAAACTGAGGTACAGAGAAGTAAGGCCATTTGTCCCGGGCCACAGAGCCCAGATCTGAGCCCAGGTGGGGAGGCTCCAGGACTGGCTCTCATTATGGTCAGCCTGACCTGTCTGCTCCCTGGCAAGCCGAGATCCTCGGCTCAGCCATGCCTCTCGGAAGGAGCCAGGCCTCGACACCCCAACCTCGCTCCCCTGCTCCCAGCAGCCTCCTCCTCACCTTTGATCTGCTCGCTGTTCCCCTGAGGAGGTCCCAAGTCCAAGAACAGTCGTGGCATCTCCGGGCCCTTCCTCTCGGGTTTGGGGGGGTCCCCGTCTGTGCTGGGTGCTGTGTCTCCGCCGGCCCTGCTGTCTGGGGCCCCGGGCTCTCCCTCGGAGGAGGCCACCTCCGGCCTGGCCCTCTGCGGTGCTGGCTCCGGCCTCCTCGGCTGTGCTTCCGACAGCGGCGGCGGCGGCGGCTGTGGCCTCGTGCTGTCTACCCATCCGGCCTTTGCGTCCACGCCGCTTCCGAGGCCGCCGCCGGGGGCCATCCCCGTGCCCACTGGGGCTCGGCCCCCACTCCCGAGGTCCTGCCTCCCAACCCCGGGGGCTCTCGGTGCCCCCCCAGTCTCGGGGGCTCTCCTCTCGGTCCCGGGTTCCAGCACCCCGCTCCTGGGGGCTGGGCCAGTGGGGCCAGGGGCTGTCTCCCCGCCGTTCCGGGACAAGGCCACTGCGCTGGGCTCGGGGGCTCTCTCCAGCAAGGTCTCTGGGGCTGGCACCCCACTCTCGGGCACCTTCTCCCAGAGCCCTGGGGCTCTCCGAGGCCCAGTCTCTGGCAACCTCTCCATGTTCCTGGGGAGTCTCAGGCCCCCATTCTCTGACACCTTCTCCTCGATCTTTGAGGGTGTCAGTCCCCCATTCGCCAGCACTTTCTCTTCTCTCTCGGGGGACCTCAGCTCCCCATTCTCCAATACTTTCTCCTCCCTCCTTGGGGGTGTCACCTCCCCATTCTCCAGCACTTTCTCCAGCACTTTCTCTTCTCTCTCTGGGGTCCCTGGGCCCCCATTCTCTGCCACCTTCTCCTCGATGCCCAGGGCTCTCTGGCCCCCGTTCTCCAACACTGTCACCCCGTTCATGGGGAGGCTCGGGTCCTCGTTCAGGCTTGGGGCTTTCTTCCCGCTGCCCAGGACTGTGGGGTCCCTGCTCGGGCCCTGGGCTTTCTCTCTGTTCCCGGGGCCTCTCCCCACCTTCCTGGGTCCCGTCTCTCGGGGGTTTGCCCCCTTCTCCCCCAGGAGGTTCCTTGTCACGTCCTCCCGCAGGGACATCAGCAGCTGCTCGGTGCTCACTTGAACTACGAAGGTTGGCTTCTCCCGGGTCCCCGGCAGTGGGTGGGGACCCGGGTCTGGGGGTGGCCGGGGCGCTCCTGGGTCGGGGGGCTCGGGGGGAGCCCGTGGTCGAGGGACCCCTTCCTCCTCGGCTGCCCCCCCGCCTGGGAAGGCTCCCTCGGGGGAAAAAGGGGTCTCGGTCTCGTAGCCGCTGTCCCCCGGCTTGGGGCCCGGAGATGACAGGCCTGAGCCGGGACTGGCCACGGCTGAGGGAGGGTCGGGGGACACGGCTGGGTCCGCGGGGACCCGGGGAGGTGGTGGCGGGGGGGGGGGAGCGGGAGGTGGCCCCCGCCCGGGGTACTGGGGCGCCGCCGCCCCCATAAGGGGGTCCAGAAACTCGGGGGGGGCCGAGGCGGGGGGGGCCAGGGGCAGGTCGGCTAGGGAGCCCCGCTCTGCCCGCAGGGACGAGTCGTCCTCTGGGGGGTGGGGACAGCCAAGAGCGGGGTGGCCCCCCCAGCCAGCAACGGCTTCCCCCCGCTCCAGGGGCAGGCAGGAGCAGGCCCCCTCTCGGCTGCACAGGGGACAGGGTAGGGGGCCCCGGCGGCTGGGGCCAGCCCCAAGGCTGCTGCTGTCTTCCCCCGGGGAGCTGCCCTCCTCCTCCTCCTCCTCCTCTTCTGCCCATGGGGCGGTACCCCGCTCCCCAAGCACCTCGGCAGGGTCTCCCGCCAGGGTCTCCCCGGCACCTCGGCCCTCGGGGTCCCAGCCGCTCAGGAGGAAGCTGCCTGATGCCGAGGACTGGGCCGGGAAGGGCCGAGCTGCAGGGAAGAGGGGGGAGGCCCAGGTCTCGGACACCAGCTGGGGGACCTCGGAAGGGGCCTGGGAGGCCTGAGGGGCAGGCACTCCTGGGTCCAGAGGGTCCCAGTCATTGGGAAAGAGGGGCTCAGGCGGGGAGCCATGCTCCTCTAGGCGGATGTAGTACTCGCTGCTCACCGAGGGGCTGCGGGCGCTGATGACCGGCAGGACGCTGGGCGTGGACAGCGCCTCATAGAAAGGGTTGGAGGGGTTGGCATGGGGGGCCGGGGGCGCGGACGCTGGCTGCCAAGGAGGTGCCCCCCCACCGCGGCCAGCCCCCCGCCGCGCCTTCTCCCACAGGCACTCAAGGTTGAGGCCACGGCTGCTCTCAGTGACCGTGAGCACATCGTCAGGGTCGGCCCCGGGGAAGCCATCCAGGAGGGGGAATGGTGAGGAGAGGGTCCCTGGGCGGGGTGCACTGTGCTGTGGGGGCCAGGGCCAGGGGAAGGGACCGTCTCGGGGTGGGGGGGGTGGGGGGGGGGGTCGTGGGGGACGCTCAGAGAGCAGGTAGGTGAGCTGCAGCTGAAGATCAGAAGCTGAGGGGCGCTGGGCAGGTGGCCGCCAGCAGGACTGCAGGATATCATACCTGGGGGAGGGGGAGGCACAGGTGAGTAAGGTAGAGTTGAAGGTGTGTGGAGGGGGCAGGGAGAGACCCAGGGTGTATGTATGACAGATGGGGGGTGGAGGGGGGCGTCCTGGAGGGGACAGTAAGGCAGATGTAAAGAAATGATAGTTAGGCGGCCTCCTTCTCTGGGCTGTGAGTTCTGGAATCAGAGACAAGCAAGCGGCAGGGGTCTTTCAGCGGTGGAGAAACTAGGGTTCAAGTACCAGCCTTGCCTCAGGATTGCCCCTTTCAAGGGGCAGATACCTCCAAGCAGAAAAAAGGGGTGGGGCGTAGCGAGTGCTGAGTGAGGCTGGGGAATGATGTGCGGAGAGGTGAGGGGCTCTGGGACATCCTGGGGTGGGCTGGGAGGGTCATGGGTCAGGGGTAAGGCCCTGCCCTCACCAGTAGTCCGCATAAGGCAACTTGAGCCTCGGCCGGGCCAGCTTGACGTGCTGCTGGCGGACCACGAAGGCGAGGACCTCCTCGTCTGACAGGTGGCGGTAGGGCTGTGCCCCAAACTCAAAGAGTTCCCACAGGGTCACCCCCAGGGACCTGCGGGGAGCAGAGGGCATAGAGACGTCAGAGCCTGGCCCTGCCCCGCCTGGGGGTCTCCCCTCCGGCCTCCGTTTCCACAGCCACAGGACCCGTGACCCTTCCCCCTTCCTCGCCGCCCTAGGCTGCGCGCGGGCCCCAGGGCAGGAGGACCCTCTCACCAGATGTTGCTCTCGCGGCTCTGGTCCACCACCATGAAGGTCCCATGCAGCTCCCCAAGGAGCTCAGGCGCCGCCCAGCGCAGCGGGATCCACAGGCGCTCGGGGGTCAGGTAGTAGTCCTCCTGGGGGGCGGGCCGGAGCCGGGTCAGGCGGGTCGGGGGCCTTCCCCCGCCCCCCGCCCTGACGGAGGGCAGCCCCCACCTTGTAGTTGCTGTGGGCTAGCCCATAGTCTCCGATGCGCACGGTGAGGTCGGAGGTCAGCAGGCAGTTGCGCAGGGCCAGGTCGCTGGGGGCGGAGCAAGGACGTGAAGCTAGACTGGGGGCAGCCTGAGACCGACTGCCCGCCTCGCCTGCACTGCGCCCACCTTGTAGGCTCCGCCCCTTCTCCCTTCCTTGCTTTTCTCCTCCCCTGCCCCGCCTCTCCATGCATCTTCCTCTCCTGACTCCTCCCCTCCCCTTCTGGCTCCTCCCCTCAAGGGCTCCTCCCCCTCTCCCCTAAGGCTCCTCCTCTCCCGATTCCGCCCCCCTCTCCTGATTCCTCCCTCTCCTCTTCCGACCCCTCCCCTCCAGGTTCCTCCCCTCCTGACTCGCTTTCTCCCGTAGTTGAGCCCCTTCCTTGCGGCTCTGCCTCCCACCCGCATAGCCTCGCCTGCCTCCTTTAAGTAGTACCCCCCCCGCACTCTTCCCCGTGGCCCCCCCGGAAGCCACCTGTGCACGTAGTTGTGGGAGTGGAGATGTGCCAGCCCGCGGGCGATCTCCAGGCCCATCCTCTGCAGTGTCCGCAGGTCTCGAGGGGGCAGCTCAGGGGACAGGCCCTCAGGGGGCCTCTGGGCCCGGAGGTAACGTTTCAGGTCCCCCTGGGAGGGAGAAGAGGATGGGGTCAGTACCACCACCCCCTTCCAGGGATCCACTCATCCCGCCTCGGGCGAGGATGGGAGGGCGGCCTCTGCACGCAGGGGGCAGTCCCTCTGAGCCTGTTTCCCCTTCGGCTTAAAAGGGCACAACAAGAGAACCCACCTCGCATGCTAGTTGACTGCGCCAACCGAGCGAGCGCTCTTCCACAGTGAGCGCTCAGGAAACGTTAGCGCACGTCGCGCGTGTTTTTGCCAAAGATTTCCAGGCCCCCAGGCTTGCTGGCAGCCCTCAACCCGTCCAGCCCGCCACCCCGCCCTCCCTCCGCAGACCCTCACCAGTTGACAGAATTCCATAATCAGCAGAAAGGGCAGTGTCTCCACACAGACGCCCAGGCACTGGAGGACGTTGGGGTGCTGCAGGCTCCTGGGGCCAGGGTGGGGAGGTGGCAGGGTCAGGGCACAGCCGCCACCGTCCCACCGCAGACCCCTGTCTCGCCCCAGCCTCCCCGCGACACCAAAATGTTGCTCCACCTCTCGGCTCCCGGCCGTACCCCCACACTCACGCTCCCTCAGCACACAGCTTCCTACCCCGGGTCCCCATCTCAGGACCACCCCACTCCTCCCCAGTTCCCAGGCCAGACCCCCAGGTGCCTCCTTGCCCTCCTGCGTCTTCACCTCACCACCCCCCCACCCCCCCCACCCCCGCACATACCCACTCCCCCCAGACTGGCTGGAGCTTCTTCATCTCCTGGCCTCTCTTCTCAGCCTCCTCCCTGCCTCCGGTCTCTCCCTGGCAGTCTGTCTCTGACATGCCACTAGCTGCGCAAAGCCCTCAGTGGCTCCCGCTCACCCGAGGACTGAGCAAGGCTTGATCCTGGGTGTGTCCTGCCCTTCCTCAGCATCACTTGTCCCCACCACGCCCCGCGCATCTCCCCAAACACACAGGCACCCACTGAGACCGCAGGCCTTTGCGGTTCCACTTCCACTCAGCAGTCCTCCTCCTCCCTCAGTCCTCGGCTTCAACATCATTTCCCCAAGAAACGTCACTGCCCTCAAGCCCCCTCTTTTAGCCTCACACTGTGGGTAAGAGTCAGGCTGGGGGGCAAGGGGAGGGTTGAATCCTGAGTCCACCTTTTTTTTTTTTTTTAAGTCATCTCTACCCCAAACTTGGGACTTGAACTCATGACCCTGAGATCAAGAGTCACATGCTCTGGGGCACCTGGGTGACTCAGTGGGTTAAGCGACCCACCATTGATTTCAGCCCAGGTGGAGATCTCAGGGTGGTGGGATGGAGCCCTGCATCAGGGCTGAGCGTGGAGCCTGCTTGGGATACTCTGTCCCTCTCACTCTGCCCTTCTCTGCTCATATGCTCTCTCTTTCTCTAATAAATAAATCTTAAGGAAAAAAAAAAATAGAGTCAGATGCTCCACCCACTAAGCCGGCCAGGCGCCCCCTGTGTCCACCTTTGGCAGGTGTGTAACACCAGAGAAATAACTTCACCTCTTCCTGCCTCAGTTTTCCTCAGCTGTAAAATGGGCACAGCGGTAGTAACTCCCTCAGACAGTCGTGAAGAGGAATTTCATGAGACCAGGGAGAAGCTGCCACACAGTGGACGATCCTTGCTATTATTACGGCTTTTCTGTTCCCATGTTAACACACTGTTTGATTCTCATATCACCCTACATTTTCCTGCCTTCCCACCTTTGCAGCTGCTCTTCCCTCAGCCTGGAACATGCTTCCCACCAGGCCTGCGCCACCTATCCTCCCAGTCAACCCCGCCTCCCCCAGGATCCTCCAGAGCTTTCCTCCTGGCACTTGTCAGTCTCTGACATTTTCTTAAAATTTCCTTCTTCATTTGTTCATTGCAGATCTCCTCCACTAGGGGGGGAGCCCTGCTAGGACAAGATTTTGGGGACTTTCTGTGTAGGTGGCTGTGTCCCCAGTGCCTAGACGGTGGGGGCGGGCAGGGTGGGGAGGCTCAATGAAAATGGGCCCAGTGAAGGCTTTTGTCCTGATTCCCCGCCTGGGGGTCTGGAGGAAGGTGAAAACATGCCCGGCTTTCAGGGTATAGTGGGAAATTTTCCCACTCAGGTTGGGCCAGGGGCAGGGGCCACTGGTGTGCGGTGGAGCTGGTGCCCAGCCTCACTGCCCGAGTTCCAACCTTCTCCACCTGGGAGGACTGTGCCTCGCACCCCTGCCCGGTCACGAGACCAAAGTGGTCATAAATTGCTCGGTGTGTCCTGGGGACTTGATGGACAGCTGGAGCTCTGAAGGTGGGATTTAGGTTGGCGGATGTGGAGGAAGGCTTGGACCCCTACTAGTCTGAGCCCAGGCTGGCCACTTCTGCTATCAGATCCTCATCTGTCACCCCGGTGGGCAGGATTGTGTTTCCCATTGAATCAGGAGGAAATAGAGGCTCAGAGAAGTAAAGCGATTGGCCCAAGGTCACACAGCTGGTAACAGTGGTTTTGTGGGGACTTGGTCCCAAGTTGCTGGCTCTCTGAGCAAGCGTCTACACAGGATGGAAGGACGCCCCCCATTCCGAGCTGCCAGTGTCATCCTGCGCTCTCCACCAGAACCTTCTGCGAAGGTGGAAATGTTCTAGATCTGAGCTGTCGCACATGGGAGCCACTGGCCATATGTGGCTACTAAGCCCTTGCGATGTGCTGCATGTAGCTAAGGAAATGAATTTTTCATTTGATTTCATTTTATTTAACATAAATTTAAATAGCCATATGTGGCTAGTGTTTGCCAGCACGGGTCTAGGGAGAGGCAGGCAAACAAGCCAGCCAATGAAATACGTGTTAGGAAGAAAATGAACAAATCGGTGTGATGGAACAGCCCAGGGCCCTCCTTACGTGGGTGTGTGTGTGTGTGTGCATGTGTGTAAGGGCAGGCCTTTCTGACCAGGACCTGAGGAGGGGAAAGGAGCCCACTATCTGAAGCTGGGGGTGAGTGAGCCAGGAATGATATCCTAGTCACAGGGAACAGTTAGGACAAAGGTCTTGAGGCAGGAAAGAGACTGTTATGGGAAAGGATCAGTGAAGAGGCCAGGATGGGCCAAGGGGCCCAGGGGCAGGAAGGAAGCAGGGGCAGACTTTGCAGGGTGTGTGAGCTGTACAGAGGCATGGGACTTTGTTCTGCAGGCAATGGGGAGCCATGGGAGGTTGAAGAGCATGAGGGTGGTAAAGTCCGGTGTCTGTATGGCTCAGGGTATGCCTCACTTTTACAACTGTTTGAAAAATGTTCTCCGACAGGGCAATTACTACCTCACGAGACATTTATGCAGCAAATGTTCATCCAGTTCTTATCTAGAAGTCCTTAGAGTGGAGGGGAGACCAAGCAGGGGAGGGACAGGGTCCTGCCTTCCCAGACCTAAGAGTCCAGTAGGGGTGGCAGGTGAGGTGTGGAAGCTCCTCAGGGCCATTTTGGGTCCGTGATGCTTTCCTCACCCACAAGCAGGGACCCGAAGCAGGGAACAACCCCTATGTACCCAGGGCTTAACACAAAATCTCACATCCTCTCAGCTGCCCTCTACATGAGGACTTTTGGGCTTCCCAGACTCACTTCCTAGATGAAGATTCTGAGGTTCAGAGTGGAGAAGAGCAGCCCTCTAGCACACCTTCCATGCCCTCCCCTCACCCTCATCATCCTGCCCCTCCTTTCATATCCCTGACTCTGCCCTAAGGAGGAAGCCGAGGCTCAGAGAAGCAAATGCTGTCCATCAAGTCTCACAGCCAGGAAGAAGTAGACCCAGGATTCAAACCTGGTTTGACCCCACGCGAGACTCCTCCCACTCCCTAATGGCACCTCCCTGAGAAGCAAACCCGGAGCTTGGGGCCTCCAGGGCCCACATCCGCCGCCAGAGTCGCCGGTACCTGTAGGGCTGTGCCTCCGAGATGAATTTGCGCTGCTCCAGGGGCCCAGCACTGGCTCGGAGCTCCTTCACCACAACCTGGGCTGGGGTGTAGTCAGAGAAAATCTCTCCCAGGATCACCTGGCCAAGGGAGACCGGGGAGTCAGTGCCTGCATGTGCCCCAGGCCCAGCCCCGGGACCATCTCCACCCCGCGGCATGACTCCAGCTTCCCCCTTCTATCCGACTTCTCCCTTCAGATCCCACCGCCCTTGTCCCCCAACAACAGATGCAGAGTGAGAGACTCACGGGCCCAGAGTCCGATGGATGCAGGGACGGATGGAAGGATGGACAGACGGACGTGTGGATAGCCAGGTGGCGAGGCAGAGTGGTCAATGGAGTGAGGAGGGAGGCGCTGACTGACAGGTGTGGGGGGATGGAACAGGTGGGAGCAGGTGAGAGGTGGACAGAGACGAGGACGCTGGGTGGGCTGAGGGGCAGGGGACAGATGAGAAGTGGTGGGAGCAGGGCGCGGGGGGGTGGGGGGATGGACACAGAAGAGGAGCACAGCCCTGGATCGTATGGACCCCCCTCCCCCTCACCCCCAGCCCCACTCACCTTCCCAAACCAGCCACTCCCAATCTCTTGTAAGTAGCTGAGGTGCTGGCGGCTAAGGCCCAGGGGGGTGGTCATGTCTGGGGAGTGGGGAGGGGGCAAAAAGGGGAGGCCCCTTAGCCTCTCTCCCCTCCCAAGTGCCACCATCACCACCCCCTTCCAATTCAGTGAGGACTGGGGTCAAAGACGATACCAGTCTTTTTTCATTGGCTGCCCCAACATTCCCTGATGGATCTCAGCCTCCTTATTGGCTGCCCGCAAGTTCCCGGCATCCAATCCATCCCTCCCTTTAGCATTTCAAGATCCTGTGACTTGACTTCAGCCTGCCATTGGCTGCCTTTGAGACTGAGATCTACGCTGATCTCACCACGGTTTGCCCCACAAGAATCCCCAAATCCGGCTTTGGATGAAGCAATAGCTTCTACCAAGATGCTCTCTGACTCCCTATAGGCCGTTTCCAAGATTCTGTGGCTCCCACCTCTGTCTTTCCCCTTGGCTGCGGGGGACCTCAGCTCCCTGGCCCCTGAGGAAGACTCTCGGGACTTGCCCCCCTATCCCGTGGGACCATCCTAGTCAAGGTGTGGAAGTACCTGAGTGAGAAGGCTGCGGGGCAGGCATCGGCAGGGAGACCTCAGCCAGCGGGAGAATGTAGACATCAGGCAGCGACTGTGAGGAGGAGGTCTCCTCCGCGGGGGGAGTGTACTCCCCGGAGCAATCCTCCCCTTCAGGGTTCTCAAACTCCTGGGGCCGGGAGAGGTAAGGGGTGGGAGAACACAAGGCTGAGACACGCCATCACCCTTCTCGATTGTGTGTTTCCCCGTCTTTCTGATAACTGTCCCCCAATTGATCATGCCAGCACTCCGGATTGGCCAGAACTTCAGGCCAGAAGGTGCTCTCAGACTTACTGCCTCTCTCCCCCACCAGCCACCTGGGCTCGGGGGGGGGGGGGGGTAAAGGCCTTGCTGGAGTCTTCCTCCCCACTAGAACCCCTGCATGCACCTCACCTTGAAGCCGACATCACCCCGTTTGCAACACAAACAGGTGAGGAGTAGAAAGATGAAGGCCAGCAGGCCGGAGCAGGAAATGAGGACCACGGCGTAGGGAGGAGCCAGAGGGGCCCGGCCCAGGGCGAATCCATCTGTGGGCACAGGGCTGGGCTGGGGTCCCGGCTTCAAGCCCTAAGCTCCCAGACTCCTTGCCCCTCCCATCCTGTCCAGGATTGACTACAGTTCCCATAATGCTCTGCAACCAGGGACTCCTTGACAGAGGAGCCGGATGGCCTCCAGCATTGTGGGAGTTGTAGTTTAAGGCCCTCTCAGGTGGTTGTGTTGGGGGTGGGGTCCCTCCTCTCGCCCCAATCTGGGACCCCCCCCCCATCACCCCACCGCAGGCCTGGATGAATTCCAGTGAGGACTGAGGGAAGGAGGTGTCATAGTGGAGCCTGGAGCTCTCAGATTTTAAAATACACTCCAACGGACAGTCTCGTTACCCCCTATTTGGGCAAGAGGATGAGCCCCCCAGCTGCAGGCGGGGAGAAGAGTCTTTGCCCCGCGCTGGAACCCCCTCGTTACGGGGGTTGAGGCCTGTCTCTTTTAGGGACTCAGGGAGCACACATGTCCTCTGTCCCTAGCCCAAGCCCCTGTGAAGGGAAACTCCGCAAGCTCTGGGTCTCCCCCAAAAGCTAGAGGCAGCCTCCTATGCTGTGTCCCCCTTAGAAATAGTATTCCTCCCCTCTGCCCCCAATTCTCCCAGAGGCCCCGTCTTCCCGGCTCCCTGCACACACCTGCACACACATATGCGTGTGTGCACACACACATGTTGCCCAAACGGACCCCCTCCCCACCCAGCCCCCAGCCTTCCTCCCACAGGCCCTGCTGACAGCGGCACCGTCCCCGTGGCTCTCCAGGCCCCGGCTTGGCTGCGGGGAGACGCGCACGCAGGTGATGGAGCCGTGGCGCCGCGGACCGACCCCCGGGCAGGCCCGGGGTGGGGGTGGGGGCTGCCGGACAGCCGGATGGCCGGACAGCTGGATGGCCGGACAGACTCACCGGGGTGGGCCGGAGACGCCAGGCAGCCGGAGGCGGAGACGGCCGCGAGGAGGATGAAGGCGCCGGGACCAGGCATCTTGTCGAGGATGGAAGGGAGGTGGAGGTGGTGGCGGCTGGGGAGGAGGGGGGGGGCGGGCCCTCAGCCCCCAGCCATGGGGACCCGCGCGACCCTGGCCTCCCCCCGGCCCAGGAGAGGGGCAGGAGACGCAGGACAGGGGGAGGGAGGGGCTGCTTACTGGCTCAGGTACCCCCCTCCCCCTCTTTGAAGGGACAGACAGATGAAGGGATGGAGAGGCGGACAGAGGAGAGGAGCTGGGGAGCCAGGGTTGCTGGGGTGGGGGGGAGAGGGTAGGATGGGGGGGGGAGAATGAGGGCCCCGCCCCCGAGGGCAGCCAGGATTGGGGGAGCAGAGAGCCTGTCAGAGGAAGGGTGGGAGGAGGGAGGATGGAGGGAGGATGGAGCGTCGTCATGGCAACTGGCTCCCCAGTAGCATTGGCTGCCAGGAGGGAGGGGAGGAGGAGGGACAGACAGGGACCAGCAGACCCTTGTGGGGGGCGCAGGGCCCACAGCGCCTGGCCTGGACACTGCTGTGACACACTACCAGCATGGACACGTGTGCTCCACGCCGAGACACAGATGTCGGGGAGGCACACACAGCCCACACACGCCTGACACACGTCGCAGAGACCCTCATAGACAAGCACATCGCATACAAAGGTGGACAGCCATCGGCAGACGGGGACACGTACACGTCACACACAAAGACGCAGGGACGACGGGCTGCACTGGGTACGCACCGGCCGGCCGGCCCCCGGCACAGATGCACCCCATCACACAAGAACAGAAAAGCATCACAAAGACCCACACATGCCACAAAGTCAAGCCCCAAATCCACAGACACCTACACCACAGACAAAGATCCAGGCAGACCCCATGGGGACTTGCCGAGGCACACAGTCACAACATGTAGACCTTCCACAAATGGGCAACAAAGAACACCCATCAATACCAAACTCACATACACGGACACACAGACACATCACACACATACACACAGGCATCATTTTCTCAGATACACACGCAGACACACACACGACATACACTCAACACAGATAGATACACATACCATGAATACATGAAGACACACAGCAGATCAAGAAGAGACATGTATCACAAACATGACAACACACACAACACACACATATTCACAGGTACCTAAAAGATACACAAACCCACGCTTGACTTCCCTGAACAAACAGACCCATGTCCCATACCCAGATACGCGTGGACAGCCACAACTCACACGTGCATAGAGACACAACACATTCAAAGAATTACACGTGCATACAAAGCTACACAAATCATATACAAAAATACACACAGATACATCATACACCAACACACATTTCTAAACATAGTCATAGGGATTATACATAAACACACACACCTCAGATATGTAGACGCAAATATACACACATCACGTACTTAAACACATGGAAAGACACATTACAAATACACACACGTTACACACAAGATCACAAAGACACATTGCCCATTATTTGCACACATCACATACCTAAATACACAGGGGAACAAGCAACACATACTGAGATGCGGACACGCACTACACTTACAGAAACGCGCACATCACAAATACCCACATTTCCTAAGAGGTTACACGGCATGACATAGCCATCGACGCCTCCCTCATACAAGATACATAATCATAGTTTATTTTATCGATTTATTCTTCCGACCATTCACTCTACGCCGGGCAGCGTTCTCAGCGCTTTACACAACAGCGCTCTGAGACGGGTACTTTGATCAGCCCCATCGTACAGATGAGGAAACTTGAGTCAGGGCGAAGTGCGGTCGCCTGCCCCAAGCGGGCAGGGGCAGATCTGGGGACTGGAACCGGTGCGACAGGCACACAGACAAAACAGACAACGACGCACAAGTCACGTGCCAGGCAGCGGCCGTCGGGGGGTTCACACCCCAGCCCACAGCACCCCGAGCTGCAGACACACCGGAAGCATGACCTCCCACCCTGCGCTAGGACGTCCCCGCCGGCCGTGAGCACCTGCGCTGCGTCCCTCCCGCTTGAGGCTGGGCCGGAGCTGCGCAGCTCAGACGCAGTCCCGCCGCGCTGTGCGGCGGCGACCCGGGCACCCCTCCCCTGCGCGCCCGCCCCGCCTCCGCCCCCCAGCGGAGGAGGGGGTGTCCAAGACCCCCCACCCGCAGGGACGCAGCGGGAACGCGCGGCTCACGCAGCCAGCGACGCGCAGCCCGCCCCATGGGGGGGGGGGTTCCGGGGAGGGAGAAGGGGCGCCTCTTGGGGTCTCACTTGGGGAAACTGAGGCAGGTTCATCGCACGAGGAGGAGTGGGGGTTAGAGGGCGCCGGGACCATGCCTGGAAGGTGAACTAACTAGGATGCGGGTAGAGAGAACGAAACTGGTGGCCGGGGAGGGAGCTCTGAAGATGCAATTAACTGCCCGTGTGGCTGAAGGGCAAAGAACCTGGCGAGCGCAGAGGCTTACGGGAAGTGTAGTCCTAGCCCTGAGACTTGTGGGGAACGTAGTTCTGGTTCAGCCAGAAGGGCGGCTCGAGTTCATCGCCTGCGGGAGAGCAAGCAGTAGCAGGTGCCGTTGGCCGGCTGCCGGGGTATTTGGAAAACAGTGTGGACAGAATTGTTGAGTCCTAGAGAACAGCACAGATGGGGTTGCAGTCCTAACCCTGTCCCTGGCTCACTCTTCATTTATTGACTCCGCAAACATTTATCCAGTGCCCGCTATGTACTGATCAGGCCCTATGCCAGAATTTGGACTTGCAACAAGGAATGAGTCAAACCCCTTCCAGGCCCTTCAGAGGCGGGGTCGTCACAGGGGCTTACGGAAGGTCTTCCGCTGGAGTTTGTCAAACGGTGAGCTGTGAGCCATTACTGAAGTGTGACAGCAAGCTTGGGGCTTGTGACCAAAGTTTTGTTGGGAAATAAAATAGAATAAGCTGGAACATAGCAGAGGCCTGATTGCGTGGAGGAAATATCCACGCAGGGAACGTGGATTTCTCACGGGTCCCTTGTCTGAAGCCCTGGGGCCAGGTGTGTTCTGGATGTGGGAAATAAAGCCGTTGAATATATTCTGTATATTCTCAACAGCCCCGTGTGTCTGGGATAGACACTGCTATCATTTTAATATTTCGGCACTGAAATCTGTGGACAGCCCCGATAACGGGGCGAAATAAATTTAAGATTTTTAAATTTTAGGTCAAATTCTGCCTCCAAACTGATGATCAAACTTTCTGGTTTGGGAGCTTTATTGATTTCAAAACCATGGGCGGGTTAACGGTGCTCAAAATGTGGTTCAGAGTCCCCTGGGGGTCCCTGAGACCCTGTCAGGGAATCTGAGAGGTTAAAATTCTTTTTTTTCCTTCTTAAAAAAAAAAAGTTTATTTATTTATTTGTTTATTTATTTGTAATCTCTGCACCCAACATGGGGCTCAAATTCATGACTTTGTGATCGAGGGTCATGTGCTCTACCAGTCAGAGCCTGCCAGGCACCCCCCAAATTTTTTTCATACTAACATTGACACATTACCTGCCTTTCACACTCCTTCTCTCCTGAGTGTAAACTGGAGTTTCAGAAGCCACACGGGATGCGCTATTGTGAGTAAACACAAGCAGGTACAAGGAACAAATCTTCTGTGAGCCAGACGTTACAGATTGAGCTGCAAAACGGTAAAAACAATGCCACTCTTCTCACTAGTTTCTATCAGTATTATTTTTTTAAAGATTTTATTTAGGGTGCCTGGGTGGCTCAGTCGGTTAAGCATCTGCCTTCGGCTCAGGTCATGATCTCAGGGTCCTGGGATCGAGTCCCACATCCATTGGGCTCCCTGCTCAGCAGGGAGTCTGCATCTCCCTCTGCCTGCTGCTCCCCCTGCTTGTGTTCTCTCCTTGTCCCTGACAAATAAATAAAATCTTTTTTTAAATGAAGTATTTTTTTAAGATTTTATTTATTTATTTGACAGAAAGAGATCACAAGTAGGCAGAGAGGCAGGCAGAGAGAGAGGAGGAGGTAGGCTCTCCGAGGAGCCGAAAGCCCGATGCGGGGCTCAATCCCAGGACTCTGGGATCATGACCTGAGCTGAAGGCAGAGGCCTTAACCCACTGAGCCACCCAGGCACCCCAATAAAATATTTTTTTAAAAAGATTTTATTTATGTAATTGAGAGAGCAAGGGAGGGAGGGAGAACACGGAAGGAGAGGGAGAGGGAGAAGCAGACTCCCCACTGAGCAGAGACACCCTCCCCCCATGTGGGGCTCAATCCCAGGACCCTGAGATCATGACCTGAGCTGAAGGTAGATGCCCTAATTTTTGTTATTATTTTTTAAAAATTTTAAAGTTTTATTTAAGTAATCTCTACCGCCAATGTGGACTCAAACTCACAACCCTGAGATCAAGAGTCTCATGCTCTCCTGAGTCAGCCAGGCATCCCCTCACTCATTTTTTTGTTTGTTTGTTTGGAAAACGTGTTTGTATTAACATAGGTTTATATGTTAACTGCAATGGGTTCATTATTGTTAATTAATTATTTATTTATTAGCAGTAGGAGGGTGTTTTTTTTAAAAGATTTTATTTATTTATTCATGAGAGACAGAGAGAGAGAGGCAGAGGCAGGGGGAGAAGCAGGCTCCCAGAGAAACAGGGAGCCTGATGCAGGACTCGATCCCAGGACCCTAGGATCATGACCTGAGCTAAAGACAGATGCTTGACCAACTGAGCCACTGAGGTGCCCCTATTATTGTTATTTTAAAATGTGATAATAAACATTACAAACATTAATCAATTTTAATATCTAATGTGATAAATATCTATAGATATAACCTCCCTAAATAATAGCCTTTTGGGGTCCTTCATAATTTTAAGGGTGTGAAGGTTTGAGAACTCTGCTTTGTGTCTATATGTATGTCCCAGTCACAAGAAAATCATCCATCCACCCATTCATTCATTCACTGTGTCATAGTAAAAACTGGAATACTGTCAAGAGAAAGTGACATGAAACTGAGACCCCATGGGAGTCAGCCAGAGAAAAGGAGAGGGAAGAGTGTGTTTGGGCAGAGGGAACTGCACATGCAGAGGACAGTAGGAGGTGGTTGTTGAGGGGCTGAAGTGAGAATAGTTTAGTTTGCCCTCTTCGTGGACCAGGCACGATGCTCGCCCAGCTTCATGGAAAACCAACTCCGGTGAAGGTAGCCACTGGGCAAACAGTCACCCAGACATGCGACTTTAAACCCTGTCCAAAGCTTAGAGGGAGAGGATAGGAAGATGACAGTAAAGCTCAGATCTGAGAAGGGAAGGAAAGAGTTGGGAAGAGAGAGGTGCCTGGGGTCTCAGCCGCTTAAGTGGTTAAGCGTCTACCTTCAGCTCGGTCCTGCCACTTGGTCATGATCTCTGGGGTCCTGGGATCGAGCCCCACACCCAGCTCCCTGCTCAGCCGGGAGTCTACTTCTCCCTCTCCCTATGCCCCTCCCCACCGCTCATGCTCTCTCACTTTCAAATAAATAAATAAAATCTTAAAAAAAAAAAATGAGGGCGCCTGGGTGGCTCAGTGGGCTAAGCCACTGCCTTCGGCTCAGGTCATGATCTCAGGGTCATGGAATCGAGTCCCGCATCGGGCTCTCTGTTCAGTGGGGAGCCTGCTTCCTCCTCTCTCTCTGCCTGCCTCTCTGCCTACTTGTGATCTCTCTCTGTCAAATAAATAAATAAAATCTAAAAAAAAAAAAAAAAGAGTTGGGAAGAGAACAGGGCAACGCATACTGGGACTGGGAATAGCACGGGGCCAGGGGTGGGGTGGGGGGGCGGTGCTGTGAGACTGGACAGTCCTTGCGGCATCGGGAAGTGAATAGGAGGCAGGCGCGGCTGGGTCTGAATGGGTAGAGAAGTGGGGACACGAGTGACGTCAGAGAGGAGAGCAGGAGCCGCCCCCCGGGTCAGAGGGTGAGGACTTGGGGGTTTACTCTCAGCCAATGAGGAGTTACAGAAGAGGCCTGAGCTGGGGACGGACAGGACCCGACCTCGGGGCTAACAGGCGCCCTCTGCCGGTGGTGTGAGGAAAGACAGGGTGGAAACCGGGAGCCCAGGGTTGGGGGCCACGTCCAGGTGCAGGCAGCCCCAGGACGCTGCTGGCAGCGCTAGTGGAGAGGACCAGGCGGCTTCAGGACAAACTCAGGCGTCAGCGAGGATGTGGAGAAATCAGAGCCCTCACCCAGGCCGGGTGGAAACTGCGGTTGCTTTAGAAGACGGTCTCAAGGCTCCTCATCCGTTAAACATGGCATTCCTCCGGGGCCCTGCAATGCCGCTGCGAGGTGTCTACCCACGTGGAGTGAAAACACGCGGTCACAAAGCACCTGCGCATGGGAATTCCCAGAGGCACGATTCGGAGCAGCCCCAGTGCCCATCAGACAAAGCCCGGTAGATCCAGAAAATGGAACGTCATTCAGCCACCAAAGGGAGGCATTTCCTGATGGACGCTGCAGCTCCAACGGATACCGACCGGTCTGTGCTGAGCGAAAGAAGTCAGCCACCAATGGCCACACCTTGTAGGATTCCATTTATAGGAAATGTCCAGAATAGGCAAATCGGAGAGTAAGTTAGTGGTTGCCTTGGGAAGGGAGGAGCTAAGGGATTTCTCACTGGGGATGGCGAATATGAGCTCAAATGGATGGTGGGATGGTTCCACAACCCCGTTAATGTAGGAAGGACCACTGATTCGGACAACTTAAGGGGGCGGGCCAGTTGCGTGGTCTAAGCTGTTGAAAACTGTTTGGGCAGGTGGGTGGACCAATCTGGGTGCTGGTTTGGGCGCAGGGCCTGAGGGAGAAGAAGTGTCTAGATTGATCACCAGGGTGGCTTGGACAACTGGATAGACCAAGTGGCCTTCTGCCAACATCATTTGTACAAAGCGCTTTGCACAGTTCCTGGTTAGCAGAAAATGTTCCAGAAATGTCAATAATTCTTGCTGCAACTGTGGTGACCCTGTTGAAACTTGAATCCAGCCTGTCCCTCCTCTGCTCAGAACCCTTCCATGGCTCCCACTCACTCAGAGTCAAAGCAAAGTCTTCACAGTGGCCCTCCAGGCCCTGAAGATTGTCCCAACTCCCTTCATTCTCTCTGAACCTCAGCACCTACTCTCTCTGCCCCTCTCCTCATATGCTCTGGCCAGATGAACTTCCAGGTTCCTCCCCTATTCTAAGCTCAGTCCTACCACAGGGCCTTTGCACTGGCTGTTCCTTCTTCCTTCATACCCATTGCTCTCCTCCTTCACTTTCAATTTATGCTCAAATGTCACCTCCTCAGTGAAGCCCTCCCTGATCACCTTACTAATAACAGCATCCCACCCTCTTTCCTCTCCCTAACCATGTGACATGCTAGATCTTTATTTCTTTGCATTGGTTATTGTTGTCTCTCCCACTAGAGCCCCATGAGGGCAGGGGACCTGTCTCTCCTGTTCCCTGCTGTTTTCCCAGTGCCTGCGAGAGTTTCTGACACAATAAATACTTGCTGAATGAAGAAAAGAATTCAAGTCCATTTCCTGTTGACACATTTGCTGCTGGATTAAAGCCATGGCCCCTACCCAGCCACTCGAGAGAGAGTCACCCACTTGGCACCAAGCCAGGGCCGCTGAAAGAGAAGCTTTAGGAAAGGGTGGTATTTGGGCTCACCTTGTAACCGGAGCAGGGCGAGGCTGAGGACGGAGGTGGGAAGTGGAGAAGGGAGGACATTCCAGGCCAGGAGGATGGAGTGCACAAAGGTCTGGAGGTGTGAGACAGGCTGGAACATTTAGGAGACTTCCCCCTGTCCCACCCACTGCCTCCCCCAGCTCAGTGGCTCACACCCAAAACCTCACAGTCATTGTCAAATCCTGCCTTTTTCTCACACCCCCACACCTGATCCGTCAGCTGGCTCTGCTTTCAGAATATTCCCAGAGGCTGACCACCTCTCACCACCTCTGCTCCCACCATCACAGTTTGCTCGGACTGTTGCAGTATCATCTCCAGGGGTCTCCCTCCCTTGGCCCCCCACACATGCACACACAGTGTCTTCTCGCCACGACATCCAGGAAAACCTGCTAACACCTAAGTCAGCTCCCATTCCCCCTCTGCTCCCAACTCTCTTGCAGCTCCCATCCCACGCAGAGCAAAAGCCTTTGGCTCTTACCCATGACCCACGAGGCCCTAAATGGTCTGCCTCTCAATATTTCTCTGCTCTCCTGTCTGGTCCTCCCGCCCTTCCCCTCCCTCACCCACCTCCAGCTACACAGGCCTCATTCCTGTTCCTTGAATCACACAGTGTAAATAAGAAACTACCCCCAGGGCCTTTGCACTGGCTCTTTTTCTCTAGGGAATGCCCTTTCCCTAGATCTCCACCTGGCTGACCTCCTTGCTTCAGTCAGGGCTCTCTGCCCACATGTGACCTTTCCAGAGAGGGCTTCCCTGGTCACCAAAGCTGCAGCCCCCAATTCTTCGAAGTTCCCCACCTTCGCGGGGCCCTGAGCCCAGTTTTTCATTGTGTTTAGCTCTCCCTGATATCACACTGCCCATTTGTTTACGGAGCCCATTAGGACAGGATCGGTTTACCTTGTTCCCAGCTCTCTCCCTAGTGCCTGTGCACAGGAGATGCTCAGAAATTGTGTGTGTAGGGACGCCTGGGTGGCTTAGTGGGTTAAGCCTCTGCCTTCAGCTCAGGTCCTAATCTCAGGGTCCTGGGATTGAGCCCCGGGTTGGGCTCTCTGCTCAGCAGGGAGCCTGCTTCTTCCTCTCTCTCTCTCTGCCTGCCTCTCTGCCTACTTGTGATTTCTCTCTCTCTGTCAAATAAATAAAATCTTTAAAAAAAAAAAAGAAGAAGAAGAAGAGGGGCGCCTGGGTGGCTCAGTGGGTTAAAGCCTCTGCCTTCGGCTCGGGTCATGATCCCAGGGTCCTGGGATTGAGCCCCACGTCGGTCTCTCTGCTCTGCGGGGATCCTGCTTCCTCCTCTCTCTCTCTCTGCCTGCCTCTCTGCCTACTTGTGATTTCTCTCTCTGTGTCAAATAAATAAAATCTTTAAATAAAAGAAGAAAAAGAAGAAGAAGAAGAAGGAGAAGAAGAAGAAGAAGAAGAAGAAGAAGAAGAAGAAGAAGAAGAAGAAGAAGGAGAAGAAATTGTGTGTCTAGTGATTGAAGGGGTGAGCCTGCAGTGACAGGGGAGAAGGACCTAAGCAGGGGGCAGGGGTGAGGTGCCCAGAAGGTCTGGTCTGCTGAGCCAAGTTGCCTAGCATCTCCAGGGCCAGGAGGAGCCCTTGCCCAAGATGACCAGGATCAGGGTGTAGAGCCGCTTCCTCGTTTTTAGAAACAGGGGGCCACAGGGGTGTGAGGGGCTCAGCAAGGGATATTCCATGAGCCACTGCGCTGCCTCAAACCTAATTTATTCCCTTTCCCTCATTCATTCATTCATTCATTCAGCAACTACATGCCTCCATCCCAGCAGGCAGAGGCAGAGGGAGAACCAGGCTCCCTGCTGAGCAGGGATTCCCTGATGCGGGACTTGATCCCAGGGCCCTGGGATCATGACCTGAGGTGAAGGCAGATGCTCAACCGACTGAGCTCCCCAGGGCCCCCCTTTACTTCATTTTCATCGAGGTATAGTTTACATAGGGTCACACTCACAATCGCAAGAGTGCAGCTAGATGGGTGTTAACAAATCCATACAGTTCTGTAAGCACGGCCCAAAAAAGATCTAGAACGTTCCTATTCTGCAGAAAGTCTCCTTGAACCTCACGCGAGTGGGGACTGCCAGTTGGTATCTTTAGAGCCTGCACCCATTTCCACAGAACAACGATTTGGAAGTGCGTCCCTGTTGTTGGCTTTGTTCCTTCCTTACTGCTGCGGTATATGCCAATGTAGAGACGGACCACGGTCTGTCCATCCGCCTCCATTGGATCTTTTTCAGTTCAGGACAAGGGTGAACGAGCTATGTGCAGGTCTCAACGTGGATCTCTGTTGTAATGACACTTGGGTAAATACCTAGGAGTGGGATGGTGGGGTCAGAAAGTGGGGGTATGTTTAGCTTGATAAGAAAAGCAGCAGCTTGAGTGTTTAATACCACACTGAACACTCACCAGGCCACAGATGTTGTCCTAACAGGTCTCAGAGACAGATATCCTTATCAGCCCATTTTACAGAAGAGAAAACAGAGGCTCTGAGAGCTCATGGTCCTGGCCCATGGCCATAAACACTTAGGAAGAGACAGGGCTGAGGCTTGACCTTGGGCGTGAAGGTGACGTGCCCAAGGGCTATGCCAGCAAGTCCAGATCTGCTGGCTGGATTTTTCTAGCAAGGGAGAGAGATATTTGTGTAGGTCTGACTATAGAATCTGAAGCAATACTTCCACTCTGTCCAGACCCTCTCTGTCTATAGTGTATTTGTCTTTGATCATCATTAAAGTAAAAGCCCCCCAAATTGGAAGCTTCCTCAATGCTCCTCGATAGGAAGTGGCTTCATAAAAGGGGGGCATCTGTTCTATGAAATATTATACAACTGTTTAAAAAATGAGAAGGAAGGTCCCCTGGGTGGCTCTGTCAGTTAGGCATTCAACTCTTGGTTTCAGGTCAGGTCATGATCTCAAGGGTCATGGGATCAAGCCCTGCTTCATCGCATCCCATGTTCAGAGGGGAATCTGCTTGAAGATTCTTTCCCTCTGCCCCTCCCCCTACTCTCACATGCACCCTCTCTCTCAAATAAATGAAGGAACTTTTAAAAAAATTAAAAATGGGAAGGAGTCTTGGACTGATAGAGAAAGAGTTTTAGGATGTATTGTCAACTGAAAAACCCAAGTTACAGAACGCTGAGTGCAGTGCCATGCTATTTACAAAAGAAAAAAGTAGAAAGCAACAGTAATCCAAAGCTACTTTTTGAGGCACATACATATACATGCTCACACGAAAGGTATTCAAGGATACAAAACAAACTTGTAAAACAAATTTGGGGGTGGGCATGAAACATGCAGTCTGGATCATTTGAATTTTGTCTTCTGTTTTGGTGTATGTAACCCACTTAGGTTTTCTCCAGCTTTATTGAGGTATAACTGATATACAAAAACTTCATATAATGTGTACAATTTGGTGACTTTAAACATACATATACCCTCGTGTTACCATCACCACAATCCAGGTAATAATACCATCACCTCCAAGAGTTTCCTGTGTCCTCTTGTGTGTGTGGTTTGTCTTTGTTGATTTTTGCTTTTATTTATTTATTTTTAAGATTTTATTTATTTATTTGACAGACAGAGATCACAATTAGGCAGAGACAGAGGAAGAAGCAGGCTCCCTGCCGAGCAGAGAGCCCGATGAGGGGCTCGATCCCAGGACCCTGGGATCATGACCTAAGCTAAAGGCAGAGGCCTTAACCCACTGAGCCACCCAGGCACCCCTTTGCTTTTATTTTTTGTTTTTCAGGTAAGGATACTTAAGAAAAGAGCTACAATCTTTTCGAAGTCTTTTAAAAATTTTTTAATTTTTTAATTAACTTAAAATGTTTTATTATCCCCAGGGGTACAGGTCTGTGAATCACCAGGTTTACACACTTCACAGCACTCACCATAGCACATTCTTTTCAAAGTTTTAAGTACACAATACCATATTGTTAACTTTAGACGCTATGTTGTGCAATAGATCTCTGGAACTTTTTTTTTTAAGATTTCATTTATTTATTTGACAGAGAGAGATCACGAGTAGGCAGAGAGGCAAGCAGAGAGAGAGGGGAAAGCAGACTCCCATAAGCAGGGATCCCCAAGTGGAACTTGATCCCCAGACCCCAGGATCATGACCTGAGCCAAAGGCCAAAGGCATTTGACCTGAGCCACCCAGGTATCCCGAGATGATGAAGTTTTAGGGACAGAAACAGCCAGTGACCTTCAGGACAATAACTGTGAGATTGTCTTTCTACTTGAAACATAATTATTTCAGTGTATTGATTTAAAACAACTTGACATCTAACTTTACGGAATGGGGACCCTTCATCAATGATAAATAGTCATGGGGCATCTGTGTGGCTCTGTCGGTTAAGTGAGTGGGATCAGTTCATGATCCTGGGGTCCTGGGATCGAGTCCTGTGTCAGGCTCATTGCTTAGCAGGAAGCCTGCTTCTTCCTCAGCCTGCCTCTCTCTCTCTCTCTCTCTCTCTGACAAATAAAGATTTAAAAATCTTTAATAAAATAAAGTAAAATAAAATATGATTACCAGGTATGAGAAGTCATGGGCATGATTACCTTGGCGGGAGCACCACAGGGCACAGGAGGCAAGGTTTTCCTGTTTTGTTCCAATCAGGGTGCTGGATAACTGGTGTGTCCGCTTAGAATTAATTCACCCTGGGGCGCCTGGGTGGCTCAGTGGGTTAAGCCGCTGCCTTCGGCTCGGGTCATGATCTCAGGGTCCTGGGATCGAGTCCCACATCTGGCTCTCTGCTCAGCTGGGAGCCTGCTTCCCTCTCTCTCTCTCTGCCTGCCCCTCTGTCTACTGTGATCTCTCTCTGTCAAATAAATAAATAAAATCTTTAAAAAAAAATTTAAAAAAAAGAATTAATTCACCCTGCTATCCACTACTGAACTGTGTTCTCTTTTATATGTGCATTGTAATCTAATTAAAATTTTAAAAGAAAATGTTATTGTTGCCAGGGAAGCAAATAACCAGATAAGACAACTAGTGTCTCGGGCTTTTTAGGAACAAAATTGCCTGGTGAGGGGAAGCCTGGGCTGTCTGCGTTCGAATCCCAGCTGTGTGGCTGGGCGAGTTGCTTAACCTCTCTGAACCTCAGATTGTATCTGTGAAGTGAAGGGAATAACTACGTACCTGGAAAAATTGCCCAAGATAACAAGGGCAGGACATTTAGTAGAATCACTGTCACAGGGCAGATGGTCAATACACGGTACTACCACTGTTTTTGCCATAGATGGGATAAAGCGTAAAGAAAAAGAAAACGCTGAGCTTGGGGGAGGGAAGGGAAAAAAGACTAGAAGATGCTGAACCTCAATACTGATAAAATGGGCAAAGAATGGGAACAGAGAAGTCACAGAACTATAATGGATTACAAACTCGTGAGAACACATTTCTTTTCTTTTTTAAGATTTTATTTATTTATTTGACAGACAGACACAACGAGAGAGGGAACATAAGCAGGGGGAGTGGGAGAGGAAGAAGCAGACTCCTCGCTGAGCAGGGAGGCCAACACAGGGCTCGATCCCAGGACCCTGAGATCATGACCTGAGCTGAAAGCAGATGCTTAACTACTGAGCCACCCAGGTACCCCTACATTGATTTTCATTATGAGCTCTCTTAATGGAATGTATCGCTTTCTGAGATAACCTTGTTCAATGATTTATTAGTTGGCTGCCCATCACCCCTCCCTACATTCTCTAGAATATGAGTCTCTTTTGTTCCCTTGAGCCTAGACATGTAACAGGTGCTCAATAACTATTTTTTGATTTATTGAGTGGATATATAATATATTTATTTATTTATATAAATGAAAATGAGAGTGAACTGTTCACTTATGCATTAGCAAAGGGCTCATAAAATAATGACATTCAATGATAACAAAAATGCAGGGACACAAATCCTGCCAGACCGAGCTTATTATGAACACACAGAGATTATTTTAACCTTTCTAGAAACTGACTTGGCACTCTTTTCCAGTATTCCATTCCTGGGACTAGGTTCTAGGAAAATAACATAAGATCTGCACCAAAGTTTATGCATGATGATTTTCCCTATTGCATTATTTGTAAGTTTTTTTTTAAAACCCACAGAATTGGATATAACAAATATTTATACCAATAGACTTTATGGGGTGCCTGGGTGGCTCAGTGGGTTAAGCCTCTGCCTTAGGCTCGGGTCATGATCTCAGGGTCCTGGGATCAAGCCCCACATGGGTCTCTCTGCTCAGGGTCAGGGAACCTGCTTCCTCCTCTCTCTCTGCCTGCCTCTCTGCCTACTTGTGCTCTCTGTCAAATGAATAAATTTAAAAAAACTTTATAGGTTCTGTAGCATTATGGAATATCATGCAATTATTGTAAATGAAATGGGAAAATGTTTTTATATTTTACAGTCTATTAGGTAAAAGTAAGCAGGATTCAGAAGTGCTGTGTAATGTGTTCTCAGCAAGAAACAGAAGGAAAATGATCCATGATTTTTAAATTACTGGACAACTCAATAGCAAATAATGGCAGAATCGCCAACGGTTTCTGTTTTTGTTTTTTGCTTATCTGTATCTCCAAACTCTTTACAAAAATATGGATGCAATTGTTTTGTTTGTTGGTTTGGTTTGTTTTGTTTTGTTTGTGAGTGCAAAGAAAGAGAATTCTCTTCAGAACAAGTGTTCACTTCCTCTGGGCAGTCAGGGATTCTGTCTGGAGATGGGTGGAAACAAATCCAAAAATGCAGAACCAGTGCTGGACACAGATGTAATTACCCCAGTGAGAGCCTGGAAATGAACCAAACGGCCAACAGCAGGGAACTGGGGAATAAATGAGAATCTATCCCTAGACTCTGAAGCAGGCATTAGAAATCATGTTTATGAAGAGCCTGAAACCACAGCAAATGCTTATTATGTTTAAAATAATGTGTAAAACCATAAGAGACTCTTAATCTCACAAAACGAACTGAGGGTTGCTGGGGGGTGGGGGGTAGGGAGAGGGTGGTTGGGTGACAGACATTGGGGAGGGTATGTGCTATGGTGAGTGCTGTGAAGTGTGTAAACCTGGCAATTCACAGACCTGTACCCCTGGGCCAAATAATACATTATATGTTAATAAAAATAATTAATAAACAAAAAATAAAATAAAATAATGTGTAAAACAGTAAGATATATAAAATGACATATGCAGTATTATCCTCTCCTAGCGAGGATTATATATATGGGTGTATATATATACTATGTATGTATATATTGTATATATTATATATATATACACATATGCAACATAGAGGGGACTATATATAGTGTGCATTATATATGTATATAGATAAACTATAAATTTTATCTATATATATGAAATTGGAGACAAAAAGAGGGTGTTAACAACACAGTTTTACAAAAATAAAACCTAGAAATAAATGGGTCTCAGTGTTACTTGTTTCTTTTTTTTTTTTTTAAGATTTTATTTATTTGACAGAGAGAGGTCACAAGTAGGCAGAGAGGCAGGCAGAGAGAGAGGAGGAAGCAGGCTCCCTGCTGAGCAGAGAGCCCGATGCGGGACTCGATCCCAGGACCCTGAGATCATGACCTGAGCCGAAGGCAGCAGCTCAACCCACTGAGCCACCCAGGCGCCCCATTTTTTTTTTTTATTTTATTTATTTATTTGAAAGTGAGAGAGCAGAGCAGGGGGAGGGGCGGAGAGAGAAGCAGTCTCCCTGCTGAACAGAGAGCCCAATACAATCCCAGGACCCTGAGATCATGACCTGAGCTGAAGGCAGAAGTTTAACCCGCTGAGCCACCCAGGCAACCCCCTAACCCCGCACAGGTTTTTATCCCCATGTATTTCCCATATATTTGAACCTTTATAAATACGTACTTCTGCAGATCTTTTCCCACCTAAACCTTGCACATCATACTGTATGAATTGTACTGTAACTTGCCTTTGTCGGTTAACATGCCTCCAAGGGCTGATTGTCCCTCCCACCTGCTTGTGGTTTGAAACACATGGCATACCATGTTCATGAAGTCCTGGCTTATTTAATTACTGTCTTCCTGATAGCATCTGGGTCGTTCCCAATTCTTTTTTTTTTTTTTTAAGATTTTATTTATTTATTTGACAGAGAGAGATCTCAGGTAGGCAGAGAGAGAGGAAGGGAAGCAGGCCCCCTGGGATCATGACCCGAGCCGAAGGCAGAGGCTTTAACCCACTGAGCCACCCGTTCCCAATTCTTTTGCCATGATAAAAAACATGGCCATGACTCTCTTCCTCTTTTCCTCCTTCATGATTGTCAGCTGTTCCATCCTGAGCCTGTGTTTTCATGAACATGAATATCAGGGGTAATTTCCAAGAATGCCACTTGCTCCCCAGTTCCTGGAAGTCAAGTTGGGACACCCCTGGTCTGATGGACTAAATGCCCATAACCCCCTCTGGGGACCCCCCCCCCGGGTGTTAAGGGTGACCTGGTCTTGTCTCAGGATTCCCAGCCACAGGTTTGAAGAGGGGGATAAAGTTCCCCCCACATCCTGCCAGTGACTATTCTGTAAGAGACTCTGCACAGTCTCGGGAATCTGAAACAAGACTGGGGCTGTGTCCCTTTAGGTTCCAGGACCACAGTCCCTTGACCTTAGTGCAGAGAGAGGAGCACTAGGTGAGGGGACAGGGCCCCTGATGCTAGATGCTGGAAGCATCCCAATTAACCTTGGTCTGCTCCAATCCAGGCTTTTTCCCATCGCTGGTTCCCTACTTCTCATTCAACCCTGAAATAGACCAACTGTGTTAGTTTCCCACGGTTGCTGCAACACATCATCACAGACTAAGTGATTTCAAACAGTTTACATTTCTTCTCTTAGAGTTCTGGAGGCCGGAAGTCTGAAGTGAATCTTCTGGTGTTAAATCGAGGTGGACGGGTTCCCACTGGAGCCTCCAGGGAAGAATCCATTGTTTCCTTGCCTCTTGTGCCTTCTAGGGTAACTCTGCGTCTGTCTTCACGCCACCATCTCCTCCTTTTCTGTGTGTGTATCAAATCTCCCCTGTGCCTCCCTCTTACAGGGACCCTTGTGATCAGGCTGGACTCCCCTGGTTATTCCAGGATCATTTCTCCATCTCAAGATCCTTAATTTAATCACACCCGCAGAATCGCGTTTGCTACATGAGATCACGCATTTACAAGCATATTAATCACTTTAACATTTTTCTGCATCTTATGTTGACATTTAGGGGTTAGAGGTCCAGGGAAAACAGCCCCTCCCCCACCCAGGCTCTCTGACCCTTAAAGATAGCAAGGTGCCTACTAGCACACCTTTCAGATGCAAACTGACCCATCCTGAACCCATAGTCCCCCAGATACCCTCTTTAGTCAACCCTCACACTAACCCACCATTTCCCCTGCTTTAAGTCACCCAGGACCAGATACCAGGCAACTAGAGACCGCCCCTATATCCCAAAGTCCACCAGAATTATAGGAAGTAGCCAATCCTAAACTCTTCAGCTCGCCCCTGCATAAACCCTGGTAAAGGCTTTGGCTTGGGCTTCCTGCTGCACCTGCTTCTGTCTCCTGACCAAACCCCGTGCTTCCCCCCAGGTGTTTGCTTAGAACCCTATCCTGAAGTGTAACATGTGTGCATACCCACTCCCCTGGCACTACCACCTCCCCCAAATTAACCACCATGAAAAATGGCCATGGACTGGAGGAGCCATTTAAACATGGAGCCTGGGGTGCCTGGTTCAGTCAGTTAACCAGTCAGTTAACTTAACTGACTGGTTCAGTCAGTTAAGCGGCCTTGTTTGGGCTTAGGGTGATGGGATTGAGCCCCCGTCAGGCTCACATGCTGGGAGTGAAGTCTACTTCAGAGTGGAGTCTATTTAAGAGTCTGTCTCTCTCTACCCTCATCCCCCTCCCAAAAGAGTGGGAGGAGCTAGGGCAGAGAAATGAACTATGGAGCGGAGGGCCCAAACTCTTGGGACAGGCCAAAATGGCTTGTCTTACAAGCAATTGTTGTGTAGTTAACAGGATGCGGGAATCTTGATCTTCAGAATGTTGGTTGCTGACTTTTGGAGACAGAATAGTTAAGGAGAGCATACTAGGAGTAGCTACGTTTATTGATACAAAAAAGCGACTGAGCCTGTTAGGACCAATTGAAATTTTTCTTTTTAAGATTTTGTTTATTTATTTGAGAGAGTGAGCGAGCACAAGCAGGAGGAGCAGCAGGCGGAGGGAGAAGCAGGCTCCCTGCTGAGCAGGGAGCCCAACACTCAGTCCCAGGACCCCGGGATCATGACCTGAGCTGACTTATCGACTGAGCCACCCACGTGCCCCCTAAATGACAACTCTTTGATCCTAAAGAAACACTCTATTTGCCTCTCACCATAGCTCTTTATTTTCAGCTCCAACCTGACTTCCAATACCATGAGTTGGTTTTGCTCCTTCTAGAACATTCTATACATGGAATCACACAGTGTGCACTCTTTGACACCAGGCTTGCTCCGCTCAGCATCATTTAGGAAATCCCGCGTTGTTGTCACATGAGTGCTGAAGTGTTTTAAAGCAAACCCCAGACAGCAGGACGTCTCACCCCACAATATTTGGTGTGTGTCCCTAAAACATAAGGACAGCTTCCCCCCTCTACACACACACACACACACACACACACACACACATAACCACAATACAGGAGAGTAATTCCTTAACAATGAGTCCTTCTTCATATTCAAGTGTCCCCACTGGTCTCTTGAGCTGGTTTGTTTGAACTAGGATCCTTAGGGGCACCTGGCTGTCATTGTCCGTGGAGCGTGCAACTCTCGATCTCAGGGTTGTGAGTTCAAGCCTCATGTTGGGTATAGAGATTTCTGGAAGGAAGGAATGAAGGAAGGGATGGAAGGAGAAAGGGGAAGGGAGGGGAGGGAGGGAAGGGAAGGGAAGGAAGAAGGAAGAAGAGGAGAGTAAAGGAAAGAAATAAATGAACCAGGATCCTAGCTAAGGGTCCCGTGTTTTGTCTAGTTGTTAGATCTCTTCAGTTTCTTCTCCACTGGGCAGTCCCGCTGTGAGATTGAGCTATAAGAAACATATACTTGGTCTTTGTCTCATTTCCTGCACAAGAGCTTCTAAAGCCCAGGGATCAGTGAAAGCACCCACATCGTGGGAGGGTGGCATACCTCACAGCACAGAACTTCTTACACTCTGGATCTCCTCCTCCTCGCCCCATACTCCTCTTCGTCTGGCTGTTCATCTGGATCCTTCATAAAATCCTTTGTGATGGACTGATAAAGATAAGAAAAGGGTTTCCCTGCATTCTGTGAGCCGCCATAGCGAATTCTCGAATTTTCAAACCTAAGGAGGCACAGGAGGGAAACTTCCGTGGATAGCTGGTTGGTCAAAAGTATAGGTGGACAAACCCTAAACCCAGCAGGAGAAGAGAAATCATAAAGAACAGAGCAGAAATCAATGAAATAGAAACCAAAAAAACAATAGAACAAATCAACAAAACTAGGAGCTGGTTCTTTGAAAGAATTAATAAGATTGATAAACCCCTGGCCAGACTTATCAAAAAGAAAAGAGAAAGGACCCAAATAAATAAAATCATGAATGAAAGAGGAGAGATCACAACTAACACCAAAGAAATACAACCAATTATAAGAACATACTATGAGCAACTCTACACCAACAAATTTGACAATCTGGAAGAAATGGATGCATTCCTAGAGACATATAAACTACCACAACTGAACCAGGAAGAAATAGAAAGCCTGAACAGACCCATAACCAGTAAGGAGATTGAAACAGTCATCAAAAATCTCCAAACAAACAGAAACCCAGGGCCAGACGGCTTCCCGGGGGAATTCTACCAAACATTTAAAGAAGAACTAATTCCTATTCTCCTGAAACTGTTCCAAAAAATAGAAATGGAAGGAAAACTTCCAAACTCATTTTATGAGGCCAGCATCACCTTGATCCCAAAACCAGACAAGGATCCCATCAAAAAAGAGAACTATAGACCAATATCCTTGATGAACACAGATGCGAAAATTCTCACCAAAATACTAGCCAATAGGATTCAACAGTACATTAAAAGGATCATTCACCATGACCAAGTGGGATTTATTCCAGAGCTGCAAGATTGGTTCAACATCTGCAAATCAATCAATGTGATACAACACATTAATAAAAGAAAGAAAAAGAACCATATGATACTCTCAATAGATGCTGAAAAAGCATTTGACAAAGTACAGCATCCCTTCCTGATCAAAACTCTTCAAAGTGTAGGGATAGAGGGCACATACCTCAATATTATCAAAGCCATCTCTGAAAAACCCACCACAAATATCATTCTCAATGGAGAAAAACTGAAAACTTTTCCGCTAAGGTCAGGAACACGGCAGGGATGTCCATTATCACCACTGCTATTCAACATAGTACTAGAAGTCCTAGCTTCAGCAATCAGACAACAAAAGGAAATTAAAGGCATCCAAATCGGCAAAGAAGAAGTCAAACTATCACTCTTCGCAGATGATATGATACTATATGTGGAAGACCCAAAAGACTCCACTCCAAAACTGCTAGAACTTGTACAGGAATTCAGTAAAGTGTCAGGATATAAAATCAATCCACAGAAATCAGTTGCATTTCTCTACACCAACAACAAGACAGAAGAAAGAGAAATTAAGGAGTCAATCCCATTTACTTTACTATTGCACCCAAAACCATAAGATACCTAGGAATAAACCTAGCCAAAGAGGCAAAGAATCTATACTCAGAAAACTATAAAGTACTCATGAAAGAAATTGAGGAAGACACAAAGAAATGAAAAAATGTTCCATGCTCCTGGATTGGAAGAATAAATATTGTGAAAATGTCTATGCTACCTAAAGCAATCTAC
Organism: Neogale vison; assembly: GCF_020171115.1. Classification (NCBI taxonomy): domain Eukaryota; kingdom Metazoa; phylum Chordata; class Mammalia; order Carnivora; family Mustelidae; genus Neogale; species Neogale vison. Next base: position 51,647,306 of record NC_058097.1, on the reverse strand, counting down.
ACATTTAATGCAATTCCTATCAAAGTACCATCCATCTTTTTCAAAGAAATGGAACAAATAATCCTAAAATTTATATGGAACCAGAAAAGACCTCGAATAGCCAAAGGAATATTGAAAAAGAAAGCCAAAGTTGGTGGCATCACAATTCTGGACTTCAAGCTCTATTACAAAGCTGTCATCATCAAGACAGCATGGTACTGGACAAAAACAGACACATAGATCAATGAAACAGAATAGAGAGCCCAGAAATAGACCCTCAACTCTATGGTCAACTAATCTTCAACAAAGCACGAAAGAATGTCCAATGGAAAAAAGACAGCCTCTTCAAGAAATGGTGTTGGGAAAATTGGAAAGCCACATGCAGAAAAATGAAATTGGACCATTTCCTCACACCACACACAAAAATAGACTCAAAATGGATGAAGGACCTTAATGTGAGAAAGGAATCCATCAAAATCCTTGAGGAGAACACAGGCAGCAACCTCTTCCACCTCAGCTGCAGCAACATCTTCCTAGGAACAACGCCAAAGGCAAGGGAAGCAAGGGCAAAAACAAACTATTGGGATTTTATCAAGATCAAAAGCTTTTGCACAGCAAAGGAAACAGTTAACAAAACCAAAAGACAACCGACAGAATGGGAGAAGATATTTGCAAACGACATATCAGATAAAGGGCTAGTGTCCAAAATCTATAAAGATCTTAGCAAACTCAACACCCAAAGAACAAATAATCCAATCAAGAAATGGGCAGAAGACATGAACAGACACTTCTGCAAAGAAGACATCCAGATGGCTAACAGACACATGAAAAAGTGCTCCATATCACTCGGCATCAGGGAAATACAAATCAAAACCACAATGAGATATCACCTCAAATCAGTCAGAATGGCTAAAATTAACAAGTCAGGAAATGACAGATGCTGGCGAGGATGCAGAGAAAGGGGAACCCTCCTACACTGTTGGTGGGAATGCAAGCTGGTACAACCACCCTGGAAAACAACATGGAGGTTCCTCAAAATGTTGAAAATAGAACTACCCTATGACCCAGTAATTGCTCTACTGGGTATTTACCCTAAAGATACAACCATAGTGATCCGAAGGAGCACGTGCACCCGAATGTTTATAGCAGCAATGTCTACAATAGCCAAACTATGGAAAGAACCTAGATGTCCATCAACAGATGAATGGATAAAGAAGATGTGGTATATATACACAATGGGATACTATGCAGCCATCAAAATAAATGAAATCTTGTCATTTGCGACGACGTGGATGGAACTAGAGGGTATCATGCTTAGCAAAATAAGTCAAGCGGAGAAAGACAACTATCATATGATCTCCCTGATATGAGGAAGTGGAGATGCAACAGGGGGGGTTAAGGGCGTAGGAGAAGAATAAATGAAACAAGATGGGATTAGGAGGGATACAAACCATAAATGACTCTTAATCTCACAAAACAAACTGAGGGTTGCTGGGGGGAGGGGGGTTGAGAGAAGGGGGGTGGGGTTATGGACATTGGGGAGGGTATGTGCTTTGGTGAGTGCTGTGAAGTGTGTAAACCTGGCGATTCACAGACCTGTACCCCAGGGATAAAAATATATTATATGTTTATAAAAAATAAAAAATTAAAAAAAAAATATAGGTGGACAAAACTGGGACCCGGGACTGGGATCTGAAGTGGTGGCCAGTCTTGAGGGACCGAGAGCCCTTCATCTGTGGGGTCTGTGGTGACTGCGGGTAGTGAGGGTCAGAATTGAAGTGAAGTGTTGAACCCCCAGCTGGGGTCCAGAGAGATGGGGAATTTGTTGGTTCAGGGTGGGGGATGGGGGGGGCAGCCTACACTTCTGGTGTCAGCGTGCTGTGAAGAAAGAAAACCCTCTCTCCCCCATTTTATATTTTATTTGTTTTTAAAGATTTTGGTTTTTTAAGTAACCTCTACACGCCATGTGGGGTTCGAACCCACAACCCCAAGACTGAGAGTCACGGGCTCTCCCACCTCAGCCAGCCAGGTGCCCCTCACCTGCACTTTAATATAAAATATTTCAAACATGCAGAACAATCCAAAGGATTAGACACTGAATACCCCACACTCGGCCCTTAGAGTCAGTGTAGACAGTTTCACTCTGTTTTACAGCCTTTCTGTTCATCCATTTTTTTTAATTGAAATACAACTGACAGGTAACATTGCGTAAGCTCAAGGTGTACCTGTGTGTCGATCTGCTACATTTTTCTGTTGCAATATGATTACCCCTAGAGCATTAGCTAACACCTCTATCACGTCACATTATTATCATTTCTTTTTTGTGGTAGGAACAATAGAGATTTAGTCTCTTAGCAACTTTGAAGTTTATGACACAGTGTTGCTCTCTGTAATCACTGTGCTTGGTGCTGGATATCCAGGACTGACTTATCTATCCGTCACAAGTTTGTGTCCATCTTATTTTTATAAGTCAAGTTTCTTGCGGTGCCACTTACCTACAGTCATACAATTTCAATATGGTAGAACTCATCCCTTAGAGTACCTGACTCTATTTTATTTTATTCTTAAGATTTTATTTATTTATTTGACAGAGAGAGAGAGAGACAGCGAAACAGGGAACACAAGCAGGGAGAGCAGGAGAGGGAAAAGCAGGGAGCCCAATGTGGGGCTCAAACCCAGGACCCTGAGATCATGACCTGAGCTGAAGGCAGACGCTTAATGACTGAGCCACCCAGGCCCCCCCGGCTCAATTTTGAAAGTACGAAGCTCAATGAGTAGGTTTTCATTGATTGACTTACAGCTTTACTAAGGTCATTAATATACAATAAACTACACGTTCGAAAGTACACAGTCTGGCAAGTTTTGACCTCTGTGTACCCCTACGAGGTCATGGCCATAGTCAAGACAGTAAACACATCTGTCACCCCAAAAGTTTCCTGGGCTCCTTTGTAATTCCTCCTTTCTACCCTTTCCAACCCAATCCCTGTCCCCAACCTCCCACCCACCTGCTTTCTGTCACTGTAGATCAGTCTGCATTTTCTAGACTTTTATATAAATGGAATCATATGGAAGGTTCTATTTTTTGTCTGGCTGCTTTGGCTCAGCAGGATTATTTTGAGGTTTGTCCAACATTGTTGCATGTATCAGTTCATTCCTTCTCCCCGAGGAGCAGTAGTCCCCGGTCTGGATGGGCCGATCTCCTGACCCATTTGCTTGTTGATGGATGTTTATGTTCTTCCCGATTTTGGTTATAATGAAGTGGCTGTGGACGTCCAGGTCCAAGTCTTGGGACCGGGATGGATGCGTGTTTTCACTTCTCTTGGGTAAATTCCAGGACTGTGATGGAGGGTCACACCAGTCGATGTTTGCCTTGTGAAGAGACAACAAACTGTTTTCCAATGTAGCTGTATCGTTTTGTACCCCTCCAGCCATATAGAAGAACCCCCATTGGTTCCACATTCTTTTTTTTTTTTTTAAGATTTTATTTATTTATTTGACAGAGCTCACAAGTAGGCAGAGAGGCAGGCAGAGAGAGAGAGAGAGAGAGAGAGAAGCAGGCTCCCTGCTGAGCAGAGAGCCCCATGTGGGACTCGATCCCAGGACCCCGAGATCATGACCTGAGCCGAAAGCAGAGTCTTTAACCCACTGAGCCACCCAGGCGCCCCATGGCTCCACATTCTTGCCAGCATGTGGCCTTTCTATCTTTTTTTTTTTTAAGATTTTATTTTGGGGGGCGTCTGGGTGGATCAGTCATTGAGCATCTGCTTTCAGCTCTGGTCATGATTCAGGGTCCTGGGATCAAGCCCTGCATCGGGCTCCCTGCTCGGCAGAAAGCCTGCTTCTCCCTCTCCCACTCCCCCTGCTTGTGTTCCCTTTCTTGCTGTGTCTCCCTTTGCCAAATAAATAAATAAACAAAATCTTTTTTAAAAAATCTTTACTTTTGAGTAATCTCCACACCTAACATGGGGTTCAAACCCATGACCCCCAGATCAAGAGTTGCAGTCTCCGCCAACTGGACCAGCCAGGCACCCCTAGTGGGTATATAATATTCTGACACCAATACCAATTCCGACGGATGGATTTTTTTTTTTCCCCACGCCAAGCAATTCTCCAACTCTAGCTGGGTGCCCTATAATTCAATTCGGACACTGTCTCCCTGGAGACACCATCAGAACCCACAGGTGAAGGGCTCTGTCCTCCAAGACCGCCCTTTCCCCAGTTTTGGATGCCAATGACCCCGGCTGTCACCTTCTATTAGCTGATGCAAGGTTCTAATGACTCTTAGGTTGGATGAATTTGCTGGAGCAGCTCACAGAACCCTGAGAAACATTTTACTTCCTAGATTCCGAATTCATTATAAAAGGCTATAACTCAGGAGCAGCAGATGGAAAAGATGCATAGGGGCAGAGGAAGTGACCATGCTCTCTCCAAGCTGAACTCTATTCCCGATCTTCATGGGTTCACCAACTTTCAGCTTTTTACAGAGGTTTCATTATATAGGTGTGATTGATTAACTCATTGGCCGCTGGTGATTAATTCCACCCTCAGCCTCTTTCTCCTCCCCAGAGGTGAGGGGGTAGGTTGGAGGTTTTTCTCATCCCCAGGCAACCATCCACATCCTTAGGTCTTTTCCAAAAGTCACTTCATTAACATATTCTCAGGTGTGGTTGAAACTCCTTCATGCTGCTGTTGCTTAGGAAATGCCAAGGGTTTTAGGAGCTTTGTGCCAGGAACAGGGATCAAATATATTTTTCTTTTTCTTTTTTAAGTTAAAATTTTTTAGGAATCTCTGCACCCATTGTGGGGCTCGAACTCACAACTCTGAGATCAAGAATCACATGCTCTTCTAACTGAGACAGATGAGTGCCCAATGTATATTTCTTATTATAAACCACAACATCACGGTATGCATCTAATCTTTTGACTGATTGATTTTACTTCTTTTTTTTTTAAGATTTTATTTATTTATTTGACAGAGAGAGATCACAAGTAGGCAGAGAGGCAGGCAGAGAGAGAGAGAGGGAAGCAGGCTCCCGGCCGAGCAGAGAGCCCGATGCGGGGCTCGATCCCAGGACCCTGCGATCACGACCTGAGCCGAAGGCAGCGGCTTAACCCACTGAGCCATCCAGGGGCCCCTGATTGATTTTACTTCTTAAAATATTTTATTTACTTTATTGGAGAGAGCGAGAAAGCACGCACAGAAGGAGACCAAAAGGGAGAGGGAGCAGAGTCCCTGCTGAGCATGGAGACCCACGCCCCCGGCTTAATCCCAGGACCCTGAGATCCAGACCCGAGCCTGAGAGCAGTCGCTTAATAAACCGAGCTGCCCAGGCGCCCTTAATCTTTTGATTCATTTAAGAAGTGAGTTGCAGAAATCAGCGCATTTCACCCCACCCTTCCACAACTGTGTCATTCACTCGAGTTCAGCTTTGTTCACAGTTGTAGCTGTTTAAATGGGATGCAATGTACATGGTGTGAAATGCAAAAATCTTAATTCAGGGAGCTTTGAGAAATGCGTAACTTAGGCGGTCCTTCCCTTTTGCGGCTCCCGATCTGAGGAGCTGAGAAGCCTGGTCCGTGGTTGTGGATGGAATGCCCCACCTTCTGGGTTCATCCCTCTCTGCGGAGTCCCTTCGCTCAGATCACCCACCTGCCTCCGGGTTCCCCCAAAGCTGGAAGGTGTCTCCAGCAGGTCTGCTCACCGCTGACATCTGGGGCCAGATGACTCTGAAGTGGGGCCCTCTTGTGTGCTACGAGGTGTTGAACCTCATCTTGGCCTCTACCCACTATTCCCAGGAGCATCTCCTACTCCCCAGGAGGAGTCCTGGGCGGTGAGGTGAGTGGACACAATCCCTCTTCCAAGGGGACCGTCAACCAACCAGAGAGACAGGGGCCCCTGGAGTTTCTGACTTCTTTGACCTAGGGACTGGCTTTTAAAAGCCTCCCAAAGAGATTTGGATGGGCAGACAGGATGAGACCTGGTGACTCCCAGACTACTGTTAATTAAGCATTTATTGTGGGCCAGGCGTGAGGGGCACCTGGCTCGTTCAGTCGGTGGAGTGAGTGACCCTCGATCTCGGGATGATGAGTTCGAATCCCACACTGGGGATAGAGATGACTTTAAAAGTAATGAAATAAGTTTAAGGATTTTATTCATTTATTTATTTATTTGACACACACACAGAGAGAGAGAGAGAGCACGCACAAGCAGGGGGAGCAGCAGTTGGAGGGAGAGGGAGAAGCAGACTCCCCACTGAGCTGGAAACTCAACCTGGGGCTTGATCCCAGGATCCAGAGATCATGACCTAAGCAGAAGGCAGACGAGTCCTGTCCCCGTGCTTTAATAAAACCACCTTTTTGCACCAAAGACTTCTCAAGAATTCTTTCTGGGGAGTCTGGATGGCTCAGTTAGTTAAGCATTTGTCTTCAGCTCAGGTCATAATCCCAGAGTCCTGGGATCGATTCCTGCATCCAGCTCCCTGCTCAGCTGGAAACCTGCTTCTCCCTCCCCCTCTGCCTGTTGCTCCCCCTGCTTTGTGTTCTCTCCCCAGCCCATCAAATAAATAAATAAAATCTTTTAAAGAAAATAATTTGTTCTTGGCTGTTGGCTTTGAACCCTAATGTTCTTTCCTACATCACTTACTCAATAAATGCTACGTAAGTGTTTCACAAATACAACAGAACTGAATGCGGATCTTGGTATGACTAAAGCATCCCTGGTTGTGTTTGTGTATTGTGCAATGCGGGTCAGTTTCCCTGAGCTGGGAGAGAGCCTGTGGAGTCAGAGGAAGAGTCCCAGGTCCCAGAGGGAAACTGGGATTGCCCCCAGCTCTTACCATCCTTCCATTCTGCCCCTTGACAGGCAGAGTCCCACCTCCAACTTTTGTTCCTGCAGATGGTGTGCCCTTCCCCGCCTCGCCCCCTTCCAGCACTTGCTCAGACGTCACCACCTCTGGTTAAAATCACCATTCAGGGCACCTGGCCTGCTCAGTCAGTGGAGTGTGCGATCTTCATCCCAGGGTCCTGAGCCCCAAGTTGGGTGTGGAAGTTACGTTTAAAACATAAAACAAAAAACTGCAATTCAACTCCAGACCTGCTCCCGGTCTCCTAGTGCCCTGACCACCCACTGAAAACAGTCCCTTGTCCATGTTCCAGCAACTTCACCTGACTTAAGTTTTTCCCTAGTGCTTGTCGCTCTGGGCTGTTGATGTGATTTTTAGCTGCTTGTTATCTTTCTTGCCTAGGACAGTAGTTTCCCCTTGCTGCTGGAGCAAATTCCCGCAGATGTGGTCGTTTAACACAACACAAATTTATCAGAAGTCCAAAGTGGCTCTTATGGGGTTAAAAAGCCTAGTGTGCCCTAGGCTGGGTCTCTTCTGGAAGCTGCAGAGGACACTCCATTTCTGGGCCTTTTCCAGCCTCTAGAGGCCGCCTCCTGCCCCCCTCGGCCACTGCCCCTTTCTGCCTCTCTCAAACCAGCTGCTGAACATCTGTCTAGACTGTCCAGGCTCCCTCTTTGACTTCCTAGGACCCTTGTGATGACACTGACCCCACCCTAGAAACCCAGGGGCATCTCCCCTTCTCAAGACCCTTGGCTTGATCGCCTCTCCAAAGCCCCTTTTGCCGTGCCAGGTCCTGGATCTGTTCTGGGATCACCGGGGCCGGGGGTCTTGACTGAGCTCCCACCTCACACTCTCAGCCTCCGCCCGCGGCCGCATCCCCAGTGCCTGGCACAGCTCTTGGCCCACGACAGGCGCTCTGTAGGAACTCTGTAGGAGTTGCCGAGTGAACGAATGGAACATGGGAGCAGGAAGGACAGGGGAGAAGTTTGGTAGAGCAGGTTTGGGGGGACCTGGGACCAAAGAGGAAGTGCCATCCCCAGAAGGATGTGGAGGTGACGCCCCTGGCCCAAGGCGGGAGGATGATGGAAGGAGCAGGGATGAGCAGGACAGGTCGGTCTGGCGGGAGGATGAAGCATCACTCGGTCCATCCTGTTCTCCTGCCTGAGCCCGCCTCCCACCCACCTACTCACTGCCCTGCCCTCGGGCTGGGCCCAGGTCTTCCTGGAGCCACTGCAGGGAAAGGGGGGTGCTGTCACAGGGATGCCTGACTGGCACAGCGGGTTTGGCGGGTCCCCGGCATCTTGGCAGAGGAGAGCCCTGGGGACAGGCAAGGATGCTGCTGGGAGCACCTGGGAGGACTGGAAGACGCAGGTGCCCGTGGACCCAGCGCTCCCATATCCAACACCCCAGCCCGGAAGCCTCGCTGGGTTCTGCCTCAGCGCCAGGGACCAGGAAGCTAAACTCCCTATGCCCGACCCCCTCCCAGAGCCAGGGTTCCAGGCTCCCAAGTCTTGGGCTCTCCCACATTGTCATCACCCGGCTTGACCTCCGGGAATCCCCGCTCTCTGTACACCTGTGCCCCTCTTCTTTTGTGATCTGGTGAAGACCCGGCTTCTCAGGTCCGCCGCCAGTGTCCCTCCTCAGTCTCTGGCCCGAATAAGGGTCCCCAGCCGTGCAGTCCTCCCCCCGACCCCCATCCGGGGGAACAGGCGTGGCCGCCTCCTCCTCCCCGAAGCCCCAGCCCCGCCCCAGGAACAGGGTGGGCGGGGCGCCCAGGTGAGTGTGCAGGTGGGGCCCGGCCCGCAGTATCGGCCCTGGGGCGGGCTCCTCCACTGGGATGGAGTAATCGGGGTGGGGAGCCGAGAACGAGGTTTCTGCAACGCTGCACACCCCGAGATGGACCCACTGATTAGAGGGGAAAGCTGGCGGGAGGGATAGGCTGCCTTTGAGGTGTCAGCCGCCCTCCTCCCTTCCCATCCAGCTAAAAGACTTCTTCTTTTGCCCTCTCCAAGGGGTCCCCCAGAGCCTTGACGACAAAGGCATCCCTCACCTGTGGCCCACCCCTTCCCTAGGTCGCGGTGTCTAGGTGTCCCAGTTTCGTGTCTGTCTAGGTCATGGGAGTCCTGGCCTCCAGCCCCTCCTCCCTCATCGGACTGAGGAATTCCTGGCCCCCAGCCCCCTCCTCCCTGAGACCCAGGAGCCAGAACCCCCAGCTTCTGTACTACTCCCCAATCTAATTCAGATGGATTCTTTATTCCCGACTCCAGGATTTGGGAGCCCTGCCCCCCAGCCTCCGCCCTCCTGGGAACCCAGCCTCTAAGCCGCCAGAGCTGGCCTGGTCCAGGCTCTCCCAGAATTCCCGGCAATTACTAGCTTTTAATGGAAAGATCAGGCTCTGGAGGTGACGATGGCCCGGATTCTGTGGAAACATGACCTCATGACCCAGTGACCTCCCTTTGCCCACATCTGAGCTCCCAGAACAAAATGGCATAGCTTGGGGCTTCCCAGGGCCCCAGTGGGGGCCTGGGGAAATACCAAGGAATTGGTTTGGGGGGCCCAGAACAGGGGAACACATGTGAGACCTTCCCTGACATCTGAGGCCAGAGGGGCTCCCCTCCTGGTCAGTCGTGTACAGTGGTGACATCTTCATCTTCATGGGGGGCTTGCTGGCCAGCCTAGCCCACCTTTACCTAGCACTGATTCCTGCTACTCTTAACCCCCCCAAGGACAGGTCTGACCTCCCACCCCAGGGCCCCAAAATGTCCCTTTTATCCCCAGAGTCTCCCTCCTTGGACAAAGAACATCCCTTTCAGGTGTCTTTCCAGCGTCCGGGTCTTTGTCCCCACCAGACCCTGCGCTTAGGAGCTTTAGGCTTCTCACCTGGAGAGGTTCCCCTCCTGGGGCATCCTTGGCACTGGAAAGCCATTCCTGACCTCCCACAGGGGCCCAGGACCTGCAGGCAGGATACCAACCAGACTGCATTTGCCCCAGGCCAACAGACCCAAGCCCACCAGTATGCAACCACCCATGTTATTTTCAACCTTCCAGTAGCCACATTAAAAAAAAAGAGAGACATTGATAAGATTAATTTGAGGAATGCATTTTACTTAATCCAGTATGTCTAAAAGACCATCATTTCCACATGTAATCAATATAAAAACTACTCGGGAGATATTTTACATGCTTGAGCTCAATGGCATTGCTCAGTTCCAAGGGTTAAGTTGGGATGTAATCCTTTTTTTTTTTTTTAAAGATTTTATTTATTTATTTGACAGACAGGGATCACAAGTAGGCAGAGAGAGAGGAAGAGAAGCAGGCTCCCCGCCGAGCAAAGAGCCATGGGGCTCAATCCCAGGACCCCAGGATCATGACCTGAGCCAAAGGCAGAGGTTTTAACCCACTCTGCCACCCAGGTGCCAAGTCAGAATGTCATCTTACCAAAGCATTACTGTTGCATTTATGAGGAAAGTATTCGGTGCTGTTTCTGTTTTTAAAGTTACATGTAAGTTAATTAAAATTAAATATAACTGGAAATGTTCACTTCCCGGGTCACGTGAGCCACATTTCTAGCGCCCAGTGGCCACATGTGGATGATGGGTCCTGTGATGAGAGGGCAGCTCTAAGCCGTGTTTACTCACTGTCTTGTTTATGGATGCAACGCCAAGTCCTGCAGAGGAGGCCTCTCCAGAGAGTTGGAGGGATGGATGATGGATGCACGGAGGGATGATGGATGGAGGGAGGGATGATGGATAATTCCTTCTCCTCCCAGGGAGCACCAGCAGACACCAGCTTTTCCACTTTCTTCTCCAACCCCCACACCTCCAAATCTCTTCCCTGTCCCTTAGATACCTACCCCATGTCCCTGTTGATGGGGTCAGTGATTCCCATTATTATCCCTCCCCTCCTGTCATTGGGTAAGAAGCCACCCTGTCTTCTGTTTCCCCTTGCCACCTCCTCAGAAGTCTAGACCCATACAACCTGGTCTTGCCTCTCCCCATCCTTACCCGCATCTTCTGAAGAGATCCAACTAATTCTCTAGGCACCACCATCGACCTGCTGCTCATTCCCCTCACCCTGTGATAATTCACTCACTCCATCCACAGCATTTACTCAGGAACCCCTAAGTCCCAGCAACTTTTCCAGGCACTTCCCTTGGGCTACAAGAGGGGCCAAACATATAATAAGCCTTGTCTTCATGGGACTGACAGTCTGGTGAGGAGATAGACAGTCAGCAAGACCAAGAAGTAAAACATTTAGGATGTCAAAAAGGTAATGGGTGAAAAGGTTGGAGAACTTGGTGGGCAAGTTCAGGAAGGAGAAGAAGGGCCAGGTACAGTGAAGGGAGGCTCCAAAGCATGCAGCTTTCTGGGGAAGTGTACACCAGACAGAGGAATGGCGGGGCAAAGGCCCTGAGGTGCAAACATTTCTATGTCTCTGGGTTACTTTATCTAAATGGTCTCTTGTCCAGTCAGGTACAGCCACCAGGTCCTCCTTCTCCCTTCAACATTCTCCTCCTTCAACTCTCCCTGGGTCTTCCTAGATGTCCTTGCCTCCCAGGGCAATTCCCCTTCCCAAGTTTCTTTCCCAGTCTCCCTCGAGGGTTTGAGTGTTCTGGTCCCCCTAGACTGTCCCTCTCCTCTGGAAATTGAGGTTGGCACAGGTGGGTTTCTCCTCTGGTTCTGACAGTGCTGTGGGGTGACCTGGGACAGGGTTCAGGGTAGGTTCCCAGGGGAGGGATAGGACAGAGTTGTCACCTCCTCAGAGCTGGAAACAAAGTCATTAAGGCAGAAGAAAGGCAGGGCAGCCTAGCCCAGAGGGCCAGGAAAGGTGTCCCAGCTCAGTGCTCCTACTTCCCTGACATCAGAGAAGTCCATCATCCCCAGGCAGGGAGAGCGAGCCCTCTTGATTTCCCCCACTCCCTTCGAGGGAGCCCCCTGCCCAGATGGGCACATCAAGGCTAATTCTGAAAGTAGCCAAGGTAAGATTCCAACTCATCTGTTGGGAGTGGGGCTGGGGGAGGCTCCCCACCCCGCAGCACCTCAGCCGTGGGCCTTTGGGCAGATGAACCAAGGGGGTGCGTTGCCCCAGAATGTTTGTCTTCTGCCTGCCATTGAAGTGAGATTGGGCAACGCTGTGCGACCCTGGGCAGCTCATCCCACTCTCTGAGTTGCCTTTGTGCATCTGTTATGTGAGTCTCGTGTGCCCTATCCCTCCTGTGTGCAACAACATGGGCAGACAGTAATTGGTCAGGAAATCGAATTAATTTAATTTAATTTTACTTTATTATTTATTTTTTTAAAGATTTTATTTATTTATTTGACAGAGAGAAAGACAGTGACGGCAGCAACACAAGCAGGGGAATGGCAGAGGGAAAACTGGCTTCCCACGAAGCAGTGAACCCAACGTGGGGCTTGATCCCAGGACACTGGGATTACGACCTGAGCCAAAGGCAAACACCTAATAACTGAGTCACCCAGGCGCCCCTTTTATTTTATTTTTTAAAATATTTTATTTATTTGAGAGAGAGAGAGAAAGAACGCAAGCGGAGAGAGGGGCAGAAGGAGAGGGAGTGGGAGAAGTAGGCTCTCCACATTCTCCTTCACAAGGAACCTAATGCGGATTCAATCCCTTGGTCCTTTGGTCCTTCAATCAAGGACCCTTGGATTGTGACCTGAGCCAAAGGCAGACACTTAACTGAGCCACCCAGGTGCCCCTTGGAAATCTAATTTTAAATGGCAACCATTTTGTATTTATTCAACCAACCAAATTTTCTCTGGCACATACTAGAGAAATGACAGAAAACATTCTGGGAAGACTCCACCGAACTGTTGATGGTGATTCTCTCCATGGGTAGAAGGAGGCTTACGGAGGTCCTTATTTTCTACCCGGACATGACTGTTCGGACATTTTCTTTCCTTTCTTCCATTTTTTTTTTTTAAACAAAGTACACATACGCCTTCTGTTATATAAAAATAAGTCATCTCGGGGCGCCTGGGTGGCTCAGTGGTTTAAGCCTCTGCCTTCAGCTCAGGTCATGATCTCAGGGTCCTGGGATCGAGCCCCACATCACTCTCTCTGCTCAGCGGGGAGCCTGCTTCCCCCTCTCTCTCTGCCTGCCTCTCTGCCTACTTGTGATCTCTCTCTATCAAATAAATAAATAAAAACAAAAAAAAATAAAAATAAGTCATTTCTGGTAAGAACATTGGACTTTGTGGCCAAGTTCAAAGTCTCTAAGGGGTGACGAAATAGGTGGGCTGGGGTTGGAGGGGCAGAGAACAGGGAGGCGAGGCCATGGATTCTCAGGTACTGGGGTGGATGGAGTACAGGGGCGGAGGCCAGACTCTGGGCAGGAGGCCAGACTCCAGGCAGGACCTGGAGGGCCTTGGGACTGGGGGGCAGGGAGGGAGAGCTCTGGGAAGGACTGGAGGCAGGGAGGCTGAGGTGAGGCTGGGGGTAGGGAGGGAGAGGAGGCCTGAGGGCACAGGCAGGGGGAGGGCATGGGCTGGAGAGTCCCAGCACAGGACAGTGGGGCTGGATACTCACAAGCCTCCAGGAGGGAGCGGAGGGAGGGGCAAGGTCTGGGGGTGACCCGGGGACCCATGGGGCCATCCCCGAGATGGCAACCAGGCAGGAGGGACGATTCTGGGGAGCCACTCGGTCCCGCCCCAGCTGGAGATGGGGTGTGTCTGAGTCGCCTGGGAGGGGCCCAGAGGAGATGGTGGGGGCCCTCGTGAGGGGCATCCTCCTGGGTCGAGGGGCTCCAGAAGCTCATGGAGAAGAAAGCTGGAGGCGCCATAAGGACCCCTTAGGGGACTACACACAGTCAGGTCTAGACATGTCGACCGGGTGAGGGTTATTTACCCCCATTTTTCGGATAGAGAAACTGAGGTTCAAGGGGGCACTGAGCAAGAAGGGCTGGGGATTTGTTGGTCCCTGGATGTGGGGGAGCAGAGAGGAGGGAGGCTCCCAGGTGCCCAGGTCAGGGGTGAGGCCCCCCCAGAGTTGGGAGCCCAGGAGGGGAGCCCGTTGAGCTCTGGAGGGAGAAACTGCAGAGCCCAAAGGCCAGGAGAGCGGGAGACAAGGAGGACGCTGGGGCCTTCCTCCAGCTGGCCTGGGACAGCCTGGTGAGCACCCTCAGCCCCAGAGCCCCAGAGCCCCTATAGGCTTGTCTTGTCCACATCACACAGCCATCAGAAGTCAAGTCTCTGTGCCCTGGCTCCTGGCTGAGGGAGGGGCAGGCAGGGGAGGGACCCAAAGGCTACAGCCTGGGCTGGCTGGAGGGGCCCAGAGGGCCAGTGCGGAGACCCGCCTGGCAGAGGGGAAGATACTGGGGCTGTGAGGTCACCTAAGCGGCTGGCTGTGTGATCCTGGGCAGCCCGCCTGCCCTCTCTGAGCCTCCACTCGCTCATCTGGAAACGGAGCCTTGGGGAAGGGGTATCACCAAGGCTGCTGAGGACAGGAGGGACCGCAGACCTCCGGGGGTCAGACCCATCGGGTTCAGATCCGCTTCAGGCCGCGTGACCCCGGTCACGCAGACACTTTCACTCTCAGCCTCAGTTTCCCCATCCGGAAAGCGGGTGTGACAAAAGCGTCTGACTCATCCCCGGGAACAAAGGGGTCCTGCTCAGGAGGTGGGGAGCGCCATGCCCTAATGTCTCCCATGAGGGCTGCCCGGGGCGGGGGTGGGGAGGGAGCATCCTCCTGTCCTTCGAGCCCCCGGGGGGGCCACACAGAGCCTCTGGCTTGGGGACTCAGCTGCGTCCCCACCCCTGCTCTCCCATCCTCTCCCGAGCCCAGCAGGTGGTTCTAACACTGTCCCAGCCCTTAGAGCAGCGCCCGACAGGCCCGAGGCACCCAAAAAATATTTTCTGAATGAATAAATGAATGGATGAATGAATGAACTCTCTGAGAACTTGCAAACAGAGACCCTGGGTAGGTGTGCCTGGGGCCGGGAACACAGAAGGTTCCAGTATGGAACTGGAGTGGCCTCCTGGACTCTGCCCCTGGCAGCTGGGGAGATTCCTGGGATGTGTCCATCAGCTCTCCTCCCTCCCCACCCTCGGAGAAGGGTGGCTCCCTCCCAGCCTCTCCCCGCTGTTGGAGGCGTGGGTAGCAGCTGGGAGAACCGGCTGGGTGCTGCCCCTCCCCTTGGGCGCGGAGGTAGGCTCCAGCCGGGCTCCTCTGGTGGCAGACGCCACCGCTGCACATACCTGGTCCCCGTGCCGCCTGCTCCCGCGCGTCCTCCCCTCCCTTCCCTCACCGGCCTGCCATGGATGGGCCCTCCGAGCCCCGGATCCCGGCCCTGTGGGACACGCATGAAAACAACATCTCGGAACTCAGGTGAGGCCCGGCCCTGGGCACCAGCGGGGAGATCCCCGCCCCCAACCCATTTCCCGAACAGGGGGTCTGGGGAAGAGCCATGGGCCTTGGCAAGGGGGCCTGGGACCAGCCCCTGCTGCTTCAAACCTGGCCGAGACCCAGCTGACTCGTCCCTGCTGGAAGGGAATGGGGCACAGGGCGGTGCTGAGTTACTTGGGGGTGCCTGAGCTGTCCCGGACCATTGCGGGGGACCTCAGGGTCTCTGTCTTCCAAGAGCCTCTTCCTGACACAGGGCTGATGGGGGCTGAAGTCTGGCTCTCAGTAATTTCTCAGGAAACCTTAGTGCCTATCATCCCCTTTTCCTCCTGGACACCCAGAGCACCTTCGGATGGGGTTGCTTTCCCTCATGGGGGCTCAGAAAGGGACACCTGCTCGGCTCGGAGGAGGATGGGAGAGCAGGGGAGAGCAGGGGTGGGGACGCAGCTGAGTCCCCAAGCCAGAGGCTCTGTGTGGCCCCCCGGGGGCTCGAAGGACAGGAGGATGCTCCCTCCCCACCCCCGCCCCGGGCAGCCCTCATGGGAGACATTAGGGCATGGCGCTCCCCACCTCCTGAGCAGGACCCCTTTGTTCCCGGGGATGAGTCAGACGCTTTTGTCACACCCGCTTTCCGGATGGGGAAACTGAGGCTGAGAGTGAAAGTGTCTGCGTGACCGGGGTCACGCGGCCTGAAGCGGATCTGAACCCGATGGGTCTGACCCCCGGAGGTCTGCGGTCCCTCCTGTCCTCAGCAGCCTTGGTGATACCCCTTCCCCAAGGCTCCGTTTCCAGATGAGCGAGTGGAGGCTCAGAGAGGGCAGGCGGGCTGCCCAGGATCACACAGCCAGCCGCTTAGGTGACCTCACAGCCCCAGTATCTTCCCCTCTGCCAGGCGGGTCTCCGCACTGGCCCTCTGGGCCCCTCCAGCCAGCCCAGGCTGTAGCCTTTGGGTCCCTCCCCTGCCTGCCCCTCCCTCAGCCAGGAGCCAGGGCACAGAGACTTGACTTCTGATGGCTGTGTGATGTGGACAAGACAAGCCTATAGGGGCTCTGGGGCTCTGGGGCTGAGGGTGCTCACCAGGCTGTCCCAGGCCAGCTGGAGGAAGGCCCCAGCGTCCTCCTTGTCTCCCGCTCTCCTGGCCTTTGGGCTCTGCAGTTTCTCCCTCCAGAGCTCAACGGGCTCCCCTCCTGGGCTCCCAACTCTGGGGGGGCCTCACCCCTGACCTGGGCACCTGGGAGCCTCCCTCCTCTCTGCTCCCCCACATCCAGGGACCAACAAATCCCCAGCCCTTCTTGCTCAGTGCCCCCTTGAACCTCAGTTTCTCTATCCGAAAAATGGGGGTAAATAACCCTCACCCGGTCGACATGTCTAGACCTGACTGTGTGTAGTCCCCTAAGGGGTCCTTATGGCGCCTCCAGCTTTCTTCTCCATGAGCTTCTGGAGCCCCTCGACCCAGGAGGATGCCCCTCACGAGGGCCCCCACCATCTCCTCTGGGCCCCTCCCAGGCGACTCAGACACACCCCATCTCCAGCTGGGGCGGGACCGAGTGGCTCCCCAGAATCGTCCCTCCTGCCTGGTTGCCATCTCGGGGATGGCCCCATGGGTCCCCGGGTCACCCCCAGACCTTGCCCCTCCCTCCGCTCCCTCCTGGAGGCTTGTGAGTATCCAGCCCCACTGTCCTGTGCTGGGACTCTCCAGCCCATGCCCTCCCCCTGCCTGTGCCCTCAGGCCTCCTCTCCCTCCCTACCCCCAGCCTCACCTCAGCCTCCCTGCCTCCAGTCCTTCCCAGAGCTCTCCCTCCCTGCCCCCCAGTCCCAAGGCCCTCCAGGTCCTGCCTGGAGTCTGGCCTGCCGTGTACTCCATCCATCCCAGCCCCTGAGATTCCCTGGCCTCACCTCCCTGTTCTCTACCACAGTGCCTTTGCATATTTACTTCCTCTGTGGCGATTCCCAGAGAAGTCTTTTTTCTAATCTCCTGAATCCACCTCTGGCCATGCTCAGCTCAAGTTTCTTCTGTGACTCCCTAGCACCCATAGCGATGGCTTCTGAAACCTTTTAAGACACAGATCTCTTTAGAGGAATCTTCTTCTGGAGCAGAAATACATCACAGAGTTCAAGAGGGAGATGCTCCGGTTTAAAACGTAGGACTAGGGCTGAGGTCCTGCCTCTCACCCTGCTTCTTCTGTGGGAGCTCCTCTCTGTTCCCACAATTCCCACCTTCCTCAATGCCTGGGCCCCACCTGCTTGCCTCCACTTCCACCTGGGCCTGGATCTCACACCTTTGGGATTCGCATCTGAACATTCCTTCGCCTGGGATGACCTTTCTCCCTGTGTGGCAAACTCCCTTCTTACACGGTGTCAGATTCTCGGCCACCGCAGCTAGGTTCCCTGACCCCACTTCCAGCTTCAGACTCACCCCACGCATCACACTGTGGCCTATTCACAGACAGGGTCAGAGCTGGGCCCCCTTGGGGGCCCTAGCAAGTCTCTGAGAATGATGTCAAGGAATGAATGGAGGTTAGGCAAGCCGGCTGGATGAGTCAGGGCCAGAAGGCAGGTGAGCAGGGGCAGGGCAGGGAGGGAGAAGGGAGAGGAGGGGCAGACTGTGAATCTGAGGGGACCAGTGGGACAGTGGAAAATTCCCATGGGGACTATTAGTACCCATAGTCGCATGAATGGCTCTTAATGACACCACCTGCAACCCGATTCCATTTTTTACAACCCCCCTCTCCCCTGGAAAACCAGAAAAGCTCATATACTGCTTGGAGAACACAGGCACACGTGACAGAACTCCGCCACGGAAGGGGATTTCATGGGGGTCGCAGTTGTGGGGAGGAGGAACCCAAAGACACCAGTGGGACCCGGGGCTCGGAACGTTCTCGTTCCCAGCCTTTGCCATCAATCACGCTTTATAAGTTCTGTGTTTTTCCCTGCCGCCAGGTAGGAATCCAGTGTACAAAACGGGGATCCCGAGGGCAAAAATCAAAATTTGAAAAGAAAAACCTTGACAGCAGGAGGCAGACAGGACCCTGACTGTTGTGCTCTGCATCCCCTCTGGTCCTTTCTTTCTTATGGGCTTCCCAGCAGCTGTCTGGGATTAACAAGCACCAATGACTAGCTCTTGTCGTCCCGTTTACGATGGAGGCCCAGAGAGGTTGAGTGAGTTGCCTGAGGTCACCCAGCTTGCCAGGTGGGATGTCGCCAGGGTCTGAAGTGAGGCTGCCTGGCCTCTTGCGTGCCGGCTGGCATGGGCGGGCGGGAAAGGAGTCTGGGGATGAGCGAGGGGAGGAGGGGGAGGCAGCTGCTGGCAGGCCCGATGGGAGGCTTGGCGGGCAGTCCGTGCTCCGGCCCGTTTCCTGGGGTGTCGGCATGTTGGGCTGCTCCATGACCAGCCCCTTCTGGAGAGAGTCGAGGCCGGAGGAAGCCAAGCTCGCATTTGGACCTGCTGTCGCCACCCCTCCCTCCCTCCCTCTGATCTTGGAGAACCTGCTGCAAGGCCCTTTCTGATCTCCGCCTGGTTTATGGCTGAGGTCTCTGGCCCTGGTTTTGAAAGTCCTGGCCCCCTCCTTTCCTGGGGAGGGCTGAGCCACTCAAAGATTTTATTGGCTCAATCCCTGCCAGTCACAGAACTGTTTCTCCCAAGGAGAAGGGGGCCGCTAATAAAAAGGTTCTAAGCAGTAAACCAATAATAGGACATTGGACCTCACCGGCTGGGTGGAATTTGGACAGGCCGAGAAGGGTGGGGACTCTGGGCCGCCGCTAGTAAATAAGGTGCTCTGGGAGATGTTCACAGCCACCCAGCTGCCCGATGATGATGTGGGCTTGGGAGCAAAGGGCGGGATGTGTCTCTGTGTGTGCATGTGCTCTTTCGGGGCTGGGAACATGGGAACATCGAGGAGCCGGGTGGAAAGGACCGAGCAGCTCGGGTGGCTGGAGGGCAGTGTCTATGGGAAGGAGTGTGGCCTCCCGGCGGCCCCTCTGGAGGCACCAAATGCCAAGGCAAGGAGGGAGATGCTGGTGTTGCTGGGGAAGCCTGGATCAGAGGCCCCGAGAGAGAGGTAGGAACCAGGGCTTTGCCACTGTAGACAAGAATGCCGGAGCCGTGAAGTTCATGAGCAGACAGCCCTGAGTTAAGATCCTGCCCAGGTGGTTCGCTGGCGGGGACCCTGGGGTAGACAGGGGCGTTGGAGCTCTGTGTCTGTGAAATGGGTACAGTGGGTGATGCCTGGGGGGGATGGGCCAGATCCAGTGCTCTCTGCTGAGTCAGGGTTTGAACGTATTTTTTTTCCCTCCTCCTTCTCCAAACCCCGTGACCCACTCCTGAGCCAGGAACTCAGGTGCCAGGAAGGGTGGGGCCAGGGTGAAGAATGGTGATAATTAGAACCTTCCTGAGCATTCAGCGTGTGCCAGGCTCCTGGAGGGCTTTGAGTGGATTGAGATCCTTGGGTCCAGGGCCTTGCTCTGAACCGCCCAGAGAAAGGGCTCAGACAGGAGTCCTCAGACTTTGGGAAAGGACTGTCCCTCGGCAGGCATCACCCCCATGAGGGGACCAGTGCCTCTGTGGTCTGTCCACCTGCCAGACTCACGCAGTCCCATAGACGCATAGCGTGAGCCCTCTGAGGCAAACATTTTCTCGTGGCCACATAAAAAAAGAAAGAAAGAAGGAAAAAAGAGAGAAAGAAAACAAATGGCAAGAGACACAGGCAAAAATCATTTTAATTCTATATTTTATTTAACCAATATATCTGAAATGCTACCATTTCAACACGTAACCAAGAGAAAAAATTATCAATGAAATCTTTTACATGCTCGGTACACAAAGCCTTTGGGACCGAGTGGCCTTTTGCTCCAATGAAAGGGCAGCCTTCCATCAGGAGGACATCTGCCTCTGGGCTCATGGCATTACAGCTCAAGAAAGTCCTTCCCCGGGCCTGAGTCAAAACCAACCTGCCTGAAAAGCTTTCTGATCATTGGAATCAAGTGTCAGGGTGACGGTGAAATCAATAAATAGCAAATACTGTTGAATGGGCCCCCCTTTTGCTCTGGCCTTGTTTCAAGGGCTCAGTGACCCACACAATATCCAGGGGGGGGAGAGGCGTGCAGAATTGAGTGTTTCCATCATTCTGGAAAGTTCTTTTGGCCGGCATGGCTCCAGGCTGTGAGTGACCCAAGGGCCTGGAAAGGTACCTAGTAGGAGCTTAATAAATGCATGTTGGAAGGGAAAGAGAGAGAGAGAAAGGAAGCATTAGAGAGAAAGGAAAGAAAGAAAAATCACAAAGAGCCTCAGGCTAAAGGCACACACTGAGCTCTGAGGCCTGGTGGAGCATAGAGTATGCAGGGAACTGGGAGAACCTGTGGTGGGAACAGAACAACACTGGCCATGCTGGGGTGGGGGCCTCAGAGAGGTGGGGGCCGTGGGAGCCAATGGGGGCACAGTGAGTCTACTGGCCCTTGAGGGACAAAGCCCGGGCTGCAGTACAAAGAATTCTGAGAATTTGAAGAGAGTGATTAATTTCTTTAACTAGATTTTTCTCCATTACTATTATCTTTAGGAAAGTGATATATAAAAGTGATACATCTCAAAAAAAATTTTTTAAGTTATTTAAAAGTTTGAGTGGATTTGAAATGTGCTAGAGGTGGAGGGAGGGGAAGAAACTGGAGAGGGGATTTTACCCCATCAGGACGTAAACCTCATAGTTACAGTAATGCAAATAATATGACCCCCATCCAATGCCTGAGTAATTCCAACTCCTGGTTATTTGTCCAAGGAAATGAAAATGCAGGGCCACCCAAAGACCAGGATGGGGGCAGCACCTTTAATAACTTGATCTGGAAACAGCCTAGAACAGGGAAATGGATAGGCACCCTATGATTTATTTACACAGTGGAATTCAACTCAGTCACAGAAAGGAAAAAAAAACTCTAATATACACACAAACACCCATGAATGTCAAGGATGTTACGCTGAGCCAAAGCAGCCAGACGCTGGAGCACGTTCTGTAAGACGAAAGTTCTAGAAGACCAGACAACTCCATTTCTGAGGAAAACTTGGTACAGAGGTCACCTCTCAGGCAGAGGAGGGGACAGATTCGGAGGAGGCAGCAGGAAATTTTCCAGGGCGCTGGGCTTTTCTACGTCTTGCCAGGAGAATATGCCTCTGTCAAAATTCACTGAAGAGTAATATATTCCTTCAAAAGGAAAATAATTTTAAAAAGGATGGAAGTGGGATATCTCGCAGCTATTTTTAAGCAAAACGAGACAGCTGTCGATTGACCTAAAAAAGTAAGCAAGGTGCAGAGTAAGGTGTAAGGTCTGAAATCAATATTTTTTAGAAGGAAGAGAGGAAGAGGGGGAGAGGGGAGCAAGAGGGAGGGGAGAGGAGGGAGAGGGAGGAGGAGAAGAGGGAGAAGGACGGGGAGAGAAGGAGAGGAGGAGGGAAAGAGGGAGGAGAACAGGGAGGAGGAGGAAGAGGAGGAAGAGGGAGGAGAAGAAGGAGGGGGAGGGGTGAAGGGGGAGGAGAAGGAGGAGGAAGGAGAGGAGGGGGAGGAGAAGGGGCAGGGGGGAGGGGAAGAGAAGGGAGGGTGAGAAGGAGAGGGAGAAGGGGGTGGAGAAGAAGGAGAGGGGAAGGGGGAGCGAGGGAGGGAATCAGAGCCCTCGCTGTGAATGTTTGCGTTTGCTTCTACAAGCGGTTAAGTTACTCACCAAACTGGTGTTATGCCCAACTTTTTGCATCCGAGAGACCACCAAGGAGCCAACACCGATGCAATCACACGAGGGTTTATTCGACAAGCTTAAGCTTGGGCCTAAGTATACCCGACACAACGGAGTAGGGACTTGGACCCCGAGTCTAGTTAAGGCAGGGGTATTTATGTGTGGTTACCAGAGGCTTGAGGTGGGGTGGGGGGGGTGGGCAGAGCGGGAAAATTTCAGACTTTCCTGCAATGAGCTGATTAGCTGTAGCTGGGCTGTTTACAGGGTTGGGTATAGCAGTTTTTCTTGGAACTAAAGCAGGGTGGGGTTCCCTGGACCTAAAGTAAAGTAGGGGAAAGTTCAGCCCTTGGTCACAGGGGGCCTGAGATGGCTGCAGAAGCTAAGAGGTCTGTACTCCATGCTAACGTTAAACTTGAGGTGGGATGGCCTTAGTTTTCTCGCCTCCACACTGGTAGTACTGGGATCCCCTGAGGCCGGCAGTGGCATTGTTGGGAGAGACCATTAATAAACGCAGATGATCAAAAGCTATAAAGATATGATCCAAGAATTTGTTACTTTCCTAATTAGATTTTCTAAAGAGAGAAAGAAAAAGACGCATGCGCCCTTGGAAGAAAGTCTGGCAGACTTCAACAGCCTCCCACTCACGGTGCTTAAGGCGGTCGGTCGAAATTCATTGAGGGCTCCCATCGCGGCCACAAGTGTTTGGGGTCATGTGGCCCCGTGTTTGGTGGGCCAGGGCTCTTCTACCTCTGACTCCCACATTAACCCCACCCCCCAGACGTCTCTGGGCCCACCTGCCCCAGGCAAGGGGCCAGCACATAGCTGTCACGGCCCCTGTGCTCACAGTTCAGAATTCAAGACATAGGGAAGTCATGAAATGGAAAATTCTAGTCTCACGACGACCCCAGACCCATCCCTGGAGTCATCACTGTTAATGCTTGCCTGTCAGAAATGAACCTTCACGCGTGTATCTCTTCTTACTCATTTCTTTGGAAAACAGAATCAAGATACTACTTCATACCGTTTAGCCTTTCGTAGTATCTGGGACGTTTTAACAAATAAATGCCACTTCCTTACCCCTCCAGTCTTTTAGTGTGAAAATATCCAAACATCTTTAAAAAAAAAAAAAAAACTTGTAAGAATTATCCACAAACTTCCCTAACCTCCCAATTTTATTGGTATTATATATGTCTTTTTATTGTATTTTATTTTTATTATATATTTTATTTTTTATATGTCTTGTTTTATTTTATTTTATATTTTATTATATTTGTCTTATATATATGTCTTATCACGTATCTGAGCATCCTTCTATCGGTCCGTCCGTCCTTCTTTGTGAATTTATTTGTGATACGTTTCTAAAGTAAGCTGTAGACATCAGAACATTGCCTTGCAAGCAATCCCATATTTGCTTATGGGATTTTCTTTTAATAGAGAATGTCTGGGGCACCTGGGTGGCTCAGTCGGTTAAGCGTCTGCCTTCAGCTCAGGTCGTGATCCCAGGGTCCTGGGATCAAGTTCCGCATCGGGCTCCCTGTTCAGAGGAAGAGAGAGAGGGAGAAAGAGGATGTATACCTACAGCGTAGTGCACAAATTTGAAGTTTGCTGGGTTTTAAGAAATATACACAGGACCCCCACCCCTCTCAAGAAATAAACTCCTCGTTTTGAATGGCTGGATTCCAATTTTTGCCAGGCCCTGATGGATTTATCCAGCCCTGCATTGTTTCAAGTCTTGCTTATCAATGATCTTGCAATGAACATCCTGGTATATATTTAACTGGGCACCCCCTCAAGGCCACCGATCTATTCCATAAATTTCCAGGGGTCACGTCCTTTTACCCCTCTGACAGATATGATGGGGTAGTGCCCAGAATGTCAGATACTGGTTCTTGGAGGTGGGACACGGTAGGATAATTTCTCCTCCATCCTAGAGAGCCTGGGAGTGGGGCCGGCTGATCTTAAGAAGTCACTAGCCAAAGAAATTAGTTACTAAGTGTTAAAACGGCTGGGCTGCGAAAGAAGCAAGCGCATACACAGGGGGTGTCTCCTGTTTTAGCGGAGGTGGTCTGCATGCATAAAATGTTGCCAACTGATCTCTCAAAGAGGTTAGTCTAATTGCTCTCCTGCCAAGAGCAGGCAAGTGAAAAGAGCCTGTTTCTCTGTACTCTGGCCAAGGCATGAGTCATTCCACTGGGATGGAGGTGCCCAGAGGAGATGCTGATGCTTGCCCAGATGGGCTCCAGGCGGAATTTCAGGTGGTGAGGGAAAGGTACTCCTGCGACGGAGAACAGCCCAGCCTGGGGAACTGCAGCGTGTGTCAGGGGAATGGGGTGCGCTGAACCTGGCTCAGGCTTGGGGAGGCTTGGCAGTGTTCCCCAGAGAAAGGCAGGTTGACCACAGGTGGCTGCCATGAGTCAGCAAGGACAGCTGGCGGGGCTGCTAAGAGATCCTGCGGGCTGGATTGCATTCCACATTCCCGCTGGAAGCGTGGGACCACTCCCAGGAAGGGGAGCAGCTCCAGCCCCACGCAGAACCCAGAATCCCAGGCCCGGATCCTGTCATCTCCTTTGCACACATGGTCTGCGTCTCTTGATCCGGGGGTTGTGAGTTTGAGCCCCGTGTTGAGTGTAGAGATGACTTTAAAATCTTTTAAAAACACAGGGCGTACACACACATTCGAACATTTTTCGGTTCATTTTTGTCCATTCAAACACCAACTACAATTGGGTTTTTTGGTCATTTCGCTTCACTTTGGTATCTCCCAGCACAGGGTGCAGAGTAGGTGCTCGGTAAATATTTGTGGGCTGAATGAATCAATTTGCCCCACCTCTGGCAAAAAGGCCTAAAGCTCCAGGGTTGGGGAGCTCTCCTTGGGCATCAGGCTGGAATGTCCCAGGAAAAGAGGTCCCTGATCCCCCTGTCACTGCTCATTCTTTTTTTTTTTTTTTAAGATTTATTTATTTATTTATTTGACAAAGAGATACACAGTGAGAGAGGGAATACAAGCAGGGGGAGTGGGAGAGGGAGAAGCAGGTTTCCTGCTGAGCCAGGAGCCTGATGCAGGGCTCGGTCTTAGGACCCTGGGATCACAACCGGAGCCAAAGGCAGTTGCTTAACAACTGAGCCACCCAGGCACCCTCCACTGCTTATTCTTCAGATGAGACCAGAGAGGGCTTGTGAGTGGCTTCAGGTCACACAGCAAATCTAAGGCAGGCCTGCAAATGGGCAGGCATTGCTTCTTGGCACATCCCTGGGATATCCAGGAGGGACATTGACCAGCAGGTTGTTCTGTTATCATAGTGGCTAATGGACGCTGAGCATGTATATGAACAAAAGCTCTTTAAAGAAAGTCATACAGAGCAAAGTTGATTTGTGTGTCTGTGTAAGGGGGAGCGTATTGTCCTATGGATTTTAGCACAATTTTAGCTAAGATCTGAGTGGCAGCAGGGCTGCATTCCTTCCAGAGGCTCTTGGGAGAATCTGGTTCTTCTGCGCCTTTCCAGCTTCTAGAACCTTCTAGAAGCCACCTGCATTCCATGGCTCCTGGGTCCTTGGTACGTCTCCAAAGCCAGCGGTTCGCTCCTATGTGCCCAACTCTGTGCTCTGACCACAGCTTCTGCGATCACAGCTTCTCCCCTCCCTCTCTGAAGGACCCTCGTGATTAAATTTCGGGCCACATGAGAATCTCCCCATCTCGAAATCCTGACCAGAATCGCAGCCGCGAGACCCCCTTTCCCCGCAGTGTGACTTAGTCACGGGCTCTGGGGATTGGGGTGCACACGTCCGTGGGGACCACCGTCCTCCAGGCAGACCGTACAGACGTGCCTTCCTGAGTCTGGCTTCCTTCACCCTCGTCGCGCCTTCGAGAGGCATCCACGCTGCTGTGGGTCGCAGCGGTCATCTCCTCTCATTGCCAAGGGCCGTCCCGTGGTGTGGACGGCCGCTGTTGACGTGCTCACCCGCTGGACAGCGTCTGTGTTGTTGCCAGTTTGGGGGGATCGTGAACAAGGTGACTGTAAACACATGAATACAAATGTCAGCATTCGTTGCTCGTGGGTGAACACCCAGGAGGGGGAGAGACTCCGGTTTCAGATCTGCTTATAATAAGATAGTGCAGGGGCTCCTGTGGGACACAGTGCGGGGAGTGTAGCCCTCTTGGTGTCGGCTCCGGTCCAGATCTCCAAGCAGCGAGATCCAGCCCCGTGTGGGGCTCCGCACTCTGCACCAAGTCCGCTTGGGATTCTTGCCCTCTCCCTCCGTCCCATCCCCCCTCCCACCGCCTCGCTCTCAAATACATAAATAAATCTTTAAAAAGTAAGCCGGTTTGGTGAGATACAGGACTACCGTATATAATATAATATGATAATAATATTCCCCAGGAGTTAAATACTCCGGTGGCCAAGGGGAGGGAGATGGAGTCCCACTCTGAGAGGTCACGTGAGTTTTCCGGGGGCAAACCTCTATCTCCTTGACTACTGCCCACACCCCTGCCCAGACAGGAGCACATCTGGGGAGCACCGGGCGCAGGGACCCAGAGACGTGCCCAGCAACGGCTCCCAGCTGGTTAGGGGTCAAATCGTGGAGCCATGGTGCTTGGGTTCCTATCCCGGCTCTGCCTCTCTGTGCTTGAGCTCACATTTGCAAGGTGGGGAGGGGATGTCAAGGGAGTGGAGGAAGCCAGGCCCATCACATAGCAGGGACGTGCTACGTGCCAGCCATCGCTGTCGGTATTAATATCACTTCCTCAACAAATATCAACTGGAGGGCTGCTCTTGGCAATGAAGACGGACCCAAAAATAAATAAATAAATAAAATAATCCCTGGTCTCACGGAGCTTACATGCAAGCAGAGAAGGACGGCAATCAACAATCAGGGAGACACATAAACCGTGAGAGTGCCTGGGAAGATGCCCAGTGCACTGGTGGCGTATAGACAAAGCAGGGTGACGGGCTGGGGTGGGGCTTGAGTGCAAAGAGGGTGTTAGGTGAAGCCTCACTGACAAGGGGCAGCAGGGTGCTGTCTGTCGGAGCAAAGGCAGGAGGCAAGGGTGCCAAGCATGGTGGAAGGCAGAGAGGGCAGTCAGTGCAAAGGCCCTGAGGCAGGCCTCGGCCTGAAGGGTCAGAGGACCAGCAAGGAGATCAGTAAGCAAGGGTTGGAGGTGAAAATTAAGGCGGAAGGGTCAATGCAGCTCCTGTGGGGTCTCGTGTTCACGGTGAGGGTGTTGATTTTTCTTTGAGTGAGGCAGGTGGGTTGGGAGCAGAGGAGAGACAAGAGCCTACTTAGTTTCTAACAGTGGGGAGAACTGTCGCTGGGGTGCAGGGGTAGAAGTAGGAGACCAGTAAGGCGGCCACTAAAGTCCAGTCGGAGGGACTTCCTATCCTCCTCATCCTAAGGCCCAGAGAGGGTAAGTCATGTATTCAAGGTCACGGAGCTAGTTGGTAGCAGAGCTTGAGTTCAAATCCAAGTCTACCCACCCTCAACCCATCTTCCTTCCCCACTGTGGACGGGGCTGCCTCTGGAGATGGTGACAGGGCCCTCATCGCCCGGGATCCTAACCGGGGATGGATTTGTTTATTGCACACCTACTCTGTGCCAGGCCCTGGGGATAAAACACTGACCTTAACCCACACACTGCTCTAGTGGCAGAGGAAGGGGTAGAGGTGCACTGACAGGTAATTATTAAGACCACCTAGGAAGACTGCTGTGTGACCTGAGGGAAATATATTAACTTCTCTGGGCCTCCATGTCTTCCAGCAGGAAGTAGTGCTCACCATACCCACCTCATGGGGCTCTGGGAGAAGTCCGATAACGAATGTTTTTGACATAGATTTTCTCTCTGGGCGAATCCCATGTTCTTCCTCCCCTTCTGCCAAAAGGAAGTCAGAACAGGGTCTTTCAGGTCGGAGGAGGCCAGAAGAATGGGCAGGCCTAGGTCACAGAGGGCCTTGAGCTGCGAACTGAGGGACTGCGGCCACGTGCGGGGGTGGACAGGTGGAAGGGGCTGGAGGCCAAGGGACTGAAGGGCCTGGTTGGAGGGCGAGAGGGTGAGGAGGAGACCAGAGTTGGATGGGCTCAGTGTGGACAGAAAGAAAGAGAGGGCCAGGGCTGGGCCATTCTTAGAGTCTCACGTTCTAGGGTCTCTGGAGCAGCAGACCAGAACCGGCAGGCTTGAGAAGGCTAATAGGCAGGAGCTCAGCCAGCGGCCCATTATGTTGGCCGGCGTGCTCTCTGCTGTTTCTTCTGCGGCCAGACTGATCCAGCTCCATTGTCACCTTCATTCCTCTGCTCCAGTCGAGCGATAACTCCGTGCCAGGCCCCAGACGTGGTGTGGGAACAAAACAGGCTTGTCACCCTGGGAGAGTCAAGTCCCCCTGGGGCCAGATTTGATTTACAAGCTGGGGAGCGAAGGCACACAGCACCTGTTTGAGGACACACAGTGGGATTTGGCCAAGCAGGAAGGGGTGGGGGGCGTTCCCGGCCTGGAACCCTCAAACACAGACAAGGGTGAGGGCGGGCCCAGCATTCCTGGCCAGAGGAGCTGCAAGCACAAAGGCCCGGAGGTGGGAATAGTGCTCAGCGCAGGCGCCAGTTTCGGGGTACCCAGGGAAGGCGGGACTGGGACAGAAACTGCCTGCAGGGCCGAGGTTCAAATCCCAGCTGTGCCTGGAACTTGTCATGTGTGGCCTTGGTCAGATCACTCTCCCTTCCTCCCATTGTCCCGTCTATAGTATCGGCACATGTGAGGAGGCGGCATTTGGGCCTCGATTGTTTATTTAATGAGCAATTGGCTGTTCTGGGCTCTGAGAGCACACTGATAAGGTCTGCACACTGCTGGCCTGCAAGGGGGCCCAGCTGTGGGCATCTCGAAGGGGCCGGGCAGGGGGTTTTGAAGTGCAGGGGGCTGAAAAGTGGTGAGACAGGGGAAAGGACATCACAAAAGCTCTTTGACTTTCCATCACTTTTTTTGTTTTTTTAAGATTTAATTCATTTATTTGACACAGAGAGAGAGAGAGAGAGAGTGAGAGAGGGAACAGAAGCAGGGGGAGTGGAAGAGGGAGAAGCAGGCTTCCCGCCAAGCAGGGAGCCGGACTTGGGGTTCGATCCCAGGACCCTGGGATCATGAGCTGAGCCGAAGACAGACATTTAACAACTGAGCCACCCAGGAGCCCCATCTCTCTCACTTTCTTCTTGGTCAGTGCCTTCGTTCACTCCCGTGTGCACTGGGTCAGTCAGATACAGGAGAGCACCAGGGACGTGACCCCCTGGGTGGAGCAAGGACCGTCCCTGCTTGGGGGGGGGCATGAGGGAGATACCCTCGTATTGATTGATTCATGCCATCCATGAATATTTCAGGGACTCCTGAAGGGCACAGCATCTTTTCCCTGTCAGCATCTCCCTTTTCCTCTCCTGCCAACCGGGGAGGACATCTCTCCGAGGGGCTGTCTGATCAAAGACCCAAACAGTGCTGCCCACCAGAGGGAGTTTCAGCTTTCCCAGTGTTTACCAGGAGCCAGGCGCCTCCGAGATTATCCCTTTTATTTTTATTTTTTGAAGATTTTATTTATTTGACAGAGAGTGGGTGCACGCATAAGGAGGGGGAGCAGCAGGCAGAGCGGGAAGCAGGCTCCCCGCTGAGCAGGGATCCTGATGCGGGGACTCAATCCCAGGACGCTGGGATCATGACCCGAGCTGAAGGCAGACGCTCTCAACCGACAGAGCCCCCCAGGTGCCCCTATATTATCCCTTTTAATCCTCAGGTAGGATAAGAACCCTGAGGTAGAGATGACTGTTATCCTCATGGGACAGATAAGGAAACTGAGGCTCAGGGAGGTGAGATCCGCTGGCCAAGGCACGGAGAGCACCAAGAACCAGGCACTGGGCCGCCAATCCGTCTAATGGGAACTGACCACCTCCAAGCGCCCACTCCCTGGGCTAATCTGCCTAGCAACCAGTAACATCACTAATTCCATGCCCACACTCCTCTCCACACCCCCTCCCCCGGAAGCTGACAGTCATCCCGGAACAGTGAGGTCACTACAACTTTGCCTCTTGGTGGAGCATGCGACTCTTGATCTCCGGGCAGTGAGTTCAAGTACTTTTTACGTGCTCACGACAGCCTTATGAAGTACCGATTATTACTACCCCCATTTTATGGATAAAAAAAACAGGTGGCACAGAGAGGTCCATTGATTTACCCGAAGCCACACAGCAGGTGGGACGCAGAATTCAAACCCCCATATTCTGGCTTCAGAGTTTACGCCCTCCATCAAGACACTGCTACTTCTCCCGTTTCCCTTTTGCCGTTGGAGAAAGAGTGTTGAAGTGTTGGGCCTCAGCTCGGCTAGGAAGTGCCAAAGCCATGTCCAGCCCCAAGGCTGTGCTCTTCCTCAGGCCTGTACCACTGTGGTTACCCAGGGCCACACCCCCTTCAACCTGTGAGGTGACCAACCCTCCCTCCTCATCTCCACGGGAACAACCCCCAGTTGGGGATAAAGGGCTTTTTGCCAACAGTCTGTAGCCCCTGACACCGGCTTCTCCTGCAGACCTTTCCGAGCCTACCTAGGGACAGGGACACTGTCCCTGGGAGGCCCCAGCCAGCTGAGCCTCCCCTGGGCTCCTAGAGCCCTCCAGCAACCCCAGGCAGAGTACACAGTTCTCAAGCTTCTCTTCTTCCCCTCCAAGACTTACCGGGTGCCAGGCCTTGGAGAATCTCTCCATCCCTCAATCTCTGAAGCTGGTAAAGGCCTTCAGGAAGGATCCTGGGGGCTCCCCGGGCCAGTCATGGCCTTCAGGGGACCTCCATTAGCTCAACTGTCAATAAGCCAGCTGGGTTTTCAACCTCTCCAGGCCCCACACTCCACCTCCTTTTTACTAGAAATAGTTGTTTTAGTTGGAAGGTCTCCCCCCTGCCCTTTAATTACTTATCCACTCATTCACTGAATATTTTGTTAAGGTAAAACTCACAAGAGTGCTGTACACAGGGCTTTGGTCAACAACTCAAGGAATTTTGCACAGTAGGCATGCTGTGTAATCAGCCCCCACATCACAGTCTCCCAAACCCCCAAGGATAACTGCTGTCCCGCCGTCTGGCACCTTCTGGCACCTTCTAGCACCTTCTAGCAACTTCTAGCACCTTCTAGCAACTTCTAGCACATTTCCTGTATTTGAACTTCCCGTAATTGAAATCATGGGGTCCGGACCCTCCTGCGGCCCGTCCTTCACTCAACACTGTGTTTCTGAGTTTCATTTGTGTGGTCCCCAACCCTCTTTATATATAACAGCATATTGGTAATAGCCTCTTTGCCATCCCGAAGTGAAATCCACAGACAACATAACCTACTTACACATATACTGGTTTGTTTTTTGTTTTTTGTTTTCCCCAGTTCAGCGTTGTCCTCAGTGTACTCTAACGAGGCATGAATGGAAACGGCCCAGAGTGGCAGCTCAGGAAGGGCAGATCGGATTCTGCGGGGCTGGAAGTTTGGAAGGTGGCAGGGGGGCTCTCCTTAAGGGAAAGAACCAATGTGTGTGACTTGGCCATAGGGAGAGGCGGGATGTTTATTTAGAGTAAGAAAGAGAATTATAGCGACTTGCTTCATTTTGAAAGCTGACAAACCCTCCAAACATTCCAGAAAAATGACACAAACAAGCTTTTGGATTCATACACTTCAGACCTGCGCCTCCTCCTCCACCTCTTGCTTTCCGGGTCAGGTGCCCGAGGACAAGGGATGTTGTGATGCGAATCCTGCAGTCAGCCACCTAGAGGGAATGCGGCCTTGCTAGGACAGGACAGGCGTGACAGCAGACCCCATAAATACCATGGGGGGGCGGCAAGCTCCCCTTCACCTTAGCGAGGGCCCCCCAATACCCACCCCTCTCCCACACACCAGGGACAGGAGACCCCAGGGGAGGCTGTCACGGAAAGCTACAACGGGTTGAATGAATTTTGCTCTTAGAACATCTCACTTTGGGAAATTTTGCGGCTTTGTGGACCCATCATGGGGACTTTGGAAAGGCAGCTCAAGTGAGGGGCTTGAACTTTCGGACTGTTTCAGCTTCGGGGTGCCTGGCGGGCTTAGCCCGTAGAGCAAGAGACAACTCTCGATCTCAGGGTTGTAAGCTCGAGCCCCATGTTGGGTGTAGACATTACTTTAAAATGTTAAAAGCAGGGACGCCTGGGTGGCTCAGTTGGTTAAGCAGCTGCCTTCGGCTCAGGTCATGATCCCAGCGTCCTGGGATCGAGTCCCACATCGGGCTCCTTGCTCGGCAGGGAGCCTGCTTCTCCCTCTGCCTCTGCCTGCCTCTCTGTCTGCCTGTGCTCGCTCTCGCTCCCTCTCTCTCTGACAAATAAATAAATAAAATCTTTAAAATAAATAAATAAATAAATAAATAAAATGTTAAAAGCCAAAAACAAAAACAGAAGTGTTTCAGCTTCATGGTGACCCCTGGGTTGGGTTTCAATGGTGGGCTCTGCACTCCATAGACTTGCAAGGAAGGAGCGGGCAGAGCACATAGCTTCTGTGGCCTCGGTTTCCTTGTTGGTAAAATGAGGTGGTGAGTTAACCTCTTCCTCAAGGGTTGAGGCAAAAGGTGGGGGAGAGAAAAGCACTTAGCCCCGCTTTACAGTTGTGAAGGGCTCCGTGTCCCACGGGCTGTGTGGCTTTGGGAGTCACTCAACCTCTCAGTGCCTTGCTTTCTTCATTCATAAAAGGCAGCTAATAGCCCTCCTGACCTCAGAGTCTTGTTCTGGGGTTTGGGTAAACCATCCCCACCTTGCAGATGAAGAAATGAGGCTCAGGGAACATTTGCTGCCAGGGTTCCCGTGGGGATCCGAGCGCCCCTCACCTGTCTCTTGCTCTCCCTCCCTCCTGCCCTGAGAGTCCTTTGCCCACCACCCACCTCCAACCTCCAGGACTGACGCCTGTCCTCACCTCCTCCCTGGTGCTCACGGTGTCTCCCCCACACTCCCACAGCCAGAAGTTGTCCGGCGAATATTTCCGGTACAAGGGCGTCCCCTTCCCCGTTGGCATCTACTCGCCGGAGAGCATCCGCATGGTAGAGAACGCAGACGTTCAGGATGACGACATCTTCATCATCACCTACCCCAAGTCAGGTACCTGCCAGGCGCGGGGGGCCGGGGTGGTGGCCACGGAGCCTGAGAAGGGCGCGCGGAGGGGCTGGGGGTCGGGTAGGTAGGGGTGGGGCTCTGGAACTGCTCCTTACAGGGTTGAACTTGGCCTTTGTCCTGATGAATCCCTCCGCCCACCAGGTGTCCCTCCTTCCTCCTGCCAGGTGGGCTCTTGGGTCCCCAGGGAAGCCTCCCCTGACCTCCCAGCTAAAGCAGCTTCTCCACCCTGTCCCTCTCCAGCCTCCTTAACTAACTCTCCTTTCCTTCGGAGCGCCTGTCACCATGAGGACCTATATTGTGCTTTTGTTTGTTGATTTATTCTCTGGTTTCCTCCCTGGAACAGGAGCTCTTTGAGGGCAGGTGGTTTAGTGGGTCTGGGCCACTGCTGTAGTCTTTGAGCCTAAAACAGTGCCCGGCACCTAATAAGGATTCAGTAAATATTGGCGGAATAAAGGAGGCGGGGAGGGAGGGAGGGGGAAGGGGATGCTCTTAATTTTCTCCATTCCGTCACTGAAAAGCTGCTTACTAATCACCTGCCGTGTGTGGCGACCCAGCTGTGGGTAGGGAAGACAGCTGTCAATTTGTTGGGAGAGACAGACTTTATTTCAATATGCAATCACCTCTATTACTATGTAATTAGGGTTGGAATGGGTGCCCTCAAGGAAAGGTGCAGGGAGCATTGAATGTAGGTAACAAGAGTTGCTCTGGGGGAGGGCGCCTGGGTGGCTCAGTGGGTTAAGCCTCTGCCGTTGGCTCGGGTCATGATCTCAGGGTCCTGGGATCGAGCCCCCCATTGGGCTCTCTGCTCAGCAGGGAGCCTGTTTCCTCCTCTCTCTGCCTGCCTCTCTGCAGGCAGGGAGATTGTGATATCTCTGTCAAATAAATAAATAAAATCTTAAAGAGAGAGAGTGCCTGGGTGGCTTGGTTGGTTAAGTGACTGCCTTCAGCTCAGGTCATGATCCTGGAGTCCCAGGATCGAGCCCCACATCAGGCTCCCTGCTTGGTGGGAGTCTACTTCTCTCTCTGACCCTCCCCCTTCTCATGCTCACTTGATCTCCCTCTTTCTCTTTTTCATTCTCTCTCTCTCTCAAATAAAATAAAAAGAGATGGGGATGAGGGCAGTCTTCATCGGGGAGAAGACGTTCATGTCCAGATCTGGAAGCCGAAGAGGGCTTTGAGTGGGAAAGTGTGTCCTACACAGAGAGGAGCACATGCAAAGGCCCTGGGGTCAGGGAGGCTTAACGAGACTGAAGGAACAAGAGAAGATCAGCAAGGCTGGGGAGAAGACTGGGGCACATGGGTTGATGAAGCATACCTTTGGAACCAAGGAGAGGTTCTCCGGTGACTTTACTCAAAGTCCCTCGAGGAACTTTTAGTGAGAAAAGGGACAGACTTCAGCTTTTCCTTCTCTAGAACAATGGGGATTGACTCCTTTATTTCTTTTTCAAGACATTTTTGAGATGTCTTTCACCATGGAGTTCCATGAGGGGTATTTTTTGAGATATAATTCATACCTCCTACGATTTGTCCATTTTATTTATTTATTTTCAAAGATTTTATTTGTTTGACAGAGAGAGAGATCACAAGTAGACAGAGAGACAGGTTGGGGGGGAAGCCCGAAGCGGGGCTTGATCCCAGGACCCCAAGATCATGACCTGAGCTGCAGAGGCTTAACCCACTGAACCACCAAGGTGCCCCCAATTTGCCCATTTTAAAGTGTACTGTTCTCTGGTAGTGAAAGACTCCGCATATAGACACCCCCCCCCAAGCCATTGATTGCCTTTCTGTAACCGCTTGGCTTTTAGGGGGTGATACTGGTCTCCTGTTTAAACAGGATACCTTATGTGCATAGTCACGTAGGCAAGGGGGGTCGCCTAGGTACGTGGGCCTAGTCACGTAGGCAGGATGTTTCTCTGCTGAGTAATAAGGTCCAACTCCCCCTCCTCACTCCCCCTCCCCGCCTTTTTCTTCGCGCGCCGGGGTCCTCCAAAGCCAATCCGCAAACACCAAGTATGCCTTTTCTAAATGTTCAGATTGTAAGCCAATCAGCTCTGCCCCATCCAAAACTTGTTTGAATCTGTCCATAAAAATCCTGCACCAGGGACGCCTGTGTGGCGCAGTTGGTTGGACGACTACCTCCGGCTCAGGGCGTGATCCTGGAGTCCCGGGATCGAGTCCCACATCAGGCTCCCAGCTCCATGGGGAGTCTGCTTCGCTCTCTGACCTTCTCCTCGCTCATTCTCTCTCTCACTGTCTCTCTCTCAAATAAATAAAATAAAATCTAAAAAAAAAAAAAAAATCCTGCACCACCCCAGCCTGGTGTGCTCAGCTAGCAGGAGCTGCTGACCACCCACAGGCGCCTGCGCTACAATAAAGAACCTCTTGCTGGTTGCATCCTGTGGCAGTGTTGAATTCTTGGGTAAGGGGATCCACGGGTCTTACAGTAGTAATGTATTCACAAAGCTGAGCAACCTTTATCACTATCCATTCTGGAACATTTTCACCATCCCAACAAGAAACCCTATACCCATTAGCCATCACCCCCAAAACCCCACATCCCCAACCCCAAGCTATGGCTACCATGAGTCAGCTTTCAGACTCGATGGATTTGCCTATTCTGGACATTTTATATAAATGGAATCCTACCATGCAGGGTCTTTTATGTCTGGCTTCTTTCACTTAGTACAACGCTTTTGGGGTTCATCCATGCCATAGCACGTGTTAGTGTTTCTTCATTCCCTTTTATGGTGGAATGCCGTCCCATAGTATGCGTTCTATTTTCTGTTTATACATTCACTGGTTGGTAATTTATTAGGCTGTCTGCATGCTTTGTCTCGAGTAACGCTTCTAGAAACATGGGCATCCTGTCTGTGGATGCATGTTTTCATTTCCCTCAGAGTTCCCAGTTTTGAGAGACACATAGTCCTATAACCACGGTCACAACCAAGACACAGAACAGCCCCATCGCCCCCAAATCCCTTCACACTGTTGCGCAGCCAACTCCTCCCTCAGCCGCAGCCCCTGGCAACCACTGCCGTTTGTGGCCCCTAGAGTTTCACCTTTTCCGGAATGTCACATAGATGGACTCCTACCATCTATGTGCAGCTTTGCCCACAAGTGCATGGAAATATTTTTCTCGGGGAATACTCAGATGTGAGATTTCAGAATCTACTGAAAGTAGGTTGGCTCGACTTTATGAGAAACTGCCAAGCTTTTTTTCCAAAGTGGCTTCATTTTGCGTTCTCACCAGCGACATTGGCGAGCTCGTCAACCAAGCGTCCTTCCTTGCCAACACTTGATATTGTCGGGCTTTTCTGTTTGTTTGGTTGGTTTCTAAGCCATTGGAATAGGTGCATATTGCTATCATTGTTTTTTTTTTTAAGATTTTATTTATTTATTTGACAGAGAGAGATCACAAGTAGCCAGAGAGGCAGGCAGAGAGAGAGGGGAAAGCAGGCTCCCTGCTGAGCAGAGAGCCCTGGGAGGCTCGATCCCAAGACTCTGAGATCATGACCCAAGCCGAAGGCAGAGGCTTAACCCACTGAGCCACCCAGGCGCCCACAACTATCACTGTGGTTTTAATCTGCATATCCTTGGTGGTTAAGGATGTGGCTTACTGGCCAATCACATGTCTTTTTTTTTTTTTTTTTTTTTTTTTTCAGATTTTGACAGAGAGATCACAAGTAGGCAGAGAGGCAGGTAGAGTGGGAGGGGGGAATAAGCTGCCTGCTGAGCAGAGAGCCTGATGCGGGGCTCTGTCCCAGGACCCTAGGATCATGACTTGAGCCGAAGGCAGAGGTTTAACCCACTGAGCCACCCAGGTGCCCCAATCACGTGTCTTCTTCGATAAAATGTCTGTTCAAGTCTTTCGCCCATTTTTTTAGAAGATTTTATTTACTTGACAGAGAGAGACACAGCGAGACAGGGAACACAAGCAGAGGAAGTGGGAGTGGGAGAAGCAGGCTTCCCGCCGAGCAGGGAGCCCGATATGGGGCTCAATCCCAGGACCCTGAGACCATGACCTGAGCCGAAGGCAGACACTTAACGACTGAGCCATCCAGGCGCCCCTGTTTTCCCCATTTTTTTAAATCAAAACTGTTTGTTTTCTCATTATCAGGTTTCAAGATAATTCTTTTTCTTTTTTAAGATTTTATTTATTTGACAGAGATCACAAGTAGGCAGAGAGGTAGAGAGAGAGAGGAGGAAGCAGGCTGCTTGCTGAGCAGAGAGCCGGACATAGGCAGATCCCAGAATCCTGAGATCAGGACCTGAGCTGAAGGCAGAGGCTTAACCCACTGAGCCACCCAGGCGCCCCCAGCTTCTTTCTTTAATTTGAAATGTATTGATTCTGTTCTTAAGAAGTAATGCATTCAAAAAAGAAAAAGAAGAAGTAGTAGTAGTAGTAATGCAGTCATAGTTCAAAATTTCAAGAGGTACAAAGGGTTTGCCCCGAAAGATCTCTTTCCTTCTGCAATCACCAAGAGCCTCTGTGTATCCTTACAGAATTTGTACGTGCAAACAGAAAGGTGCCTAAATACATTGTCACTTTTCCCCCCACGGTTCACACACTATCGGTACCTTTCTGTATGGTTTTGTTTATATTTTTGCTTTCTTTTTCTTTGTATTTGTTTAGGAGGGAGAGGGGCAGAGGGAGAGGGAAGAAATCTTAAGCCCCCAACGTGGGGCTTTTTCTCATGTCCCCAAGATCATTACCTGAGCCAAAATCAAGAGTCAGGCGCTTAACTGACTGAGCCACTCAGGCGCCCCTCTTTTTCCTCCTATCTTGACATCATCCCATCTTACATTTTAAGACTGTGGACCAAGAACTTCCTTGCTCATTTGTTTGTTTACGGTTCCATAGTATTCAGTAACATTGGATGCAAGGGAATTCTTGTTTAAACAGTTCCTGACTGATGAATATTGACTAAGTTTTCAGCCTTTTTGCCTTTATACACAATGCACACTTTATAGCCAATGCTGCCTCCCACGCAGATAGCATTTTCACAACCTACGCATATATCTGTAGAAAAAACTCCTAGATGCGGAATTCCGGGGAAAAGGGTCTGTGAATGTGTGATTTTGATGGCCATCGCCAAATTTCCCTTCCCTGAGCAGCCGGTTTCGTCCAAAGCCACTTTGAGCC
Source organism: Neogale vison (assembly GCF_020171115.1). Classification (NCBI taxonomy): domain Eukaryota; kingdom Metazoa; phylum Chordata; class Mammalia; order Carnivora; family Mustelidae; genus Neogale; species Neogale vison. The sequence continues at coordinate 51,609,148 of NC_058097.1, read as the reverse complement.
GGATGACGATGGTTTCACAACAATCTGAATCCATTTAACGCCACTGAGCTGGACACTTTAAAAAGGGTGAAATGCGTAAGTTTTACGTTAGGCGTTATTTTACTGCACATCAGCAGAATAGAACATGTGAACTAGTGGGGGTGTTTTAAACCCATCAAGAGGGTAAGGAGAACCCCAGGGGATACAGGAAGAGCCCAGGGAGGGCTCAGCCAGCCACTCCCCCTGGGCGGAAGCAGAGCGCCCAAGGAAGTCCGCTGGGGGAGCGGGGTCGGGTGGGCGGAAAGTGTCGCCGGGTGTTCAGGGCCCTGCCGGCCGCTGTCCATCACGGAGCCAGCTGGGAAGCGAGCCCCATCCTGCCGCAGGGTTCCTCCGGCGCCCTCTACTGGCAGAGGTTACCATTGCGCTGGGCGCCGGAGACCTGCTCACGGGGTCCCGCTCCCATCTCCCGGGAAAGGGCACCGGAGAGTGGACTGGGGGCAAGAGGCAGGGCATCAAGAACCCGCGCTGGGTTAGTGTTAGAATCCAGGGCAATACCGGTGCGCCCGACGGGCTCAGGTGGTGAGCCGTTTGACTCTCCCCATCTCGGCGTCGTGGCTTCGAGCCCCACCTTCGTCGCAGAGACGACTTAAAAGCAGACAAGTAAAGGCGCCTGGCTGGCTCAGTCAGCTAAGCATCCGCCTTGAGCTCAGGTCCGAGTTCCAGGGTGGTAGGATGGAGGCCGCCATCAGCTTCCAGCTCGGCAGGGTGCCCGTTTCTCCCTTTGCCTCTGTCTGTAGCTCCCCCTGCTTGTGCTCTTTCTGTCAAATAAATAAAATCTTGAACAAAACAACAACAAAAACAGAGATCCAGGGCAATATAATACTAATAATAGGTGACTGTTAATATTATTATTATTATTTCTCATCTTATTTGCCGATAGTCTCCTGGAATCCGGACAAGAGAAGCAGGTCATTGACGAGTTCCCTTTCTGCTATGTAACATTTGTGTGTCCCCCCAGAAATCAAGGGGTTACTCCCGAGAAGGGGTAGTGAAAGCAGCTGAGATTTTAATTTAAGCCCCGACACCTGTATTGATTTAATTGCAGATTCCCCTATGTACTAGAGGAATGCTTCTGCCTCACATATAAGCCTCAGAGTCCCAGCCACGGAACCTACTAGAAGCTTATTTGTCATTCCTTTAAACTCCACACGGGGCAGAATGCGTGGAGGAAAGTGGGGGGAAATCCATGCACCCTCGGCATTCTGGCTCTTTCCATCTCATGGCTGTGCCATCCCCGGGAGCCCCAGTTTTCAGGGGCGTCCCCACAACCAGCCAGCAGAGAGGGAAGGGGGAGGGGCCGTGTAGGAGGTGTTTATGGGCCAGGCCTGGAAAAGGCTGCTTGTCACTGCCACCTGCACTCACTTGGCCAGAACTCGGTCACATGGCCCCACACGCAGCTGCAGGGGAGGCGAGGGGAATTCGGTCCTGTCCTAGTCCTGGTGGGGAGATGAAATGGGGCTGGGTGGACAACGAGCCAGTCTTTGCCCTGCGTGCCGCTTCCTGGCTTCGCCACCTTGGCCACCAGCGACTTTGTTTCTTTGAGCCTTGAGGTCCTGCTCTGAAAATCATAATAAGCAGCAGCCCCAGCTTCCCCGCTGGCTGGCCAGGAGGCATCTGAGAAATCCGATTCTGTTTCTCTCTGCCCCCTGCCCCCCCCACACCCATCTTCGATTAATTTGCCCGATATCTCCTGACAGGCACCAATTGGATGATTGAGATTCTCAGCTTAATCCTGAAGGATGGGGACCCATCCTGGATCCGCTCGGTGCCCATCTGGAAGCGGGCACCCTGGTGTGAGACCATCATGGGGGCCTTCAGCCTCTCGGACCAGCCCAGCCCCCGCCTCATGAGTTCCCACCTCCCCATCCAGCTCTTCACCAAAGCCTTCTTCAACTCCAAGGCCAAGGTGCGGACAGCCGGGGGTGGGAGGTGCTGTTGGGGTGGGGTAGAGCATAACTGACTGTGGATTCAGCACGTGTTTGTTGAACACCTCCTAGGTCCCTGGCCCTGATCTAGAACCGTGGTCAATACGCCCGCATTCTAAGGAGTAACAGGCAGAGAATAGATAAGGAAGCTCTTTAAGATGCCAAGGTGATAAACTCACATCAGAATGGAGCAGGGTGTGGGGGCGTCTGGGGGAAGAGTATTCCAGGCATAGGGAAGAGTAGGTGCAAAGGCTGGGGGCCGGTGTGGCATGCCTGAGGCTCCAAGGAAGCCTGTGTGGCCAGAACCAACTGAATGAGGGGGAAAGGAGTAGGGATGAGGTCAGGGAGGTTACAGGGTCCCAACTGTGCAGGGCTGCCTGAGCTGTGGTGGCAACTTCGTTTGTCCTCTGAGGGACAAGAACCAGGGCAGGGTTCTGAGCTGCAGAACGGGAGCCCGCTTGGGTTTTCACAGGCGCCCTCTGGAGGCAAGGTGGAGAACAGACCGTGGGGGCAACTGCAGGGAGTCCAGGTGGGGGGCCTTGGTGACAGAGACCAGGATGGTGGCCGAGGAGGTGAAGGAAGCGGGCTGGGTTTGGGGTGTATTTTGGAAGTGGAACCAGGAGTCGGATTTGCTGACAGATGGGGTGTGGGTGTCAGGCAGATGAGTCAAGGGTGACTCCGTGGTGTTTGGCTTAAGCAGCTGGGAGGATGAGGCTGTCGTCACCTGGGATGGGGGGCGGCGGGAGGGGAGACTCAGGGGAAGGTGGAAGCTCTGTCGTTGGCCCCGGGCGGCTGGGTGAGGGTTGCCAGTGGGCAGGGAGATAACTGAATCAGGATGTGATAGGACAGATCTAGGCTGGACATACGTATCTGTAATTTGCTGGTCCACACAGAGATGGATGGAGTAATTACACCCAGGAGACTGGTGGGATTACCAAGGAAGTGAGTGCCTGACTGTAGTCTCGGGGAAGGAGACAGTTGCCAGGGAAGGACATATCTGATGGGGCTGGAGGGAGCTTGGTTGTGGCATATGAAGCAAGTAAACAGAGTGAGGCCAGGTCATGGGGGCCTTAAATGCCAGGCTCAGGGGTTGGGACTCTTCCCTGGGGTACTGGAAAGTCGAGGAGGGCAGGGTCAGCTCTGGGTATAGAAAGACCTTCTGGGGCCATGTAGAGGCTGGGAGGCTGGGAAAGAGGCTGAGGTCAGGGACCAGGCAAGAATGGATGAGCTAGGGCCTTGGCTATGGGAATAGAAAAGAGGGTCAACACCTCTCATCCTGATCTCCCCCATCCTGAGCCCCATGGCTTCCTCCTCCAGTCTTGATTCCCTGAAGCCAAACTGTCACTCTGCCTGGTCCAGGAATGGTCCTTCTCTCCTCCTAAAATGTGGTTGCTGGGAACTCTCCCCATCCTCTGGGATGTGGCGTACTGATCTAATCTTAGCAGGACAATCCCCTGAGAAATCTACCCCAAGTCGTTCCAGCTGTAGGATAAGAAGAAAGGAGGCTTGGAGACATGCAGTCTTTGGGGCTGGGGTCCTGCCTGTGTCTGACAGCTTCTCGTCTCTCCCCAACATCCACACCCAGGTGATCTACATGGGCCGGAACCCCCGGGACGTGGTGGTCTCCCTCTACCATTACTCCAAGATCGCTGGGCAATTGAAGGACCCTGGCACGCCGGACCAGTTCCTGCAGAACTTTCTCAAAGGCGAAGGTGAGGACTGGGGCAAAGTGAGGTGAGGGGGTGCCCCTCGGTCACCCGGACAGGAAGGGGGTGGAGAGGGGTATGAAGGAGAGGGAGGCAGAGATCCCAGGCATTATGGCGAAGGAGACAGGGGAACAGAGAGAAGGATATAGACAGACACATAGATACAGAGAGGAGAGAAACAAAGAGACAGAGATGCAGGAAAGAGACAGAAACAGAGAGATGGGGTGACAGGGGTTTTCAGGGGGCCAGGTGTGGGGGGTTTGGGGGAGGCATCCAGCTCTGAGGCGCCATGTCTGGGGCCACGTGGGGCCAGTGAGGCACACCCCCTGCCCCAGCCCCAAGCCCTGGTTGGTGTGGTCTTGCTGCCCGGCCCTGATCCACCCATCCCTCCGCCCGCAGTGCAGTTTGGCTCCTGGTTCGACCATATTAAGGGCTGGATTCGGATGCAGGGCAAAGAGAACTTCCTGTTTATCACCTACGAGGAGCTGCAGCAGGTGAGCCCCCCGCCCCACCCCAGCCCAGCACCCCCCACTCCTCCCCTCCTCATGCCCACTTCCCTTCCCCTTCCCTTTCTGCAAGGCCCACCCTTCCATGCGATGCACCAGGTACTGGGGGCACAATGGTGAACAGAACAGGGTCCTGAGCTCCTAAGCCACAGAGAGGGCATGGATAAATAAGATAAATGGTAGCCGGAGAGCAGAGTGAAGGAACAAAGGCAAGCCGAAAATGAGTAGGGGAAAAGGAATGTGTGGGGGCACAGTTTTAAATACGGTGGTCAGGGAGGCCTGTGCTGGGGGCGGGGGCAGAGGGAAATGACACTTAAGCAAATATCTGAAGGAGAAGAAGGAGCCCTGGAGCTATCTGGGGGGAAATTGTCTCAGACAGAGGGAACCACACACCAGTGCAAAGGCCCTGAGGTGAGAGAATGCTTGATGTGTTCCTAGGGGAGCAAAGAAGCCCATGTGGCCAGAGCTGAGTTGGGATGGTGGGTGGGAAATGTGGGCAGAGGGGAGACAGGAGGCCCAGAGAGACCTTGGCTTGTCTCTGAATAAGTGGAAGCCAGTGGTCAGCCCTGAGCAGGGGAGGTGATAGGACAGATGAGGCCATGCAGAACTGGGGCATGTGGGAAGTGAGCTTCAGGGATGGCTGTGACCCTGAAAGGCAGCAGAGGGGACTGGTGGAAGGAAACAGCCTTTGGAGTTAGATGGGAATCCTGTCTGGACTCCATCAAACACCCCTGGAGCAGGCACCTGGGAGAGAAAAATGCCTTCTGGCTGGAGCAATCAGGGAGAGCTTCCCAGAAGAAGGTGCCATGAAGAATGCCCACTGCTTTGCTGGGCTGCAAGGAGGATGCTGGGCTTCTACAGGAATAGTCCACAGTGAACACAGCCAACCATTCTAGATTCTTCTTCTTTTTTTTTTTTTTTTTAAGATTTTATTTATTTCAGACAGAGCGAGCATGAGCCGGGGGAAGGGGCAGAGGGAGAAGCAGACTATCCACTGAGCAGGGAGCCCGATGCGGGGCTCGATCCCAGGACCCCGGGATCATGACCTGAGCCGAAGGCAGACACTTAATGATGGGGTCCCAGGTGCCTCCAGGCGCCCCATTCTAGATTCTTAACAAAGATGTTCCCAGAGGCTGGGTACCTGAGCAGCTCCCATTACATGCCCCCTCACTAAGCTCCCTGGACAGGTTCCCTTCTTGCATGCACATTTCAGGTGTGTGTTGTATTCTTTCTGTCAGCACTTTTTGGAGTGGGAAACACCTGCAATTTTTATGTCCAATAAAGCAGTTAAAATTCCCTAAAATGTTGGGGAGCCTGGGTGGCTCAGTTAGTTGGGCATCCAACTCTTGATCTCAGCTCGGGTCTTGATCTCAGGGTCATGAATTCAAGTCCTGCACTGGGCTCCATGCTGGGCATGGAGCTTACTTAAAAAACAAACAAACAAACAAACTTAAATCCCTCAGAGCGTTAGACATATCATCCTTAAAATGGGTGAGAAAGGGGGCGCCTGGGGGCCTCAGTCTGTTGGTCTTCTGCCTTCGGCTCAGGTCATGATGCAGCCCCGCCTTGGGCTCCCTGCCCTGTAGAGGGTCTGCTTCTCCTTCTCCTTCTGCCCCTCCCCCCCGCTCATATTCTCTCTCTCTCAAATAAATAAATAAATACGTTTTTTAAAAAATGGTGGGAAGGTGTGCCTGGGTGACTCAGTGGGTTAGGCCATTGCCTTTGGCTCAGGTCATGATCTCAGGGTCCTGGGATTGAGACCAGCATCAGGCTCTCTCTGCTCAGCAGGGAGCCTGCTTCCTTTTCTCTCTCTCTCTGCCTGCCTGTCTACTTGTGATCGCTGTCAAATAAATAAATAAAATCTTTAAAAATTAAAAAAAAATGGTGGGAAGGGGTGCCTGGGTGGCTCAGGGGCCTAAATGTCTGCCTTCAGCTCGGGTCATGATTTCAGGGTCCTGGGATCGAGCCCTGCTGCATTAGGCTCTCCGCTCAGCAGGGAGCCTGCTTCTCCCTGTCCTTCCCGCTTGTGCTCTCTGTCGCTATCTCTGTCTCTCTCTCTCAAATAAGTAAATAAAATCTTTTAAAAAAATGATGGGAAAATGCAGGCTCTCGGGGCTGCTGTGAGAACCACAGCGGTGGGCACTGGCATATTATTACTGCATAACAAGGTACTGCACAGTGTGAATATAGTTTGTAAGGTAAAAGAGCAAGGGTAGCGGCCAGTGTCCACTGAAGGTGACTGAGGCCATCGGTCAGATACCACGTGTGGTTTTATCACATTTAATCCTTGCCAAGTATGGACAGGTGAGTTATCTATTAGAGCAAACCACATAAAGTTGCCAATATTTGGCCACATTTTGTATGGTTCCCCCCAATATTATTAATACCCCTGTTTTATAGAGGAGGAGCCTGGGGGTTTGGATACTAGAGAGAGTTGAAAACCTACCTGAGTTTGTTTTTTTTTTCCCCACCCTGGTAAATCTCTTCATTTTGGAAGATCCAGAGAAGATTTCGGCATTACCAACCCCGCCCCCCACAACCACTTTTTTTTCCATCTAACTTTATTCTCCAAACCTAAAACTGGGCCATGCAGCCTGACAGAGCTTCTGGGCTGTGCCCCTGGGTGTGAGGAACTGCCAACATGTTAGAATTTCTGGGACACGCCAGTGGTTCAAGACAAGAAAGGGATGGAGGGTTATGAAACTAGGAATGACCTGGAAAATCAGAGCCATGGGGCTGGTGGAGCTGACCAGAAGGCTGGCTGCATTTCAGGGAAGGCAACAAGATAGAGGGGGGCAGGGAGGCAGCAGCTTTGGGCCCTTAAATTTGAGCTCCTCCCTAGCTGTGTGACCTTGGACAAGTGTCTTCCCCTCTCTGAGCCTCCATTTACCAATTGGAGTAAGGACCGCTCTCTGCAGGGCTACTGGCACACTTGGCACAAATACACACGAGAGGCTTGGACCAGAGCTTGGTACCCAGGAGATGTTCAGTCCCCCGTGACTTGAGCTGTCATTGTCAGGATATTTGAGCTGGGTCTGGGTGGGGAGGTTTGCAGGGTGGAGGGTGGCAGCACAGGGCATTCTTGGGAGCGCCATGCCGAGGCTGCAGGGAGGAAAGTGAAGGGAATGGTAAGGTCTGGAAAGAGAGGATGGGGGAGGACAGACCACTTCTGTCCTTGAAAGTCAGGCCTGGGGGGCTGGGACTCCTGTCCCAGGGCACTAGGGAGCCATAGGAGGGCTGGGAGCAGGGAGGAGGGTGGGGCAAGGAGTCCAAAGGGAAAGGACCCCACCTGACCAGGGCTAGGGCTGAGAGCCCAGAGGACAGGAGGAGCAGAGATAGACTGCCAGGGGTGCGGGAGCAGGGGAGACGGAGGGATGGGAGGCTGGCCTGGGACTGGCTCAAGGAGACCACTGTTCCAGGATGGGGAACTGGCAGGGAGTGCAAATATGGGGTACAGACAGGCTGACTCTCACTTCTAACTAAAGTGAAGGTGATTTGGCGTAAGGTGTCCGACTGACCTCTTCACCCTGCTGTGACCTCCATCCCACCCCCGCCCCTTCCCTCCTGCCCACAGAACCCTCCAAAACCTCTAACTGTGAAAACTCTCAGAAACCAGAGCCCGGTCCCTCAGCTTGGAGATGGGGAAACTGAGGCAAAGCATCAGAGTCACACAGACAGCTCTGGGTTGAGACTCAGATGCCTAGATTCAGAGTCTGATTGATGCCCTTCCTTGCCTGGGGTCCCACCTCCCTCCACCCTACCCGGCCCCCCACCCCACCCCTCTCCCCTACCTGCAGGATCTCCACGGCTCCGTGCAGCGCATCTGCCAATTCCTGGGGCGGCCGCTGGGTGAGGAGGCGCTGGGCTCCGTGGTGGCACACTCAGCTTTCGGAGCGATGAAGGCCAATGCCATGTCCAACTTCACACTTCTGCCCCCCAGCCTGCTGGACCAGCGCCATGGTGCCTTCCTCCGGAAAGGTGCAGGGGCAGGGGGTTCTGGGGTGCCACTGCCGGGCTGTATGGCCTGGGCGAGTCACGTAACCTCTCTGGGCCTCAGTTTTCCCCGCTGAAACTTGGGGTTGCTCCAAACAGAATGACCTTCACAGCATCACTGTGGATGCAGGATTGACGCCACCCCACCCCCAGGGCTTAGCCTGGGGCTGGGCACACTCACACTCTTTGAGGCCATCCAGAGTCTTCGTGAGGACTGACTGGGAGCCTCTCACCGGGAGGCTAAATAGGGGCTCCCTAGATGACCCAGGATCCCCCCCCACCCACCTCCAGGTCTTTAACAATGACACCTGCAAACTTCCTTTTGCTATGCAAGGTCACATAGGCATGGGTTCCAAAGACTAGGACAAGTCAACATCTGGGGATGGGTGATTATTCAGCTCCACAGTGAGCTCCCCTAGACCTCACGAGGGGCCTCGTGTAGTATGTGGGGTGTACACTTGCTAAGATTCAAAATACCACGATCCGAATGACATTGGCCCCTGGATTCCAGATTAAAGCCCCATGAGGAAGTGAGAAACGTGAGGGTCGGAGGGATCCCCGCACCTGTCTGGGCACATGGAAGGGGCAGAGTTCCCACCCCTTGCCTGCTCGGCTGTTGCAAGTGTTAAGGAGTGAACCCCATGAACCCAGGGCAGCCCTTCAGCCGGTCCCCTGGCACCAAGTGTGGGAAAGCTTTCATTCCCACTGTCAGAGCCACAATGGAGTTAGCGTAGGGGTTGCAGGAGCCCTGGGGTGAGAAAGCCCTGTTCTAGACAGGGAGGTGAGGGATGGGTCATAACAACACAGTCACACAGGTGACACTGGGGCAGGAATGCTGGGTGGGGAGGCAGATGGATGTTCTGGGCGGAGAGCTTTAAGGGGTCAGGGGAAAACCAGGAAGGCAACAGGTCTACTGGAGGGACAAGTAGGATGGGAGGAGCTGAGGGAGGGAGGGCGCAAGAAGGGTGCCCAGGGGTCTGGCCAGGTGACTGGGGACTGAGGCGGCCACCATAGGAGGTAAAGGGGCAACGTGAAGATGAAGGGGGTGGGGAGGTGCTTCTGGCAAAGGCCCGGAGGTGGGGAAGGAGGTGCTGGCATGTCGGGGGCGGGGAAGGTTCCCACGTTCCTCACCTCGCCCTCCCTCCCTCCCCGACAACCTCCAGGGGTTTGCGGCGACTGGAAAAACCACTTCACGGTGGCGCAGAGCGAAGCCTTCGACCGTGTCTACCGCGAGCAGATGCGGGGACTGCCTACCTTCCCCTGGGACGTGCCCGACGACGCCAGCCCGGACCCCGATCCCAGCCCCAGCCCCCCCGAAGCCTCCGAGACCCCCAACCCGTGACTCTGAGAATAAACGCGGCGCTCCTGCCCCCGGCTCTCGCTGCGCTCTAGAGGTGACTTGCCGCGGTCGGCCGGCAGGGGGCGCGCGAGGGAGGCAGCGGCTGGGAGTGGGGTCGCACCGTGCAGCTAGGGCCTCCGGGGAGGATGAGGTCTTCTCCCCGACCCCGCACGCCAGTGGGGTCGGTGACTCGGAAGCCCCTGCCGGAGGCAAAGGTGCTGCGGGGAGGCAAACGCTGGGCACCTGCCTCCCCCAAGGCCGAGGCGCTGCGGCGGGGACGCCTGGGGGGTGTGAGGGAGGAGGGGGCCAGCAGCGCATTCCTGGGTCTTCTGCTAGGCTGTGCAAATGCAAGATTCTGCCATCACGCAGTTTTATTCTGAGCAGAGGGAAAGGGAGCCCCCAGCAACTCAGTCCTTAGCACCGGCAAAACAGCCCCAGGGCCCCTGGCCCTGGCCCATCCCCCGGCAGCTGTGTCCCCACCAATTTCCAGGCCGTCATTATTCTGCCCTGCTCCCTGGGTTGGATTCTGTCCTTTCCCCTGCCAAGCTGTTTACCCAGAGCTCCTGAGCACGGTTTGTGCCCGAAGCTCCCCTACTTTGTCCCAGGGGCTCCCCACCTTCACCCCACACAACTCACAGCACGGGGTAGGGGGTGGGGGGGTGTCACTCAGCCAGGCCCCTCCCTCCACCGGGAAGTTCTGGCTGGGCCAAAGTGGGACATGCACTGTTCTAGGATCTTAGCTCCTGGAGACTTTCTGCCCATTTCCTAAACTGTGACACTGGCCTCTAGGGTGAGCACTGGGCTTGTCCAGGTTCTAGAACAAAGAGAAAAAAAAAAAAAAATCCCTTCTGCTGCTTTCCGGACAGACACCCAGGCCAAAAGCCTTGTCCCAGGCACCACCTGGAGGCAGGGGGCTTGGAGCTGCTGGTGGGGCCGACCCCATGCGGCTTTGGCTCTATTATGGTTGCCCCCTGAGTCCTGCCTGGGCAGCCCGATCTGGCTGCTGGCTGCCTCGGCGTTCCAGGAGTTTGGAGGCAGTATCCGCACCAAACCTCCTTCGAGTCGGCGACAGATAGCGGAGGCGTAGTGCAGGATGGAGGGGCAGGGTGCCGCCCCAGGGCTGGGACCGGCTCAGAGGACGGGGCTCTGTCTCACCCCTGGGGGCCCCGCCAGTGCCCCGCTGCCTCATCAGGGCCTTGGCTGGGGTGTCCTTGGAGCCCCAGGACGTCTTGAACTGTGGAGGGAAAGAGAGGGAGGTGAGAGAAGGCTCCAGGGACTGAGTCCGTGTGTGTGTATGTGTGTGTGTGTGTGTGTGTGTGTGTCTCTCTCTCTCTCAGGGCAGATGAGAAGGCGGGGAAGGGAAGTGAGCCAAGAGGCCAGGGGCCCCCAGACCCTCAGAGGGCCAGCTGCTGTGTTCCCCCTGCAGCTTCAGGGTGGGGAGGAACAGGAAGCTGCCAGCAGCTGCCCCCAGGAGAACAAATATTTGCCAAGGGAGGTGATGGTGGGGGAGGGTGCCTCAAGACCTGGTGGCAGCGAGGACCTTGCCCGGGCCCTGCCTATCCCCCTCCTCCCCTGGGCTGGAACAGAGGGAGGCGATTCCTGGGACATTTCTCCCTCACCCTTGGAAAAGGTCCCCACTATTTCCCACGTAGCAGATGGGGAAACTGAGCCCGAGAGGGGCACAGCTCCCAGAGCAACGGGACCACAGGTCTGCGGGTATCCAGGGCGAGGATGCCGCTTGTCCCTCATCACTCTGCTCTGACCCTCTCAACAGCCCACTGCACAGCTAAGGCCACCGAGGCTCTGCCCAGGGTTCCAGAGAATTAGGCAGGCTCAGTGGGAAGCCAGTTGAGAGGAGGGGCGCAGGGACCTGTCACCACATGCCACCTCAGAGGGTCGTGGCAAAGATCCAATTCAGCCACCCCTGGTGGCATATGGCACGGTGCCCACGACAGATGATCATTTTGACCTTGGCCAAGTTACTTGACCCTTCTGAGTCTCAGCTTTCCCGTCTGTAACCAGGAGCATGAGAAGGGAATTACCTCACTGACCTGGGAAGAGGACCTCGTGAAAGAAATAACAAATAAATTCCACCATGGGGATGCATCGTAATGCTTAGTGTTCTCATTAGTTCGTCCTCCCCTCACTGACTCCTCCTTCCCACCAAACCGCGACTGGGGACAGTGGCTGCGCCCTTTGCCAGATGAGAACACAGAGGGTTCCGAAAAGGCAGATCTCTGCTCAGCTCTCCCCATTAGTGGGTCATGCCAGGATTTGCACCTAGAGTGCCTCTCTCTTGGGGTCCCTGCCCGAAATCACCCAGCACTCCCCTACCCAGCGCATAGTAGGGCTATAGGGAATGGTCACTGGGATCAGGAACTCGGGTGGGCGTTGCCCTTCCCCCACCCCCAGCCCCGGCGTGGGGCCCGGCACATAGCTGCCCCATCCCCTTCCTCTTGTTTATCAGAGGCCCACCACCAGTTCTCACCTCGCTGTCCCCGTCACTGGAGCTGGACAGCTGGGACAGGCGGCTCAGGTCCCACAGGGAACGGCTGGGCCGGGCTGGGGGGCCACTGGGGGTCCGGGCGCTCTGGACACTCCTCAGGACATCGCTCAGCGCTGGCCCTGGGGTGGCCGGGGTCTCCTGCCTGTCCCCCTCAAACACCCGGCAGGCGGCCAAGCGTTGGGCCAGCGGACCGTCGTGTGGCGGCGGTGACATGGGGGCCACAGAGCGGCGGTGGGCCACGCGGTGGGGGCTGTGAGCCAGCCGCAGCCCCCCCACGGTGCTGACAAAGGGGTGCTGGGTGGGCGCAGCCGGGAGCGGCGAGGAGGCCGCGTACAGTGTCCGGAACTCTCGGCTGAAGGCGTCAGCAATGTCGCCGGTCAGCAGGGTCACCAGGCCACGGTGCAGACGAGAGTCACTCCATGTGAAGCTGGGGGGCACGAAGTGAGGGGTCAGGATCTCCAGGTCACCCCCCGGGAGGCCCGGCCTGGACCCCATTACTGGTCCCCACCCAGTCCCGGGGCAGGCTGTGTGACCTTGGGCATGTGCTGCAACCTCTCTGGCTTCCTCATCTCCCTCTGTAGAATGAGAACCCCCCAGGTACGAACCTAGAGGACTGATGTGACAACAAGGGTTAAGATACCTTAATGATCATCTGGAAGCCAGCCTGAGCTTAAACTGGGACTCTGCCCCATCCCCAGCAAAGGAGACCATCAGTGCCTCAGTTTCCCTCTCTGAGAAGAGGTGGGATTAGTCTTCTGACTAAATGGCTGCAAGGCCCATCTTCAGACTCGGCTGCTTCTTACATAATGACAGCCATCTATTAAACACTTGCCATGAGGCAGGCTCCGGAGGTGCGGGCTCCGTGCCTCAGTTTGCATCTGGGATACGGAGCGAAGATGTAGGAAGATTGGAAAGAAAGAACAAGGGGTTGAGCTGCCTGTCTGGCGCCTAGCCCATGCCCAGCTGGCTATGGTGAGCAGGTCCCCTACTGTCCCTGTGGTCACAGTGCTGGTATTTAAAGCACCTGGCTTTAAGGTCTGGGCACACAGCAGGTGCCTTTGGGAATTAAATGCACCTGGGCTCTAATCCTGCCTCTGGGGACCTTGGCCACATTCCCTTCATTTCCCAAGCTTTGGTTTGCCCATCAGAAAAACGGGCTCACCACGGGTCGTGTGCCCCAGTGGGCCCGGTGCCCAGAGAACGGATGTGTCAGCCACCAGGATGGCGAGGGTTGGTCCAAGCATCCTTACCTTGGCGGAGTGGCCGTGTCCTCGCTCCCTGGCAGGTCGGCAGGCCCATCTGCCTGCAGATTATGACACCCTTCCCCCCACCTGTGACCTCACCCCTGGAGGGGCCAGTGGGAGCCTGGAGGGGTCTGTGAGGTCACCCCATTCCACTCCACAAAGAGTGCCATCAGGTAGCAGCCGCTGGCTTGTCTCTGTCCCGGGGAATCTTCTGAGACCCAAGGACTTGTGAGCCGCGGTCACGACGGAGACCTTGAGAGGGACACGGAGCGCTGGGAAACGAGGACTCTCCGTGCGCTGACCCTGGGAGGCCCAGACCAGGGGCAAAAGTCTCGCAGGCCTCGGGAGCATCATCCAGCAGTTCCGGGAGGCCCAGGAAGCCCACGGCCTGGCTTGGGCACCGTCACCGCCGCCAGGCCACCATGGTCCTCGGCTGGCTGCTGCTTCTGGTAATGGCTCTGCCCTCGGGCACAACAGGTGCCAAGGACTGTGTGTTCTGTGAGCTGACCGACTCCAAGCAGTGTCCCGGCATCCACATGCGCTGTGGCGACGATGAGGACTGCTTCACAGGCATCGGGGTGGCCCCGGGCCTTGGCCCCATCATCAACAAAGGCTGCATACTGTCCACGTCCTGCGGCCATGAGGAGCCGGTCACCTACATGGGCGTCACCTACACGCTCACCTCCACCTGCTGCTACGGCCACATGTGTAACAGGGCCCCCAATCCCGCAGGCGGCCGGACGGAAGGGGTCGCCGCCGGCCTGGCGCTGGGCGTGCTGCTGCTGCTCCCACATTTGCTTTGACCAACCCGAAGGGCAGGGCCTGGGACTGGTCTCCCGGCTCTGCTGCTCCCCGAGCCCCCCGCCTCCACCCCTTCCCCCCCATTAAATGGCCAGAGGCCCTGGACAACCTCGTGTGGCCCCGGCTTCATCCATTACCAGGGCTGTCCGCCCGGAGCCCGGGGCGAAGCATCCTCAGGCCGCCAAGCACAGCCCGAAGGGTTTGACTGGACCCCTCTACTGTATTTCATGGGTTCTAAGACGTGTAGCTTTTCCCATGTCGATCGGGATGCTTCTTTTTGTCGGGGGCACCTTAGAGTCGATGAAATATGGTTCAAATGAACAACGACAATAAACAACCGCTAACGTTCATGGAGCGCTGCTTCTGTTACGTGCCAGGGCACCTTGATCTCGCTTGAACCCCCAGACAAAGCCGGGAGGGAAGGCAGGTGCTTTCCGAGACGGCCCCGGTCTCCAGGGTAGCGGTTCCCCTGAGGGTGGTCCCCAGAGCGGCAGCACCGGGGTTGGGCAGGGATCTCGCGGGAAATGCCCATTCCCAGGGGGTAGGGCTGCAAAGGCGCCCCAGATCTGTGTTTTTAGGGGGGGAGTCTGGGTGATCCCGACACAGGCAGGCCTAAGATTGAAAACCACCAGTGGAGAGCGCTGGTCATCCGCTGGGCACATCAGCACTCCCCGCAGGGGACAGCTGGCAATGTCTGGAGACACTTTTGGTGGTCTTAATAGGGGAGGGGGGGTGCTCCCAACATCTACAGGGTGGAGGCCGGAAATTCAGTGCAGCCCCCCACGATGCCCAAGGACGTACCCCCAACACAGAATTATCTGGCCCCAAATGTGAGGGAACCCTGTTCTAGAGGGACTAACCGTATCATCCCGATCTATAGAAGGGGAAGGGAGGCACAGAGAGGTGAGGTCAGTTGCCCAAAATCACAGAGCCAGGAGCCGGCAGAGCCCCAGTTCGAAGCCAGGCTACCCGACCTGAGGGTCCACGCACCCCGTTCCCTGCCACAAGACCACCCTATGAGGCAGGTGCTGTTATTAATTCACGCTTTCCAGATGGGGAAACGGTACAGAGCAGGGGGAGGCACCGAGCCGGTGTGTCACAGAGCTAAGAAGGCAAGGAGCCAGGAGCTAGACCCTGAACACAGGAGAAGAGGGACATAAGCCAGGATGAGGGTCGGGTCCCTTGCTTACCAATTCTTATTTTTGTTACAGATGCTTAGAGAGATGGAGTTACCTCAAGGCAGAGCTAGGACTCCCATCCAGGTCGTCCTGGTTTTGAAACCCACACACAAACTATGGGCCCTGTTTTCCAGATGAGGAGACACAGTGTCGAAGAGATGACCCTCCCCCTGGCTTCTCCCCAGCCCTGGCCCTGTCACTAAGCTGGCCAGCAGGAGGAGCCACAGCCAGACCCCCACCCCCCGCTACGCCGGGGCAGGTCTGTTTCAATCCCAAGTGGGTTCTGCCCCTTGGTATGCCCATCCTCTACCAGTGAGGGTGCTTAGACCCATTTCACAAACCAGGAAAGTGAGGCTGGTGGAAAGGGGCGCCTACTACTCTCTCTGAGAGTTGGGGACAGGACACCACTTGGTGGTGGTTTTGGTGGGGGGCGGGGGCAGCCGCACCTGTAGGATCCGGAGATGACCCTGTGGCCGTCCAGCAGCACAAACTTCTCCCGCACATTGCCGCTCACCTGCCGTCGCCAGCGGCTCTGGAAACTACAGCCCCACGCGACACGGATATCTAGGTTCTGGAGTAGAGTGGGTACACCCTCACTCAGGCCAACCCCGCACACCCCCACTCACTGCCTAGGGCTCAGGGCAGGGGGGTATCCCTCCAGGCTGGCTAGGACCTGGGTGGCCCATGGCGCTGTAGAAAGGTCTGTCCCAGCTTTTCCAGAGTTACCAATATTGGGCTTCGGGGATCTCTTGGAGATACCCCTAACTCAGAGGGATCCCGTGGGAAGACCCGCCTCTAATTCCCCCAGTGCCATGGGTGGGCATCGGAACTCTCAGCGGGCATCCACCTTGATGAGCAGGACGCCGTGGAAGGGTCTGCCTCCCCCCTTGGCTGGCCCTAGTGCCAGGAGAATGGGGACTTGGGTCCCTCCCGCCAGGCTCCTACCTCGGTGCCCCAGGGGTTCACCCCCAGCTGCTGGGCCAGTGTCAGGAAGGCAGGCAGCCGCTGGTGGTCCAGAAGCAGGTAGACAGGCACCCAGCGACGTGTGGCGGCGTCTACCAGGTCCAGAAGCAGGTCTGGGTCAGTGAAGATGTCCATGACCACAGCCACTAGCTGGGGAGTGGGGAGAGGGGCTGTGGATGGAGCCTGGAGCTCTGGGGATGTTCAGGGGGTGGTGGGGGGACTCTGGGGACTGAGGCTTCCTGGGCATGGGAGTTTAAACGCCTGGCCTCGACGAGACGTTTAGGGGGTGCTGTGGGAGAGACCCCCCACTGTGCATACAGCACCCACATGGGAATGAGGAAAAGACCGTCCTTCCCGAAAACCGAGGTCTCTACTTCTGGAAAATTCATCATAATCGTGTCTGCAGTAGCACATGGTGCCCCGTGTGCTGTGACACTGGATGATGGCCCTGCTCCAGGTCTCAGTGGGCTGGGTCCTTGGGGGTGCCCTGAATGGGGAGGAGGGATAATCTGCTTGGCCACCCAGGGGATCTCTGGGGACCAGGGCAGGGGGCACTGAGGGCCTGGATCTTGCAGGCAGAAACATGTAGCAGAAATGACTCCTGACCCATGGGCCAGACAGCCTTGGTTCAAATCCCCACTCGGCCACTTACCGGTGAGAGACTTAACCTCCTGTGCCTCAGTTTCCCCATCTCTCCTCACTTAGGATAATAAGTCCCAACCTCCCAGGACCCTCCTGGTGATTATAAATGTTAGCCCAGGTAAGGCACTTAGCGTGGGAGCTGGCAGGCACAACGCTGTTGGATAAAGAAGAGGCTCTCGGGGGGGCTGTAGGGGAGACATCGGCCCTCTGTGGGAGGAAGGATGGACACCTATCCTAAGGGTGGGGCGGGGTGCAGTGGGGTAGGTGACTGAAACCAAGAGGTCATAATTAGGTCCAAGGGGCATGAATGCCCCGGGGGACCCAGGACTTGGAGAGAGGGTAAGGAGGAGGTCTGGGGAATGTGGACACTTGGGTCCTGGGGGATGCAAGGCGTGGACTCGTGAGTCCCAAGAGGACAAGGGTGAGACGCCCAGGGCTCGAGGGGATGCGCCACTCCCAGGTCCAGGAGCTGGCATGTGAGGATGTCTGGGTCTGGGGAGTGGACACCAGGCCCCCTGAGACCCCCACCTTGCAGGCAGCCTGGATTTCCCGGCGCACCAGCTCCTTGAGGGGTGGGTGGCCCTCTTCGGGGGGCTGAGTGTACAGCTGAGCCCGGGTGATTCCCTTCCAAGCCAGATCCTCTGGCCAGCCCAGGCGCAGCGTGGGCACCAGCTCCTCTGAATGTCCTGGCCAGTAAGTCAGGCTGCCGGAGTCCCGATCGGTGGCAGGGGCTCCCTCTGCTGCCCTGCTGGGCGGCTGCTTGGATGCAGTCCAGTCCTCAGCCGCCGCCACCAGGCTCTGGAGCTCTTCCCCGCTCAGGAAGGGCCGCAGCCCCTCGCGCTGCATGCAGGCCTCGAATGCCTCCACACCCTTGCTCAGCAGAGCCTCCAGCGCCAGCCGCTGGCCCTCAGAATACAGGAAGCCGGGGCTGGCCTCGGTCAAGGGCAGTCCCCCGGCCCCCGACTCCTCTCCTTCCAGCGCCGCCAACTGGGAGGCTGCCATTGGGCTGCTCGCGAGGGAGGACCGTGAGGCTGGCTGGCTGAGGGTTCGGCTGTCTCTGGGCACCGACCATCTGGGGGTCTCCTGCCAGGTAGATGTTATGTGGCTGGCTGAGGCTTCCAGGGTCGCTCCGTGAAGTCCCCTGCGTCCCCGGCTCCCTGTCCTGACAATCACTCTGCCCAGGCCATGCGCTGCTCAGATCAGACCAACTAGTCGCCTGCCTCTAGCCGCCACAGTGACAGGCTGGCCATCTGAACTTCCTACTAGCTGTCTCAGGGTCTAGCGGTCCCAACGGACCCGTTTGCTGGATCAGTCTCCGTCAGGCTGAAGGGCCAACTGGCCTGACCAGAGGTCCGGCTGACTGGCCAACCATCTCCAGGCAACAGCCACAGGCTGCCCGCCTATCTCTAGCACCCAACTGTCCCTGACTGAAGGTGAAGTGGGCTGCCTCTCTGCCCTTGACCAATAGATACCACATGTAACTGACCCTGTCCAGCTGGTCTTTTTGATTATTTGGCAAACATTGACTGCTTTCCACTAGTAGTGCTAGTACCTAGCCGCCTAGTGGAGCACCCTGCCGTGTCCAGCGGAATGTCTTTCCTGACGACAGGTGGCTGGCTCACTGGCTCTCACTGACTGACATCCCAGGAACCTCCCCTTTGGACCTGCTCTCTTAGTTTGGGAGGAACGGGCTCTAGCCCTAAGTCTGGGCATCCCCCTTCACCAGCCGGGAAAGGAGGTCTCAGTCTCTGTCGCTTGGGGACTCTGCCCCTGGGGCATCACCCTTACTTGGTCTGCTCCGGTGGAGGATACACTCAATGGGGGCTTGCAGCACCATGGGACCTGCCCATGACCTCAGCGGTCCTTCTAGCTGGAGGACCTGACTTGCCACTGTTCCTTGGACTGGCCGCCCCCGCCAGTCTCCCAGCCAGAATTGTCTTGGGTTGTCCTCTGATCTATGCTGATCCCTGGCCAAGCTGAGCTCTCTGGGTTTCTGCCTGAACCCCACAATCTCCTGCTAGCTGACCATCCACCTCTTCCTGGCCAAGGACCACCCCTGGAGGCTCCTGATCCAACCTCTGGTCTGTGGACCCGATCCCCTCAAACCGGCAGCCCCTCCTTCCAATCGCACACCCAGGCGGCTTCCTTCCTCCACACCACAGTGAAAAGGCCTACAAAGAGAAGAAAAGCAGGACTCCCTCTCACCCCATCCAGCTCCAACATGTTCAGTCCCCCATCCCCTTTCCCTCGTCTTGCCTTTTCAGAGGTCAGAATGCAGGGGTCTGGAGACCTGCTCTTATTTCTGCTGTTCTTCCTGCGTCTGGCCTCATTCATCAGGTTTTAGCCTGGGATCCGGGGAACCCAGCCCCTTGTGTAAACAGAGGAGGGCCCACACAGCAGGTCCCTGGGAAAGGCCTCCTGTGCGGGTACCGGAAGGCCCTAACGCAGGGAACACGCTCGTCAGGTTACTGGCCCAGGGCCCAGTGGCCCGCCAGACTCAACAGGGGAAAAGGGGAGCAGCAACTCACCTGTTCCCATGTACCCCTCCCCCACCAGTCCCAACTCCTCTGTACTTCCTGGTCTATGCCCCACCCACCATCCCTAGCCCGTAGCAGCTGGTGTGGCTAATCCAGGCGAAGTAACAGGTTCCAAAACACCTGTCACCTAGTTTATTAAGGGGGCGGGACTTTGGCCATAGGGAGGCCCGAGAGTGTCCAAAAGCCCAAGATCAACAAGCAGGAATCACAGCCACTAGAGGGCGTCTGCAGGGAGAGCGGGACTCCGCCCAGCAGATGGAAGGGCTTCTCCTCGGCTGGTTGGTCTCCATGGAGATGGGCACCCACTGGTCCACCTCGAAGGTTCCAATTCACTCCAATCCCCTCCCGTCCCCCAGAAACACACAGAAGACCATCAGAATTCAAAATCTTTAATAACAATGCAGGATCTGGGGTTAATTTTTGTAGCCTCGGCTGGCCCTCCGGCCTCTGGCGCGCTCGAATTTCCGGCCCTTGGATCTCACGTAGGGTCTGTGGGGAGGGAAGAGGGTTAGAGTGTGGCCCCGCTGGGGTGGAATGCTGAGGAAGCCCTGAGCAGGGCGTGGCTCGCTCTCATAGAGCAGCACAGGGACATCAGAAGGGGCGGGGAAGGGACACTGAGCAGGTTGCTGGAAAAGCTGAGCAGGCCAAGAGGGAGGCGGGAGATGCAGCCTGGCACAGCCCCCAACACTGTGCTTCTAGGGCTGGCCGGGCAGAGATCTCAGCAACGGGGAGTAACAGCTTGAGGACAAAGCGGGGAAATCGAGGCGGGGGGGGAAGTTCCAGGGAAGGCTGCAGCTGGACTAGGGTGCGAAACAGAATGGACCGGAAGCATGGCAAGGCCCAGACAGCAGGGCTGGGTGCACTCACTTGGTGTGGCTATGTGGGGTTCCGGGAGCCTTGCCAAAATGCCTGTACACCTCTCGGCCCTTGCGTGGCCCTAGGGAGGGAAAGATGGGATCAGCCAGGGACCCAATTCCAAGAAGTCGCCATGGGAGCCACTGAACATCACTCACCAGACAGCAAGACGGTGCCACAGCCCTTGGGGGAGTCCAGGGCCAACTGGTCAAAGGTGAGGATCTTGCCTCCAGCTTTGAGGATGCGGCTCCGGGCACGGCTGCTCACACGCAGCGCGCACACCTGGGGGACACATGGGACAGGCACGGTCAGAACCCCCACCCCGTACAGCCACCCAGGGACTGCGGGGCCTTCCTCTCCTCGGCTCTGGCCCAACAGAGGCATTTAGATGCTTGCGGAGCCCAGTAAGACTGCCACTAGGGAAAGCTTCCCTGAGTGCCAATAGCAGTTCTTAACAGTTTACATCCAAAACCTCCCTTAAGGCCACAACAACCTGAACTTATTACGGATAAGGAAACAGAGGAATTAAAAAGACCCAGGACTCTGTCCACAAGCCACTGAGTGGCCAAGAAATCTAGATGTGAAGCCAGGCTGTAAGGCTCAAGAACCAGCAAGCACCGTCATTAGGGAGGGACCCAGAAGGCTCTTGCCCGGGCACACCCACCATGCCTAATGCCAAGGACAATCCCCCTTCCATCCTAAAAGCCACCCAGACCAGGAGGTGTGACGCCTGCCTCACCCAGAGAAGAGAGGGGACTGGGAAGGCATCACAAGCCTCATGGCACCAGTGACAGAGATCATCAGGAGAGCGAAGATACGAGCCAGATCGGGGCGCCAGCCCACCCACCATGACCCTGCGCCCGCTCCATACTCACCTTCAGTTTGGGCACCTCCTGGACCCGCACGTCATCAGTTATGGTCCCTACAACCACAGCGGTTTTGTTTTCCCGGCCGGGCAGCTTCATCTTCCGGATCTTTGGTGGGGAGGACAAACGCACACTAAGGAAGCTCCTTCTGGCGTTTAAATCCAACCCCACTGGTCACGCATCCCGAGGACAGAGACTGTTGGGCCCTGAAGGGGATAAAGCCACCCACGCCTCGCCTCTCAGCCAGCAGAGGCCTGACCTCAGGTCCAGCCAGGGAAAAACCCTGGAGACACAATGCAAGCACAGAGCCTTCAACAAAGCTCTCCTTCGGGAGCACTTAGGACATGTAAGACCTGACCCACATGACGAAGCCACCGCAGCCACCCCTCACCTCACAATGAGATGAGTCCAAGCCACTCAAAGACCCACCGCTGTTCAGCTACAACCCCAAGGCCAAGGGTGTGCCCACCACGGGGTGAAGTCAACCAGCTGATGGCCAGGCCCCCAGGCCCCCAACACCCCCACCCCAGCTCTAAGACACAATCCGGTCGTTCCCCAAATCAGCCCCTCACCATCCGGGAGAGGGACAGAGGTGGCCGGTTGGTGCGACTCATGAACAACCTCTTCAACACGACTTGGTTAAAGGTAGAGTTGGTTCGTCTGGCCAGAAATCTGTACAACTGGAGGAGCAAGAAAGAAGGATGGAAACCCAGGGTGGCTCACATACCCCCCCAACCTTCAACTGAAAGACAAAACAGCATGGCTTGGCCTGACGAGGTTTTTACGGCTTTCCTCCACCCCACTGAGCCCAAGGGAGCCCCCAAATCTCCTCCCCAGAGGCTGAAAACGCTAACCCCAGAAGCCTTGGGCAGAACCATGGATGTGCGCCTGCCCCACAGGGCCCCGGAATGGCCTGGGGCCCAGAATGCCGGTTCTGGAAGCTGCAGTTCTGGGCAGCCCTGCCTAAGGCTCTCAGGCCTCAGCCTCACCTTGACCAACAGCCTCAGGTAGATGTCCTGGCTCTTGGGCTCCTTGCGCCGAACCTTTCGGTCCTTGTTGTGCCGGATGTCGACTCCCTGCAGAGTTGAGGAGAGACCATGGACCCAAACCTGACCTAGCAGATCACTCACCCCCGCAAAACGAATGCATTACCCATCCCCGAGGAAGAGCTAGGGCCCCGGTCTCTGAAGAGACAACAAACCCCGGGCCCACCCCGAGGAGACTTTAAAAAATCTTCTGAGCCTCAAATGACCCCAACATTTAAAAAAAAAAAAAAGAAAGCTACACGCAAAGCCTTCAGCACAAGGCACACGGCACCGTGAAAAGCCTTAACAGAGCAGACGCGTCGACTCAGAAATTTTCATTTTAGAAGGGGTGTTTTCCGATTATATAGGCCAAGGACAGACCCTCCCTAAAAATACAGCAAAGAGCCTTTATTTGCAACTTACTCCATGTAGAACTACGACCAGAACCTTCCGCGCACAACCTGCCTGACTCCAGCAGCCTTATGAAGCCGTTTCCCACTTGAGCTGAGAAAACCGAAGGAAGCCACGGTTTCCCCCAGACCCCGGCTGCTGTCCTGATGGTCTCTAACAGGCCGTGCCAGGAACTGTAAAGAACTACGGAATTATTCCTAGCTCCCTTTTCTCCAACACCTCATGCACGCAGTAACCTCTGATGCGTGCTTCCTACGAATTCCCAAACGCACATCGGCGACGCAGGGGAGCGACAGGTCCGAGTGAAGACAAAAAGACAAGAGGTCAAGCATGGATATGGGTCCTACGCCAGGGTCCGAATGTCGGCTCTGCCACTTCCTGGCATTGCGACCCCGGTCACATCACTTAACCTCCTTGCGCCTCCATTTGGTCATCTACTCAATTGGAGCTTTAATAATAAGTGAAGACGGAAGGGACTGGAGGCCGGTAAGTCTGACCCATCCCTGGTCTTCGAGCTCCCAAAATAATCCCCCCCCACCGCGGGAGTCTCCCCCTTCGAACAGCCCTGACATCTCTGCACCCCTCCTGGACTCGCCCAGCCCACGACCGCGACGGATGGCGGCGGATAGTCGAGCCGGGAGCATCTCAAAGCACACTCACCATGATGGCGCCTCCTGCTTAGCCAGGTCCGGAAAGAGAGAACACTGTCGGGGTGGGCGGGGAAAGCCTTCAGCAAGAGGCGCCTACGTAACGTCACAGGCGCGACGCGGCGCTCTACTCGAGTCGGGCCTCTCTATGGCGAATCACAGAGCGACCGAATGGGCGATTCCGGAATAAGTGGAAGGACAACCCACCGGGAACAAGCGCTACGTCAAGGGCGGTGGGGAGGGTGAGGTTGGGGGAGGGGCCTCTCTGGCCCTACCCAACCCCTGCTCTCGATAGTCTTCCGGAAAAAAGGGTTCTGGGAGCTAGAGAGATGTCGCGCGGCGCTGGGAGGTCGCGTTTCACGGTGACGCTCTGGCCCGACGCGGACGGCCTCTCTGTGGCTCCTGGAGGACCCGGCCAGCCGCGTATTGGAGGTGAGGAGGCGGAGCTGGCGGGGCCTGTCAGGACCTCGGGAAACCTCTGACCCCACGCTTCAGGCATTTCCTTATCAGGCTCACCTCTCTTATCTCCTGCGGCGCTTCCGAGGCGCAGCCGCTGCTCGGGAAGTCCTACCTGAGATCTAACCCGAAATCTTCTTGCTGCAACCCAGTCTCGAGTATCTCTTATTTCCAATTTTTATATTCGTCTTTTACCCCTGCCCCTTCTCTGACCCCTCCCCAGCCTCTACCACTTTGGGGCTGCTTTTCCCTGCCGGAGAGATTCGAGTGGTCCAACAGACTCTGTGTGAGGGTTTTGCACGGTATTGGAATGCGAAGGAGGCGCACTGAAGCCCCAGGCTTGGGGTGTGGGGTGGAGAGGGATTGGGTGAAATCCTCAAAGAAGGAGATAAAGATTCAGAGGGGAGGAGGATTGGAGGCCCTGAGGGGGAGTGGACAGAGACCCAGAGTGAGGGAAATGGAGACTTGGGGGTTGACAGGGAGACCTAGAAAGTAAGGGAAGATGGAGATTTGGGGAGAAGCACTAACATAGATGGTGAGATGGGGTCTTGTCTGCTGTAACCAAATTCAAATCCTGGCCATGCTAAGTACTAACAACAGAGTGACCTTGGGCAAGTCACTTAACCTCTCTGTGCCTTACTTCTCTTATCCGCAAAAAGGGGATAATAGACTTGGCACATACGGTATTTTCCAGCTTTACATAAGTTAGTATAAATGCTTAGAACAATGCTTTGCATGTAAGTGCTCAATACAAATTAGCCCCCACTCCTTATTGTTAGCCCTTCTTGGGTAGGACCAGATGGACTGGCTGGAGCAGTAGCGAGGCTGACCTGTCCCCTCTTTTTTCTTTCCTCAGGGAAGCCCTGCCCCTTTGGCCTCCCAGCACATCCAGCCCAGCCCACAGTCTGCCCCTGATGCTCCTACTTATTCACCTGTCCTCCACAGAACCAAAGGCCAGGCCTGGGCCGTGAGGCCTCACTCCTTGCCCATACCACTCTCCCATGGCCTGCGGCCCAGGACCAGGGTCTTGCTGATGTGGTAACACAGCAAGGGCCAGCAGATGAATGGAAACCTTGAAGCAGCGGAGCAGCGGGAACAGGTAAGAGGTCCCTCTGAAAGTTAAGGTCACCACACCATGGGACACAATTTCCTCCTCGTCTCTGTTCCTTTGCCTTAGTGACTTGGTCCCTGTCTTTGAGTCCCAGCCTCTTTGTCGGTCTGGTGTGTGCCTGCTTTTCTTTCTCCCAAACTAAGGTGTGCGTTTCCCTGTCTCTCCTTCTTCCTGGGTTTCTGTCCCCATCCCACCCACCCCCCTTTCTGGGTATTTCTTTGGCATATATTATCAGGTACTGTTGCTACTCTGGGTTAAACAAGGTGTGTTGTTTGACAATAAAAGAAAGTCCTCCATTCATCACTTTCTAGCAAACTCTGTCCCTGTCTCTTTCTGCATGTGTCTTTCTACGATTCTGATTCTTGGTTTCCTGATACTATTCTCGCCTTGCTTTCTTTCCGCTTTCACTATGGCTTTCCCTCTCTATGTCTTTCTGTCAACATTCTTGCTTTCTGTCTCCCAGGCTCCCTTCCTCTCAGGCTCTGGTCCTCCAGCATCGTCTTCCTCCCTCACTCCTAACCTAGAAGTCTCTCTCAGATACTCTTCCTCCCCATCTCTCTTCTTGTTTCTCTGTCTTGCCATGTTACTGGGTCATTCGCTGGGCAGAAGTCCATGTCATGCTGCCTCCACTCTGGTTTGAGTCCAGGGTAAAGAACTGGTGAATAATGAGCCTGTCCTCCCGGATTTTCATTCCAGGAGTATCGGTCTCCATCTCTGTGTCCATCATTTTCTGGGTTTTCTTGTGTCCTTAACTTTGCATAGTCTCGATTCTATTGTCTTTGTCTCTTTGTATAGATCTCTGACTTCCTGTAACTATCTAAAAAACAGGCAGCACTCTCTAAGTCTCTTAGTGCCTCTAAATCTGCTTTTCGGGGTCTCTTTTACTAACTCCATCTGCAGAGCTCTGGGTCTTGGTTACCTGTGTTAGGGTCAGTCCGTAAATGCAGCTGAAGCTCTCCTCCCTCCTGCCTCTTTTCTTTCAAAAAACTCAATGGATGGGGCAGGGCTACCACTTGCCCTCTACAAAAATGGCGTCAGCGGCGCTGACTGTAGGATCGTGACGCCGCTTCTGCTGCGTGTGTGCCCTCACTTTCTATGGCAGCCGATCTCGCGAAGCGCGATACCCCGCCCAGTTCTCAAGCCCTCCCTCGGCTGGCCTCCTGCGCCAAGCTCGCGAGCTGGCCGGCCCCGCCCCTCGCGCGCCCTCACTGGCGCGGCTGAGGCCGGCCGCGTGCCCATTGGCTGAGCGGATGCACACCCTCCCCCCACCCCTGGGTCTGATGGGGGCGGTTGGTGCTGACTTGAGGGGCCGCCTGGAGGAGGACTCGGCGTGTGAGGAGGGTGTGGGGGTAGGGTCAGGGACCCGAGTCTGGGGGACCGCGGGACCAAGAGGAACAGAGACGCAGGCCGGGACTGGGGTACCAGGGGTGTGGGATGGAGATGGAGAACCAAAACCGGGACTGAGGGATCCAGGAATGGAAACCCAGGTCTGGGACTGGGTTCTGGAAATGGGGTGGGGATGCAGAACCCAGACCGGAGGAACCGGAAACAGAGACTCAGGATAATGGATTGGGGGTGGGGGGGACCTTTGGATGGAGACCCAGGCCCAGGTCTGGGGGACCAGGGTGGGTAGAGATAATGGAGACCAGGCCAGAGACTTGAGGACCTAGGGACAGGCTCAGGCCCAGTACTGGAGGAAATCTAGGACTCTATCTAAGCCTGATTTGAGCTCAGGGATGGGGGCGCTGGTCAGTGCAAATTTAGGGGCGGGGCCGAGGGAGCTGTCCGGGGCAGGGGGCAGAGGTGACTCCAGAGGGTGAGTCCACAGATCGGGGTGAGTCTGGGGCAGTACTGGGCCGAGGAAGCTGAGGGACAGGACTGGCAGCTGGCTGGGTGGGCGGGGTGGTGGGGAACAAAGGTGAGCAGGAAGGAGGCAGAAGCTGGGCAGAGGGCAGGGGGAAGGCCTCCGGGGAGGGGACCTCAGGCCCAGCTCCCACCCTTTCCCTGGAGAGCAGGCGGCCAGACACCCAGGTCAGTGCTTGGGGTCCAGCTCTTGGCCCCTGTCCCTCGCAGGTGCCTGCGTGTGACTCCTGTAACTCTCTTTATTTCCTCCATGTCACATCCCTTTCTTGATCTCTCCAGCTGTCTACACCCCTCCATCCTGCCCCTCCTATCTGCTCTTTCTGTCCTTTGTCTTTCTGACCCTCAGAGGACCTCCTGGAGTCCTTAAACTCTGACTCTCCTAAGTCTCTCTCCTCATCCTGGGTTTCATCTCATCAAAGCTGGTTGTTCTCTTGGAGTTCCTCTGGCTCTTAGACTTCATCCCTCTCTCTGTGTCCGAATGTCTGTTTTGTGTAACTTTTTCCATCTGGAGATAACTGTATGTGTGTGTGTCGTGTTCTCTGTCTCTGCATATCTCCACTATCCAGCTCTCTCTCCTCTGCCTTCTACTTCTCCAAAGCCCTTATTATCCAACACACTATTTGACTGCTTTCTCTTTTCTGTCTTCCGGTGAGAATATGAACCCACAAAGGCAGGGATTTTTGTCTGCTTTGTTCCCTGCTGTGTTTGCTGGGCCTAGCACTGTGATTGGCACATAGAGGGTAGTGAGTAATTATTTGGGGGATAAATGAATGTACATTTGCATGCCTGGCTGTCCACCCTCCAGGTTGCCATCCTTCCTGTATAATGGGCTTCTGCCCTGTATCCTCAGGGTCTCCCCGCACTTGTCTGAGCCTGTCTGTCTCTGATGCTCCCATCTCGCCTGTCCCCGCCCCTTCTTGTCTCCTGTCCACAGGCCCTCCCCCTGCTTCTCTCTACCTGCCACAGGGGTCTTGGACTCTGACTCCTGCCCTCCTCCCTCCCCACAGAGGCCAGACCAGGAGCTGACCTGGAGCTGGGGCCACAGGCCTAGAAGCGCCCTGGACAGGGCCGAGGCCATGGCCCCCCCACCGCCACTGCCATTGGCCGCAAGCACCCCGCTCCTGCATGGCGAGTTTGGCTCCTACCCGGCCCGGGGCTCCCGCCTGGCCCTCACTCTCACCCCACAGGCCCTGCACATACAGCGGCTGCGCCCGAAGCCCGAAGCCCGCCCCCGGGGCGGCCTGGTCCCCCTGGCCGAGGTGTCAGGCTGCTGCACCCTGCGGAGCCGCAGCCCCACAGACCAGGCGGCCTACTTCTGCGTCTACACCTACCCGCAGGGCCGGCACGGGGGCCGCCTCGGGGGCCAGCGGAGAGCCGCCCGCACCTTTCGGGCCGACGGGGCAGTCACCTACGAGGAGAACCGCGCTGAGGCCCAGCGCTGGGCCATTGCGCTCATGTGTCTGCTCCGTGGACTGCCACTGCCGGGGGACAGGGGTGAGGCACTATGCAGCCGCTCTCCCCTAGGGCCACCCTGGCGTCTGTGTGGATTTCCCTGTGTGGACACCTCTGTCTCTTCTCTCCTGTGTGTCTGTCTGTGGCTTGTCTCTCTCAGTCCATACCGAAAGAGTGGTAGACGCACAGGGATGGGCTACAGAAGGAAGAAAAACCACAGGCAGAGAAGAATGATTGGTGTGGGCTGTTCTAGATTTTTCATTCTGTCCCCTCCCCCGCTTCCATGGGCCCTGACCACACAGATGAGTCAGAGGCTCCCCGTCTGGTGAGAGCAGCAGACTGAGACATGATTAGTCACCACCCAGGGTGACAGGCCCCCACAGAAGTCCCCTAGGACGTCCCAGGAGCCCCGAGGCGGCATCTAACCCAGCCTGTGGTGCCGGGATAGGTAATCAGAGAAGGCTCTTGCCGGAGGCCCCACCCAGGTTCCTCAGTTGGCCCAGGAAGGTAAACGTTCAAAGGTCCACATCTGGGGAGGCTTCCTTGGTCTTCCAGGATTCTGCTGGCTGGGTGGAGGCCCCACTGGTAACAGTGAGGGAGCCTTGCACAGGGGGGTAACCGGATCCTGGGTTCCAGGTGTTTGAGGATAAAGAAAGTTGAACCTACAGCTTTCCTCCCTCCTGCCACCTGTGGGTTCAAAGGGCACTGGAATTAGCCTCCCAAGCCCTGCCTTTGTCTGGGCCCCTGGGAGAGGGGGCCGGGGCTGCGCACTCGGAAGCCCAGGAGAAATACAGTACCCAGCAGGCAGTTCCCAGCAGGCGGCTGTGCCAGCCCTCCACTGGGGGCTGTTTGCACTATCACCTTCTGAGGTGAGGGACCTGGGTCTGTGGCCTCTGTAGACTCCTTCCCCTCTCTTTGCAGAAATCACCCCTGAGCTGCTGCCTAAGCCACCCCGATTGCTCCTATTGGTCAATCCCTTTGGGGGGCGGGGTCTGGCCTGGCAGTGGTGTAAGAACCACGTGCTGCCCATGATTTCTGAAGCTGGGCTGTCCTTCAACCTCATCCGGACAGGTAAGGGCCATGGCAGGCTGGAAGTAGGGGCTCTGAGGGGGCTAGGGTCGTGGTGGTGGGGCAGAGTGGAACAGCCTGACTCACCTCCTGGTTCCCCACATCAGAACGGCAGAACCACGCCCGGGAGCTGGTGCAGGGACTGAGCCTGAGTGAGTGGGATGGCATCGTCACAGTCTCGGGAGACGGGCTGCTGTTCGAGGTAGGGCAGGGGCACCCTGCCTGAGCACTGGGGGACTCTGGAGCCTGGCCCTGGGACCAGGACCCAAGTGGCCGCTGTCCCACCCTGTAGGTGCTGAACGGACTCCTAGACCGCCCTGACTGGGAAGAAGCTGTGAAGACACCCGTGGGCATCCTCCCCTGTGGCTCGGGCAACGCCCTGGCTGGAGCTGTGAACCAGCATGGGGGGTAGGTGGGGTCCTGCCTCCGCCAGCCCAGCACTGCAAGGGGAGGGGTGAGCCCTCCTGCAACCTGGCACGTCTGTCCCTACATCTCCCCCAGGTGCTCTGTGGTCAGGTTGATCAGTCCTGGCTGGGATGCTCCCCATATTGCCCCTCTGCCCCAGACATGTCTGCCTGTCTGTTCCCGGCTGTGACCCTTGTGCCCAGAACGGTGGCGGCCACACACAGGGGCACTGAGCGAATGCTTAACAGATGAGAGAGCAGACAGGGATCCCGGCTCAGAAGAGTCCATCTAGAGGCAGCCACATGGTCCCCCTGCTGTTTGCGTGCCCACTTTCCGCGTCTTTCTCCTGCCACACTATGCTCTGGGTCTCTCATGCCACCCCCTTTACTCTTTCCCCGCCGGTGTTCGCTCGTCTCTGGCTGTGAAGGTTTGAACCTGCCCTGGGTGTCGACCTGCTGCTCAACTGCTCGCTGTTGCTGTGCCGGGGGGGCAGCCGCCCATTGGACCTGCTCTCTGTGACGCTGGCCTCAGGCTCCCGCTGTTTCTCCTTCCTGGCCGTTGCCTGGGGCTTCGTGTCAGACGTGGACATCCAGAGCGAGCGCTTCAGGGCCCTGGGAAGCGCCCGCTTCACACTGGGCACCGTGCTGGGCCTTGCCACCCTGCACACCTACCGCGGACGCCTCTCCTACCTCCCCGCTGCTGTAGAGCCTGCCTCTCCCGCCCCTGCCCGAGGCCTACCCCGTGCCAAGTCAGAGCTGACCCTGGCCCCTGCCCCGGCCCCAGCCCCGGCACCGGCACCGGCCCCGCCTGTGGCGCACTCACCCCTGCATCGCTCGGTGTCTGACCTGCCTCTGCCCCTGCCCCAGCCTGCGCTGACCTCGCCAGGCTCACCTGAGCCCCTGCCCATCCTGTCCCTCAATGGCGGGGGCCCAGAGTTGGCTGGGGACTGGGGTGGGGCTGGAGATGCCCCACTGTCCCCAGACCCGCTGCTACCCTCACCACCTAGCTCCCCTAAGGCTTTACTGTCACCCATCACCGAGGGGGTCCCAGAAACGACGGCCTCCTCTGGGCTCGCACCTCCCACCCCTGATGTCCCAGGAGCTGCCCCGGGAGACACTTCTGCCAGGGGCCCACCTGACCACCTGCTCCCTCCTCTGGGCACCCCACTGCCCCCGGGCTGGGTGACGCTGGAGGGCGACTTTGTGCTCATGTTGGCCATTTCACCCAGCCACCTGGGGGCTGACCTGGTGGCAGCCCCCCATGCGCGCTTTGACGATGGCCTGGTGCACCTGTGCTGGGTGCGTGCTGGCATCTCGCGCACGGCGCTACTGCGCC
Organism: Neogale vison; assembly: GCF_020171115.1. NCBI lineage: Eukaryota > Metazoa > Chordata > Mammalia > Carnivora > Mustelidae > Neogale > Neogale vison. The sequence goes on along the minus strand of NC_058097.1, from coordinate 51,578,275 downwards.
TTTTTCTGGCCATGGAGCGGGGCAGCCACTTCAGCCTGGGCTGTCCGCAGCTGGGCTATGCCGCGGCCCGTGCCTTCCGCCTCGAGCCTCTCACGCCTCGCGGCGTGCTCACTGTGGACGGAGAACAGGTGGAGTATGGGCCGCTGCAGGCGCAGGTGCACCCAGGCCTCGGTACGCTGCTCACGGGGCCTCCCGGCCGCCGCCGCAGTCGGGAGCCCTGAACCTAACGAAGCTTGCAACCCGCCAGGGGCGGGACCGACATTCCGAGGAGGCGGAGCCTGGTCTAGGGGCGTGGCCTAGCTGCTAGAGGCAGGGTGCAGGCCCCATACGCAGGAATCCCTGCCCCGTCTCAGGATTGCGCGCCCCCGGGGGACTAGAGGTAATGTTGGATGGAGTGTGGCTCTAACTCCAGGGGGTCAGTCTCATCCCGGTCACCGACTAACGGGCAGGCCCCGAGGGTAGTGCCTGACCAATGAGGGCGGGGCAGGGATCAGAGCCTCGCTTCCGGCTCGTGGGAGGCCAGGTCCGCTGAGGGCGGAGACTGTCTTATGCGTTGTCCAATGACGGGACCTGGCACGTACGGGCTGGGGAGGCCCGGGTCTCGCCCCATCCACTCCGGTGCCTCCACTTAGCTGGCCAATCCGCCCAGGAGGGGCAGGTTCCCCGGGGCGGACGCTCGGATTTGCACTACGTTCCTCCCAGCGCCCCCCTCCCCCGCCGGTGGGGGCGGGGAAACTCCTTTCTCCCGTCTTCTGTCTCTCGTGCGTCCCCTGACCCTCATCTTCATAGCAATTGAAAAGGTCTATGCAATAAAGGCAGTCGCTTCATTCCTTTCAGACCGTCGCCCCTTCTGCATCCGGCAGCCCGTGGGGGGATCCAATTCTAGGCGCTTCCAGTAGCTCCTGCCTTCTATGGACGGAAGCCCAGACCTGCCCACAGACCGCCGCCAGTGTGACCCAATGGCCTTGAACTGGGGCCAGGAAGCTGCCTCCTTCCCCACAACAGCTGGTTCTGGGGTTCTCAAGATTTATTCAGGATGTGTTAACGGAGGCGGTGGGAGGATGGGGTCCCCAAAGTGGCAGGGGCACACACAGAGGACCCTCCCCGCCCCCGCGAGGGAGGGGGGGGAGGCTCGCTTTTTCTTAAAAATATAAATGTATTTATCTGCATCATCACGTCCCTGGGCACCCAGCTGGCCGGCCGGTGGGCCACAGGGCGGGGAGGGAAGAGGACGTCAGGGCGCAAGTCTGAGCGAGGCCGCCGGGCAGGGGCGGGGGACAGCCTCACAGGGCTCCGTGCTGGGCCTGGTAGCGGGACAGCACGGCGCGGTAGTGGGACAGCTCCTGGCGCACAGCCACCACTTCCTGCCGCAGCAGGGCGTTCTCCTTCTCCAGGAAGGCCGCCCGTACTGATATCTGGTTCTCTTTGAGCCGCCGGGCGTCTCGGGACCTCTTGGCTGCCTCGTTATTCTTGTACCGCCGGCTCCAATACTTCTCATCCTGAGGGTGGGGTTTGAGAAGGCACTAAGGGCCAGGGGGAGCAGCTTTCCTTGTGCCTTCAAGGACCAGAGGACAGCTAAGAGACCCTCTGGGATGCTTCATGCCAGCAAGTGGGATGCAAAGGATACCAGGGCTCTCCGAGGATGAATGCCCAAGGGTCTGGTTGCTAAGGGCAGCAGGCCCCTAGCAACAACTAAGGTGTGAGCTAGTTCTCCCCACTCCAAGCCACTGGGCTCCCAAGTTTCCACTGTGCGAAGCAGACCCCACCACTCGGCTTGACAAAGGCCCTACAGTTAGCCCCTGGTTGCTAAGGATGCTTGTTCCCTGGCAATGGGGCCTTCAGGGTCTGAGGGCTTCTTCCAGTAAAAAGCACTGCTTTATGTACCACCTTCTCAGATCCTGGTTGCTATGGAAAGCCTAGGCTCCCTAGCAATGGGGTTTTGTGTCCCATAAATCCCAGAGCTGGGGCCTTTTGACCTCATTGTCAAGGCAACCCCATCCTTCCCCAGCAATCTGAGTGGTTCCAGTAACTGTGGCTGTCTCTGACCCTCTGGCCTTGGATAGAGGCCAGAGAGCTGCCTTCTTCCCCACGGGTCCCAACTGCTAGAAAACCTGTCCCTCAGCAAAGAAGCCTCCCCACACCATTACACTTAGAGTTCGCCAGTCCTAGAATCTGGCTGTGGAGGAGGACCACTCCTTAGGAACGAGGACCACACAGAGGTCCACAAGATGCTCTCCTCCCACCCCCCATGTCATTAAAGCCTAGTTCCCACTTAACTAGGGCAAATCCAGTCCAGGCCCTGTGACAGGTCTAGACCACTGGTCTAGACTGGGTTTACAAGTCAGTCCTCAGTGTTTCAGGTAGTTATGGTGAAGTCCAGTGAGAGGAGCCCAGGCACCCCTTACTAGGGGAGACCCCAGAACTGGCAAAGCAGCAAGAAAAAAAAAAAAAATTCACTTCCCAGAACAGAATGTGGCTCTGGCTGCTAATGGGAACTCAAGGCCTCTCATCAATGAGCAGCCGAGGCCCAGAAAACAAGGCCCAGGGCTGGCAAAGTCTGCATCCCAGGCAGATGGAAGCACCCTGCAGAATGCCCCAAAGCAGAGGTCAAAGGACCAGACCCAGCCCAGGTAGTGGCTCAGAAGAAACAGACTGATGCTACTGCTAAGAGATGCTGTCCTTAGCAACAGGGCCTGGTCAAAGCTCCAAGCCTGTAGGAGTGGTTCCAGCAGGGCTAGCTGAGTCTACGTCCCACAATGATACCATCTTCGTAAATCTCAAGCTGAAACCTTGATCTCCTTTGTGCCCCATGGCTGTGGACGACTGATGCTTGGCTGCAGGTTAAGAGAACCTGAGAGCTAACCGCAGTGAGAAGCCCAGGCCTGTCTGTGAGGAAAGGGCCATCCCTGGCTGTGGGACCTGTAGGGGCCATGCCTGCAGCCTACATCCGGCAGGGCTCACCTTCTGCTCCTCTGGCACCTGGATCTTCCGAGCCTTCTTCATGATGGGCTGGGGCTTCAGCTCCTCCTCTGAGAAGCGATGTCTCCGAGGGTCAAAGGTCTCATGGCCAGGAATGCTTGACAGGGCTAAATCAGCTGGGTCAGGTTCAAATGTCATCAGCACCTCCACCGTGTCTGGGTCCACCGGGCTGGGTGTGTCCCGGGAGGTCAGGCCTTGGGGAAACAGAATGTGCTTCCTGAGTGTGTATTTACTTGGGGGGGGGGGTTCAAAGTACCCCCTGCTCAGGTATATCTTTGACCACAAGGAAGGCCTTAATGAGATCCACCACAAGGCCAACCAGAGATCAACCTCTCTAATGTGAAACAGGAAGGTTCCGGAAGCTACAAAGATGCTTAGACATCAAGGAACCAATTCCACTTTCACAAACCGGGAAACAGGCCCAATGACAACTGACACGCCCTAAGTAACACACGAGCCTATTCTACTGCTTCTGAAACCCCAGGCCTTCAGATTTGCAGCGTTAGCTCCTTTCCCATTATCTAGCCTGAATCCTGCCTACTGAATCCCTGACCAAAGCCTAGACCCCAAGGCTGTTCAGAAGAAAGAAATCCAGTGCATTGAAAAGACTTCAGATGCGCCGCTTAACAGCTAACTGGCCCAGACGGGTAAGGAAGAAAAGCAGAAATGAATGAGGTTTGGGGAAGGCTGCAAGGGACGGGGTACGGGCGGACTGTGCCTTTAAGAGCGAGCATGCCGGGGTCAGCTGAGGATACAGGTTCAGGGCCAGTCACGTGTGGGCGCCAGCTTTCCCGTCCCGCCCGGCCCCCCCCCCCCACCGCCGCCACGGGCGCCCTCTAGTTCCCCAGGCCCCGCCCCCCCTCCGCGTGACCGCGCCTGCGCGAAGTGAGGAGCGGGGAGGAGGGAGGAGAGGACTCACGTGGCGCGGGAATGTGCGGCTGGGAAAGGGGGGGCCCCGGTTCTGCCCAGAGGTCCGGCCAGGGGCAGGTGTGTCCAGGAATTCCCAACCTGCAGTCTGCCCGTGGAGACCCCCAAGTGCCCGAGGAAACACACTTTTCCTTTTGCCCCCTGGGGTCTCTCAGCTCAAACCTCTCAAGCTCCAAAGATCCAGGCCCTCCTGGTGTCTGGGGAACACGGGCACAAACGGAACCCTGGACCTTCTCCCTCGCCACTGGGATACACATGATTCTGGGATCCCAAGCCCCTCCTCTCCCAGGAACATAGGAAGCTCTCGGTCCTCGCTGCAACAGAAGACCCAGAATGAAGATCCCCAACCTTTTCCCCTCTAGACGACTCCGGGACCCCGGGCCCTAGCTCCTCTCCACCGGAGGATCCAGCAGCTAGGGGTGCCAGTCTTTTATGTCCTGGTAAAATAGAAGTCTGTACCCAGACCTTGCTTTCTCTCCTATAGAGGGCCTAGGAGTTGCAGTCCTTCCCCAACTCCACCGACTTCGCGCCCAGATTCCAGAGTGCAGTTCACTCCCCAGCAAATAATTCCGGTGTTCTGGGATCCCAATCCCGGCTCCTCGAGTATCCGGACCTTCTCTCACCACGTCCCAAAGAAAAGTCTTCACTACCGCCCCACAGGAAAGGCTTCCTAGAATTTAAGATCCCAAGTCCTTCATCTCCAATGGATCCAGAAGACCCAGTCCCTGATGCATTACGGGACAAAGAATCCGGACTCCTCTCCCAACATCTCGCTACTGCGTGGACCCAGAATTTGGGCGCACAACCCCAGCCCCACGGTCCCCGGCCCCACGGTACCAGGCCCAAGTGCAGCACAGCCCTGCCCCTGAAGCCCAAGCCCCGCCCCGCCAGGGTCCTGCCCCGCCCCCGCCGTCGCACCTGCGCGGTGGCCGCCCGCGGCCCCGAGGGCAGCCCGGGTGGGGGCGTGCCCCGGGGAGGAACGAGGGGAAGCTGAGCCGCAGGAACCCGGCCCCGGGGAGGGTGCGGGCGTGCGCACGGGGGAGGGCGTCGGTGAAGGGCCGCCGGGGGGCAGCGGGCTGGGCGGGAGCCCGTGCTCCAGCAAGAAGGCGTCCAGGTCCACGTACTCCACGTCGCCGAACGGTAGCGTCCGCTCCCACAGCAGCGGCGCCAACAGACCCGGGCCAGGCGCGGCCCCCGGGCGCCCCCGCGGGGACCCGCCGCCCAGCACTGCCCCAGCTGAGGCATCCGCCGGGCTCGCCGTCTCCAGGCCGGGCCCGGGGACCGTGGCTGCAGGCGGAGCCGCCTTGCGCTCCTTTTCCTTCAGGAGACCTGCGGGCCAGGGAATGAGCGGGCGAGTTGGGAAGAAAGAGATGGACAAGAGACCCCAGGACAGAAATACACGAAGAAAGGGGAGATAGAGACCCACAGGGCGGAGATCCAGAGAAAGAGGGAACAGGCGGGGAAGAGGAAGAGACAGGAGAGAAGGCAAGGACCCAAAGAGAAGAGACCCAGAGAGAGAAGGCACAGACGTGGGCGGCACAGACAGAGGGGGACAGAAACCGAGAGAGGGACAGAGACTCAGAAAGAGGGGAGGATAGGGACCCAGAGAGGGGTAGGACACAGACCAGGGAAGGGATAGATACACAGAAGGGGGACGGAAGTTCAGTCAGAGGTAGATGGAGGGTTGGGCAGGTGAGAGGGGAAAAAATGACAGTTCTGTAATTTCTCTGTAGCCTACCCCCCTGCTCACTGTGGCCTCTTCTCCCCACCCCCACACTATGTAAGGGGCAGGAAGGGGCTCTATTCCTGGGGCACATTCCTCATCCCTAGACTCCATGTGACCCCAGGAGGCCCCGCCCAAGCCCGTGTCACTACCGTGTGAGCATCCGACACACCCCCTCCCTCCTCCCTGGACCCCAGGGGTCCAGACGCTCAGGACCAAAGAATGCGGGGGGGGGGGGCTTAGGCCCAGACTCTCAGGTCCTCGGAGAGGAGGACTCTGGGGGACTCCTGGGTCCTCCTCTTGGACGGGCTTGAGCGCAGGTACTTTTGCATCCTGGGTGCTGAGAGATCTAGGGGCCTAAACACCTTTGTAACTGGGCAGATGACGGTTGGAAGATGGACTCTCGACACGTAAGAGGAGACCCCCGCCCCAGCACTTGAATCCCTGAGGGAGTAGGGTGTCCGGGTTAGGATAGAGGGGGGCTAGAACTCACAGCTGGCTGGGTCTTTGGGTTTGCTGGTCCCCTGCAGAAGGCTCCGCAGCCCAAGCAGCGCTCCCCCGCCAGGGGGGGCCCCGGCTGGGCCGCCCAGCAGCAGGGGGGCCGGGGTCCTGTCGCTCACGGGCCGCGCCATCACCGGGCACCTGCCCGCAGGCTCAGGGGCTCATGGAGAGGCGAAGAGCCGGCCTGCCAGTTAGAGGCACACTCCAGTGGTTCGGGCGAGTGCCTGCCCAGGGGCGGGCGAGCGTAGCTTGCGAGCCTCCAGTATCCAGAACACTGCAAATCCTAGGAGTGACGGGGATTTGCAGTCCTCAGTGCAGAAACGTGCAACTCAAGAGGGTCCCTGGAGACCATGCAGTCTGAGTGAGGGGTTGATCAAATTAGGCAGCCGGTTCTTTGCAGTCCAGAGTTCAAGGGGACACAAGGCGCTCCTTCTACACGGTGGGCGAGCCTGGCTCTTGCAAAATCTGCAGCTCTCTCAGCGGAAGGCGCTCTGCAATCTGCACCAAGAGGTGTGCGCGGAGGGGCGGAGGAGGGGGCAAGAGGAGGCGGCCTCCTTGAGGCGTGGCCAACGCAAACTTCTTTCGCGGAAAAAAAAAAAAAAAAAGCCAAACCAAAACACTCGACGCCACAGCGCGCACCCCTCCTATCAGCCCCCGCCAGCTGCTTGGGCCGAGCACCCCAGCCGCGTGCCGCCCTCCGGCTGAAAGCGCGGGCCAATCGCGTCTTGACCCCTCGAGACGCACGGCCAATGGGACCCCCGGATCCGCCAAGGCCCAGGAGGGCGCGTGAGGGGTTCCGTGCAAGAAGTTGCAGTGCCTTTAGGTGGGAGGCGGGACCCTGACCTACATTTGCCCAATGGGAGACGGCACTGGGGGCGGGACCGTGACCCATTTCGGGCCAATGAGGCAGGCGGGAGGGGGAAGCACATGGCTCTGCGCGTGCTGCCCGATGGGGAGGGTGAGTTGGGGGGGGTAGTAAAAGAGCCGCGGCTTAAAGGAGCCGCCAGTCTAAATGACGGTTTGGGGAAACCGGAAGCAAAAAAATAAAAAAAATAAAAAACGAGCAGTGCGGTTTAGGAAGACGGAGATTGGTTTCTAGAAGGCTGCTGTTTTTCACGACCCAAATGTTTCCCCGCCGCGCCTAGAATCAGACCACTAAGAAACAGGAAGTATTCTGTCCCTTTAATAGCTTTGTTTTGGGGGTGACTCCCCTCCCCGTGTTGGGAGGCTTGGAAAGGACAGGCACAATCCTCGATGGGGAGTCTCAGCGACCATGGGGGGCACCATCCACTGTAAGACAGACGACAGCGGTGGGGGAGCATTAGTTTACCTGCAAGACGGTTTGCAGGAGTCGGGGGCTGGGCCGCGGAGGGCTCTACCACGGAGGCTGAGAAAGGGGAAGCCGGGATGTACCAGGTCGAGAAACTGGGGGAAACGGTCAGATTTTGGACCGGCACTGGGTTTAACCAGCAGGAGGCAGCAGGAGGGTGGACTAGGAGGGTTGACATCCAGCTTCAGCATCAGACTGAACTACGCGAAGGTATTCATGGGGTGGGAGTAGGAGGGTCTGGGCCATACCACGTTGAGAAGCTAGCTGAGTGGCTGTAAGATCACAGGGTCGAAGCTCGGGGAGACAGTAGAAAGGGGAGGGGGCCGTACCATGTTGATTTTCAGGAAGGGGTGTGTGTCAGATTACGGAACAGCCTGAGATTTGTACCACACCGAAACAGGGAAGGGATCCGGGCTGTACCATTTTGGAAAGCCGTCGTAATAAAAAACCACGGCCCAGTGGGAAGCCAGGGAGCTCGGGTTATATACCAAGTTGCAAGTTGCAAGCAGTGGAGAGGAAAGACAAATCACGGACCAGCAATGGTCTCTGGCGTGGAGGTGGACTGTACCATGTTGACACATAGAAGGGAGAAAAGAGCGAGTGCGAGCTCAGGAGGCTGGACCGTACAGAAACGTCAAAGGGGTGGGTAGGACTATATCATGTAGAGAAAAGAAGGGGAGACACATAGGCGGGTTAGACCAAGACGTGCGGGGAGGGGTGCAGACCGGACCATACCATGCAGGCGGTAGTTGGGGCCTCGGCAGCGCCTCTCAGGGTGCCGGGGGTCCCTGTTGCCCCTCAAGGCCCTGTGGGCCAAGGGCTGCAGGGGCCGGCCGTTACCGCTGAGGCTCTGGAAGATCTGTGACGGAGGATTCTGGCTCAGGAGTCTCAGGGAGTGCATCTGCCGCGGAAGGGGGTGGGAAACTGTGAGTGAACGGTGAGCGGTCTCGGTGATTGGCCACAGAGGAAAGCCCCGCTCCTGGGGCAGGTGGGCGTGGTCTCACTCGGCCCCGGATTAAAGTAAGGCGGAAGGAGGGTGGGAGAGGCCAAGAGTGATGCCCAGGCCACAGAAAGGGTTAGCCAGGCTGGAGGGGGCAGAAAGAAGTCACCTGGAGGGAGGTGATATTGAGGGCCCGGTCAATGAGGATCCAGGTGACAGTCTCTGAGCAGGGCGGGGTGCTGAGGGAGCCCTGATAAGTGATGAAGCCGAAGGATTCGGGGAACAGGAGCTCCAGGCTCAGGTCTTGAAGAAAGTAGGCATCATCTGCAGCAATACCGGGCTAGAGTGAGGAGCAGGACCCCTCTTCAACTCCCCTCCTGTGCACACACAGCTCCCCATCCCCTCCCCCCAATGCACCAGGGACTTACTCTTGTAGGAGATGCGGGTGATGGTGTCCCGGTTAAGGAGGCGGCTGAGGAAGGGGTTCGAGCTGCCAGCCACCTGTGTGGGGGTACAAGGTGAGGAGGTAGGAATCCAAAAGTCCCAAGTCTAAGCTCCCAATCCTCCCTCCCCCAGGACCCAGGAGTCTGGGCCACCCAGACTCCCTCTTCCCCAGACCAGAGTCCAGAATTCCCCTTCATCCTTTGGGATCTCGCCTGGGCTCACATTGACGAAGAGGCTGAGAATGGCCAGGCCATTGGGGCCCCGGGAGGCGGCGCTGAGGTTCCCGTAGAGTTCTTGGTTGAAATGGATGAGCTGCACCTGGGAGGGGAGCACAGAGTGGGGTTCCCCCAGTAGAAGGGGAGGAGAGAATGGGTGCAGCTCTGGGCCCTCAGGGTCCCAAGGCAGGTTAAAGATTAGTGCTTGGGTGGAGGGCAGCGGTTCTGCAAAGGAGGGTGGGGTGAGGCATTAAGAGAAAGGTGAGGTGGGAGGAATTGGGTCAGCTCTGGGTGAAGGTCAAGGGCAGAGGTCAGTGGCCACCACCTCAGCAGAGAAGCCCTGGTGGTTGATCTGGTGTTCAGAGCCAGCTCCATCACGTGCTCCAAAGAGCAGTCGCAGTTCACTGAGTCGGTGGCTGTAGAGGAGGGGACCCCCAGACACATTGACCACGGGCCGTGGCGCAGGCAGGAAGGAGACATGGCGACCAGTGTTGTACAACGTTCCCCGAAGCTGTAGGAGAGGAGGAAGCCGTCACAGGGACAAAGAGGGAAGGTCTTTTCCCTCCTGTGTTCCACTCCTATATTTCCTGCTTCCACCAAGCATTTAATCATTCAGCACAGCTGGAACATCAGTTACTTCCCAGGGTCTGTTCTAGCCGCATGATAGGTGCTCAATATCGGTGCATTTATTCAACTCACAGATATTTATTGAGCTGCTACTATGTGCCATGGATGCCAGGAAGAGAGCAAGGAACAAGTAGGCAAAAACCCTGGGCCTCATGGAACTCGTGTCCTAACGGAGCCGAGGCAGGCAGACAATAAATAACGAATTACGTAAGTAACTGCTTAATTAATTACATCTTATGCTTAAGCGGAGAAGAACTGAGAGCTCTGAGAAGGTAACATGGGAAGCCCAGCCTAGACTGGGGTGGGGGGTGGGGAGATGAGGAAAGGCCTTCATGAGAAAGTGACATTTGAATGGAGACCCAAAAGATAAGTAGGAATTTGTTGCAAAGGAGAGAAGGGTATTCCTGGAAGAGGAAACAGCAAGTGCAAAGGCCCTGAGGTAGCCTCTTTCAGTGCTAGTGCAGGGGCCTGTGGGACTAGTGCCTAGTGAACGGAGAGGTGATAGGAGCCAGATGGTACAGGGCCTTGTGGACAATGATGGAATATTTTGTATTTTTATTTAAATAATTAAAAATAAATACATCTATATGTATATGTGTATATATAAATATATATATTATATATATACATATAAAATTTATATATATCTAAAATCTCACACCTGGCACAGTGCCTGGAACATGGTACTTGCTGTTTAAATCTGTTAGTATTACTTCTCCCGATAGGAATATTTTGAGAGGAGAGTGGAATGCTCTGCTTTGTGTTTTTAAACATCCCTCTAGCTGTGGGATGGAGAATGGAGGGCAGAAGGCAGAGAACCAGGCTAGCTAGCACCCTGTGGCACTAGTCCAGGGGCAAGTGGATGGTGGGGGAGTTGGAGGAGACACACAGTGACAGGATCCAAATGATATTGAGCAGGGAGATGAAAAAGGACCCAGAATGGACAGGGGAATGAAGGCAAGAATGGGTTGGGAATAGCCCCAGGCTTCTGGCAGGGGCAGGTGAGTGAAGAGGGGTGCCAACTCTTACAAGAAATGGAATTGCAAAGTGCGCAAGAGCCTAGATGCTAGGACCACACTACCTGGGTCTGAATCCCAGTGCTGTGTGACCCTCTAGCTGTGTGACCTCAGACAAGTAACTCAATCTCTCTGTGCCTCAGTTTCTGCATCCTTAAAATGAGGAGAACAATAGCCTCTATCTCATGGGGTGGTTGGGAGGATTAGCAGGCTGATCAGGCTTTTTAAAACCATGCTTGGCCCAGGGAACAGTCTGTGTTAACATTGCTTTTACAGACACGGAAAACCTAGGGAGCCATGTTTGGAGAAGGAAGAACAGGTGATTCATATTAGAGTGTAAGGAGCCTCCTTTCCACCCGCTGTCTACCGCTCCTTAACCCAGGGGGGCCTTTCACCTCCGCACCCCACCCCCACTAGTGCCCACCCCCAGGGGATTTGGTGAACCCTCCCACCAGGCCCCTTACCTTCTCTCCCCCAGTGCTGAGTCTCAGTGGGGGCAGAAAGGGGTCATAAAGGACCCTCTTCAGCTCCACATCCACAGGGCTCTGCCGCTTCCCCACAGCACACAGACTCCAGGCTGCATTCACTAAGCCCCAGAAGGGAGGCCCTGGAGGCAGGGGTGGGGCAGGGAGGAAAAGGAGTCAGAGATAGGACTGGATCCCAAAGCTGGGATCTGCTGAGAAGGCTGTGTTTTGGACTCCCGGATCCCAGGACAGGAAGGGCAGGGGATGGGGACTCCTGGGTCTGAGGGAGGAAGGGGCTGGAAATCCAGAATCTTGGGTCTTGGAAGAATCTTGGAGGAGTTTCCAAAGATCATCTCGCCTCCTCCTTAACCAAACCTACCTTCAATTAAGTCATTGGGGGAAAGAACTACAACTCCCAGCAGGCCTGAGTGCTGCCAGCCTACCCATCCACTGCATGTCTGCCCCAGAGCCCATGGGAGTTGTAGTTCTTTCACTCTCCCTTGTCCCACAGCTGGATAATGAATGTACGGGGGAGAGGAGTTGCAGGGGCTGGACAAGGCAGGGGACGCGACCAATGAGCCTCTGGTTCCCAGCACAAGCCAGACCTACCTGCCTCTTTCCCTGCAAACCCCCCACACTCTCTTTTGCACCCCCACACTCTTTCCTTCCACTCCCACTCACTACTTGAAATGCGCATATATAATGTCCTGTGGTGAGCTGCTGGGGTTCAGAGGCTGGGGCCGACTCTAGAGGGAGGAAGGGAGGGAGAGGGAAGGAAGGGGCTGGGACTCCGGGGTCCTGCGAGGAGGACAGGGCTCCTGGGTCTGAGGAAGGAGGCACCCTGCAGCCCCGAGTCCTGGGTCCCCGCCCTGGCTCCACCTGGCACGAAGTTTCCCTGGAGATTATCCTTGTAGCTCCACCAGTCCTCGGGGTCAGGTGCAGGTCCAATGTGAGCTGGGGAAAGAGCAGCCTGAACCCCTCCCCTTGGTACCCCACCCCCACCTCTCCCTCGGGGGCTCCCGCCCCAACCCCCCGGCCTTACCTGCCGCCCCCAGTGCGGCCCAGAGTACCAGCGCCCTAGGAGCGCTCAGACGAGCAGCAACCCCCATCCCTGGGAGGCCTCTGAGCAACCCCCTCCCAGCGTCCTGGCCCCTCTCTCAGCTCCTCCTTCCCTGCTCTGTGGGACCCTGTCCCTCCAGGACTTCCAGCCTGCCTCTCCTCTCTTCAGGGAGTCCCGTTCCCCAAACACCGAGGCAGCAGGGAACTGAGACCCCCCAAATACACTCCTCCCTGCTCTCCCAGCTCTCTGTGCCTCTTCTCCTTCCTTTTCTCTTTTCCCCAACCCTCCAGCCTCCCTCTACCTCCCGATCTTCCTACCCCTTTCTCTGCCTCCTGCTTCTCCCCGGGGTTACCTCCTGGTTTCTAATCCACACCCCCTCTTTGCTCTCTTTTCTTCAGCTCCCCGGAGCCACCTAACCCCATGTCTCCATCCTGCTTCTCTCTCCTCCTCCCGGTCTCCCTCCTCTCCTGCTTCTTTCTCGCCCAGTCTCCCCACCTCCTCCTCTTCTGCCTCTCCTGTTTCTCCGTCTCTCTCTTCCCTCGTCCCTGCTCCCTCCTCCCCCTCCCTCTCTGATCTCTCTCTGGGTGTTATTTAATTTTTTTGCCGTTGTTGTTGGGGGGGGGGGTGGCGAGTGATCTCACAGCAGCAAACACTCCTCGGACTGGTGTTGGGGGAGACCAAGGGGCAGGATGGAGGGGTCATTGGGAGCTGATATCCAGCTTCCAGCTGTGCCGGGGCCGGGGGAGGGGGACGGAGGGGTGGGGGTGGCTTGGACACCTGGGGCCGGGAGCTGGCAATTCCCATCCTCCGCAGAAGGGAGAAGGGGGGGCGCTTAAGGTGGAGCTGGGGGAGTCCTCCGAGGTCTCCGTGCTCCAGGCCACTGGTGCAGGAGGATCCGGGGTCCCCCGGCTGGTGCGGACCCGGGTTGGAGCCTTAGTGGCGCCTGCAGCCCCCGCCCAGTGCTCCAGTCGGCCTCGGCTGGGGGCCGCCTTAATGGGGCTGAGGGATCCCCTGGGAGACAGGGGTGCGGTGCGGGCAGCTGACCAGGAGGGGGAGGCAGAGACTTGGAGAGGGACCGAGCGCTGGGAGGAGGAGCCGGGAAGGCCGAGGGGAGGCAGCCGAGGTGAGGTCGAAGGACTGCAGAGGCTTAGGAGGGGAAGGTAGATGCGGGGAGACATGGCGGAGGGAGACCTGCGTGCTGGAAATGGGGGATCGGGAAGGCGGGGGAGTGGGGGGGAGAGGAGAGAGACAGAGTGAGAGAGAGAGAAGGGGAGATACTGGTGGAGGCAGAGAGAGAAGTACAGAGACACATTGAGAGACAGAGACAGAGTGAGAGAGAAGGAGAGAAGGGGAGATACTGGTGGAGGCAGAGAGAGACGTACAGAGACACACACTTGGCCATAGGAACAGAAACGCCCATCCCACCGGTCAGAGACGGTTAGAGAAGGGAGAAGAAGCTGCCAGGCCAAGGGGGTGGGGGTGGGGAGAAACAGAAACCGAGAAGAGATTCAAAGACAGAGAGACAACAGCCAAACTCAAAGAGAGAGACACAGAAACATAGAGAAAGAGACACACACACACACATACCCTCTGCACATTGTAGTGAGAGAGACCCAGAAACAGACCCAGGGACATCAAAGGACAGCATGGAGTCAGAAAGACAGGCATTCAGATAAAGAATTTGGAACGGACAGTCAAGGCACAGACAGCCAAAGAGAGTCAGAAATGGAGAGAGAGAGAGAAAACGCAGGAAAGAAAGGTATGTATTGCTTATCCATGGCCGCATAAGGAATCACCCCCAAACTTGGTGGCTTCAACCAACAAGCATTTACTGTCCCACTGAGTCTGAGGGTTTGGAGTTTGGGAATGGCTTAACTGGGGAGGAGCGGGGGTCCACTAGGGTCCAGTTAGGACCTTGACCAGGGTGCAGCCCCCTGGAGGTTCGACTGGGGCTGAACAGCACTTCCAAGTTCCTCATCACTGTGCCTCTCTTGAGGGCTATAGGGGTGCTGGTTTCCAGATCGACTGATAAGAGAGAGAAGAGAGAGCACAAGCAGGGGGAGCAGCAGAGGGAGAGGGAGAAACAGGCTCCCTGCTGAGCAGGGAGCGATGCTGATGCTGCGATGCTGCGATGCTGCGGGTGATATGGTGATCCCAGGACCCCAGGATCATGACCTGAGCCGAAGGCAGACACTTAACAACTGGGCCACCCAGGAGCTGTGTTGGCCCATTTTACAGATGGGGAAGCCAAGCGTCAGAGGATGCAAGTGACTTGTTCAGATTTATACAAATAGGAAGTGGTGGAGCAGGGGAGGAAAATAGAGCAAAGGGGGACGAAGAAAACACAATGGAGGCATTGTGCCGAGAAGCGAGGAATCTGTCAGGAAGCTTGGCAGGGAGTTGGGGGTTGGAGAACCCAGGTCTGTTGGAGAAATAAATCAGGAAGAAATGACAGCCATCCTGACCAATTTCCTAGATTCCGGGCCGTGCCATGCTCTCTGTTGGCTTTGTTTTAACCCTCAAAGCTGCCCCAGGGAGTGGAGGGGTTAGGATTAGCCCCATTATACAGATAGAACACTGAGGCTGGTCCGAGAGGGAAGGGGCTTTCCCAAGAAGGCATGGGTTGAATGGTACCTCCAAATCCACACACCAAAAAGTGCACCCAGAGTGGAACCGAATTTGCCAAAAAGGTCTTTGCTAATGTAACTAAGTCAGTGACCATGCGACTGGATCATCCTGCATTATCTGGCTAGACCCAAAATCCAAGGGCAACTGTCCTTATGAGAGAAAGGCGGAGGGAGATTCGAGACTACAATGTGCAGACAGAGGCAGAGGCTGGCGTGATTCTGCTGCAAGCCCAGGATCACATGGAATCCCCAGAAGCTGCACGATGCAGGGACAGATCCTCTCCTGGAGGCTTCGGAGGGACTGTGGCCCTGCTGACACCTTGATTTGGGACCTGCGGCTTTCAGGGCTGTGAGAGAATAAATTGCTGTTGTTTTAAGCCATGCAGTTTGTGGTCATTGTTTACTGCAGCTGACCCCAGGGGTGGGGAGCAATAATGAGAAAGACATGGAACTTTTCAGAGGCAGAGACAATGAAGGAACCAGAGATACATGGAGGGAGAGACAGACAAGGCTGACAGTGCAGAAGAGCAGCTTCTACCTACAAGTTTGGCTCTCCAAGTTGGCTTGTTGACTCTCCTCCTCCAGGAAGCCCTCCCTGACTGCCCCATCCTCCAACCGGAGTCAGTGCCTGCTGTGCACATTCCTAACACCCTGGGCTACCTCCATTAGAGCACCGATCCCATTAGGGAAGGAGCTGTGTCCTCCCTCAAGGGCCCAGGCCTGACCCATCTCTGGGTGTCCAACACTGGCCCCCAGAGGGCACACTGGGATCCTCAGGAGAGGAATCAAACACAATTGAATGAGACAATGCTCCTGATGTCTCTCCCCAGAGACTCTGGGCTCCTCCTGTCTGCTGAGATACAACTGGATTTCCTGCAAGGCCCAGCGAGGGCCTCACCTCCCCTGGGAAGTCTTCTCTGATCTAAGAGGTGAGGTCCCCTGCTGCTTCCATTATTACCCACCGCACCAGATGTGACTGGACATAAGTCTGTCCCCTAGCACACCCTCCCAGATGGGGAGCCCCTGCAGGGCAAGTCCTGGGTCTGACTCAGATCTCCATCCCAGCATTTTCCAGGGAGACCTCAGGAGACAATGTTTTTTGCGTTTGCTTTCTTTTGTTTGTTTCTTTTTTTCTTTTTCTTTTTTTTTTTTTTTTAAGATTTATTTATTTATTTATTTATTTGACAGACAGAGATCACAAGTAAGTAGAGAGGCAGGCAGAGAGAGAGGAGGAAGCAGGCTCCCCACTGAGCAGAGAGCCTGATGCAGGGCTCGATCCCAGGACCCCAGGACCATGTCCTGAGCTGAAGGCAGAGGCTTTAACCCACTGAGCCACCCAGGTGCCCCAGGAGTATATGTTGAATAAACAAGTAAGTGAGTGAATGAAGCCAAAATAGAGAGAAGAGGGCATTCAGAAATGGGTGGGAAAAAAATTTTTGCACAGCGGTTAAGAGGAAGGCTTTCTGGGTGTACATGACATTTTCCTGACTCTTTTTCTGTCCCTGTAACCGGGGCCCCAGCTCAAAACTCATCCTCCCCGCCCCCCCCCACCGGCCTTCCCCTCCCAGACTCTCCCTCCCCCTTCAGTGTACCCCTCAGAGATCCCAGAGTTCACCCTCCCTCTGCTCTAGCCACAGTGGTCCCATTGATGCCCAGCTCCCCTGGATGGAGTGCCAGCCCCTCGGCCTTTCTCTTGGGGACCAAATAAATCCTTTATCTGTCCTTCAAGACCTACCTTAAATGTCACTCTCTCTGAGGCGTTTCCTGATCTCCTGGCTCTCAGTGAACTTTTTTAAAAGTGTTTTATTTATTTAGGTAATCTCTGCACCCTATGTGGGACTCGAACTCATAACCCCAAGATCAAGGGTTGCATGCTCTTCGAACTTAGCCAGCCAGGCACCCCCATATCACTGATTTTTTTTTCACCAGAGGACTGACCCTCCTCCTCCAGGGCTCAAAGACCTCCCATGGCTCCCCGGTGCCCTCCCCACCCCCAGGAGAAACACGCAGGCCCTCAGCCTGGCCTTAGAGGCCTCCCAAGCCTTGGCTAGCATCAATCCCAAGCCTCATCTCTCTTCTCTATACCACACCAGGTCCTTGAGCTTCCAGACATTTGGACAAGCTGTTTTCTCTAACTGGGGTTGTCTTTTCCCTCTCCTCCACCGGGCAAATTCTTACTCAGGAGTCTGCTTTTCCAGAAAGCCATCAGCAGTGGTGAGGTGGGCAGGAGCCTCGTTGGAGCTCTTGAAGCCACCTGTCCCTGAGCCCCCATTATAGCACACAGACTGGGCTCCGTGCCCGGAGGCAGAGGGAAAGGCCAGGCCGGAGGTGGGTCCCAGATGTGGATTTCATGCCTATTTGTCTCGGTTGCTGGGAACAAAGTTCGGGTCATGGGGAACATATGGGGCTCGCCCTGTGCCTCACTTTCATCTCCTACCTCCCTGGCCCCTGGGTGGGAGGCAGGAGGGCCAAACCTCTCCAGGCCTGGGTGGTTCCCACAGCCCCTGTTCACCTTCTCACCTTGAGAACAGGGAGAGAGCTGCCCCCAACTTCCACTCCCTAGGGGAACCCAGCAAATTCTGCACATCGGTATTCTCGCCTTCTGGGCTCTGCTCTCCTGGCAGGGGGTTGGGTGTGTGTGTGTAGCCACCAGACACTTAAATAATAACAAATTCAAAAGGCTCTTCCTCTGTGCCAGGCAGTTCTAAGCCCGTTAAACCACATAGTAACGCTTTTAATCCTCATAATATGCCCCGTGAGGCACCTGGGTGGCCCAACAGTGGAACAGGCTACTCTTGGTCTCGGGGTTGTGGGTTCGAGTCCCACACTGGGTGTAAAGATTGCTTAAAAATAAAATCTTAAAATAGGGCGCCTGGGTGGCTCAGTGGGTTAAGGCCTCTGCCTTCGGCTCAGGTCATGATCTCAGGGTCCTCGGACCAAGCCCCGCATCGGGCTCTCTGCTCAGCAGGGAGCCTGCTTCCTCCTCTCTCTCTGCCTGCCTCTCTGCCTGCTTGTGATCTCTCTCTGTCAAATAAATAAATAAAATCTTTAAAATAAAAAAATAAAATAAAATCTTAAAATAATAATAATAATAATAATAAGTACCATGAGTTACTTCCTATCCTCCTCCTCATCATCCCAGTATTAGAGATGAGGGACCTGAGGGACACACAGAGATTTGAACCCAGGCATCCTGGCTTTGGAGTTTATGCCCTTCATGAAATGGTCTCTAAAGCAGTGCCATCCAAGAGAACTGTCTGCAATGATGGAAAATGTTCTCTATCTGTTCTGTCCACTGAGCAAGCCACCAGCCACTTGAACTGTGGCTAATGCAACTGAGGAACCGAAATTTACATTTTATTTCATTTTCATTCATTTAAATGTGCATAGCCCAGCGTGGCTAGTGGTGACTGTATCAGACCGGTTCTACGCCTGCCGCTTGCTGTGTGACAGTCCCTAAGACTTCTACACCTGGACTTGAATCTCTGCCCTCCTCGAAAGGTGGAGTCCTCCTGTGAGCCTTGGTTTTTTCTTCTGTATACGGGGAATAATAGGACCAGCCTATTTAGTCAACAGAAATTTGAGTACCTACTTGGTCCTACGGGCTGCGTTTACAGCAGGGGACAAAACGGACTCAGATCCAAGGTCAGAACAGCTGGAGGTAAAATGGATTGTCATGGCCAGAGGTCTTTGAACTTCTGCCTCTCTTTTCCTGGAAATGTCCAAAGGCTGCTCTGCCTAGCACTACATGATGTCATAGCATACTCTGGGTTCTGATTGGCTGAGGGCCTGGCATAAAGCAAGGTTGGGTAATTTTCTCCAACCTGACTTTTTTCTTCCCTTGACATCAAAACGTCCTATTTAGCTGGGGTCAAAGACAGTGCAACATTAAAGGTTGAAGTTCCACCTTCCCCTGAAGCTTAGGTGTGGTCATATCACTAAATTCTAGCCAATGAGATAAGAACAGACGGATCGTGTAGCAGTTTTGGAAAAGATCCTGATCAATCAGCTATGTGGGCCTTTTGGCCTTGTCTCTTTACCTTCTTCCATCTTGCTGCATTCTAAGGATGTTGAAGAGGAAAGCTAGAAGGTTCCTGGTGGCTTGACTACATCCAGACCTCTTTTATGCCAGAGAGAAATCAATTTCTTTCCTTCCTCCTACCCACCCACAAGAGAAATCAATTTCTTTTTTTTTTTTTTTTTAAGATTTTATCCATTTGAGAGAGAGTGAGAGAAAGCATGAAAAGGGAGAAGGTCATGGGGCGCCTGGGTGGCTCAGTGGGTTAAAGCCTCTGCCTTCAGCTCAGGTTATGATCCCAGGGTCCTGGGATCAAGCCCCGCATCGGGCTCTCTGCTGAGCCGGGAGCCTGCTTCCTCCTCTCTCTCTGCCTGCCTCTCTGCCTACTTGTGATCTCTGTCAAATAAATAAATAAAATCTTTAAAAAAAAAAAAAAGAAAGAAAAGGGAGAAGGTCAGAGGGAGAAGCAGACTCCCCGAAGAGCTGGGAGCCCCATGCGGGACTCAATCCTGGGACTCCAGGACCATGACCTGAGTAGAAGGCAGTTGCTTAACCAACTGAGCCACCCAGGCGCCCCAATAAATCAATTTCTATCTTGCTTAAGCCCACTGTTATTTGACGTTTGCTACGACTCCTAATAATATAGATGCTTGAGCTACAAGTTCAGGTTCAGTTGGGCTGCGAGTTAGACCATTTTTGTTTTGTTTGTTTAATTTTTATTTAAATCCCTGTTAGTTAACAGACAGTGTAATATTAGTTTCAGGTAGGTTAGGCCATTTTCTGATCAGACTTTTCAGCAAGTATTTATCGACCATCCACTACGTACCATGCACCTTTCGAGGGACAAGTGGCACATGGAACAAATAACAATCTGTGCTCCCGTGGAGTTCCCATTCTAGTGGAAGAGACAGAAACAGTAACCAGAAAGACAAATATTTATTATATTATGTGGCAATAAATGGCAAAAAGAAGGATAAAGCAGGACAAACGAATGAGAAGGATTTTTTAAAAATTTATTTGACAGAGACCACAAGTAGGCAGAGAGAGAGAGGGGAAGCAGGCTCCCCGCTGAGCAGAGAGGCTGATGCGGGGGCTCGATCCCAGGACCCTGAGATCATGACCTGAGCTGAAGGCAGAGGCTTTAACCCACTGAGCCACCCAGGTGCCCCGAGAAGGATTTTTTTTTTTTTAATTTGCTGAATCTACTTAGACCCGGTGTTTAATTTTAATGCATCACTACGTTTACCCAACCCAAAATGTCATGCCTCTATCATCTTTCCAAGTAAGAGAGCTTTGAAATGCTCTTTAAGATCCTCAGGTCCTGGGGCACCTGGGTGGCTCAGTGAGTTAAGCCACTACCTTCAGCTCAGGTCATGATTTCAGAGTCCTGAGATCGAGCCCCGCATCAGGCTCTCTGCTCAGCAGGGAGCCTGCTTCCTCTTCTCTCTCTGTCAAATAAATAAATAAAATCTTAAAAAAAAAATTAAAAAAAAGATTCTCAGGTCCCTGGGTGGCTCAGTGAGTTAAAGCCTCTGCGTTTATTTAGCTCGAGTCATGGTCCCTGGGTCCTGGGAGTTTATTTAGCTCGAGTCATGGTCCCTGGGTCCTGGGATCGGTTTGCATCAGGCTCTCTACCCCTCTCTCTCTGCCTGCCTCTCTGCCTCCTTGTGATCTCTGTCTGTCAAATTTAAAAAAAGAAAAAAAAGATTCTCAAATTATGGAGCACCTGGGTGGTTCCGTCAGTTGTTTTTGCTTTCTGCTCAGGTCATGATCTCAGGATCCTGGGATCGAGCCCCACCTTGGACTCCCTGCTCAGCAGGGACTCTACTCCTCCCCCGACCCTCCTCCCTCTCATGCACTCTTACTCTTTCTTTCAAATAAATAAATAAAATCTTAATTTAAAAAAAAAGATTCTCAAGTTAAGGTGCACCTAGGTGTCTCAGCCGTTAAACATTTGCCTTGGGCTCAGGTCCTGATCTCAGGGTCCAGGGATGGAGTGAGCCTCGCATCTAAGCTCCCTGCTCAGGGGGAAGCCTGTTTCTCCTTCTCCCATTCTCCCTCTCTCACTGTGTCTCTCTCTCTGTGTCAAATAAATAAAATCCTGAAAAAATAATAATAAAATAAAAGCAGAGAACCTTTCCCAGCAGGAAGAGAAAAAGATGTAAGGACAGAAAAAGAGGCAGCAGAAATCTACAGTGTGAAAGGGACTCGACCTGCCTTTGAAGCTGGAAGAAGGGGCCTAGAGCCAAGGAATGGGGGTGGCCTGTATAAGCTGGGAATTAAAAGGAAACATTATCCCCTAGAGGATGCAGAAGGAATGCAGTCTGTCGACACCTCCATTTTAGCTTAGTAAAACCCATGTCAGGATTTTGACCTATAGAGCTGTGAGATAATAGGGGCGCCTGGGTGACTCAGTTGGTTAAGTGTCTGACTCTTGATTTGGGCTCAGGTCATGATCCAAGGCTTGTGGGACAGAGTCTGCTCATCCCTCCCTCTGCTCCTCCCCTGCACACTCTCTCTCTCATAAATAAATAAACTCTTGGGGCGCCTGGGTGGCTCAGTGGGTTAAAGCCTCTGCCTTCAGCTTGGATCATGATCCCAGGGTCCTGGGATTGAGCCCTGCATCGGACTCTGCGCAGCGGGGAATCTGCTTCCCCCTATCTCTCTCTGCCTGCCTCTCTGCCTACTTGTGATCTGTCTGTCAAATAAATAAATAAAATCTTTAAAAAAAAATAAACTCTTTAAAAAACCCTGCAAGATAATACATTTGTATTGTTTCAGCTGCTGAATTTATGGTAATTTGTTATGGCAGCAGTAGAAAACTAATACACTCATTCTTCTCTCTTTCCAGACACATAAGAGAATTCTGCTTCTCCAGCTTCATGCTATTAGGTGAAACCATGTGAGTATTCTTTTTTTTTTTTTTAATTTTATTTATTTATTTGACAAAGATCACAAGTAGGCAGAGAGGCAGGCAGAGAGAGAGGAGGAAGCAGGCTCCTTGCTGAGCAGAGCACCCAATGTGATCCCAGGACCCTGAGATCATGACCTGAGCCAAAGGCAGAGGCTTAACCCACTGAGCCACCCAGGTGCACCCCATGTGAGTATTCTTGACCAATGACTAGGAAGGGAAGTGCTGGAGTCGTTCTGAGCCAACATTTTTATTTCTTGTGTGGGGACTATGCGGGTTCTCTCTCTGCCTGCTGCTGATCAAGATGCCATGGTTTGCGTTTGGTGCAGTGGTAAGATGGTAGATGTCTCTCTGCCTGAGTCCTTGAATGACTCTGCGGAGAACCATCCCTTGGTGACTTGCATGGGACACATACACGGCCAAGAAATCAATTTTTACTGTATCATTCCAGCAGAGCTGGCAGAACCTGATCAATGAAGTGCAGGCACTAGCTTGCTGTTATGCGAGGAAGTGCATCCTAGGAGGAGAGAACAGCAAGCGTGAAAGTCCTGGGGCAAGTGTGCTTGACTTTTAAAGGAACAGGAAGGAGGTCAGTGTGGCTAAAGAGGTGCAAATGAGGGGACTTGTGAGGTCAGTTATATGGTGGGAGTAGGTCATGCAGGGCCCTGTAGGGCAGGGCAAGGACTTTGGATTTTGTTGTTGTTGTTGTTGTTTTTGGTGTGGTTTTTGTTGTTGTTGTTGTTTTAATTTTTTATTTATTTTTATTTTTTATAAACATATAATATATTTCAATCCCCAGGGGTACAGGTCTGTGAATCGCCAGGTTTACACACTTCACAGCACTCACCATAGCAAGACTTTGGATTTTATTCTGAAAGAGATGGGAATCCACTCAAGAGTTGGATTTTGGCATAATAGGATCATGATCTGACTTGGGTTTTAAAGCCATCTTCCTGATTCTGTACGAAGAAAACTCTAAGTATGGGTCACTGTAATAATCCAAGAGAACACTGGTGGTGGCTTGGACAGAGTGGTATGAGGGGACATGTAAAAATGGCTGAGTTATGAACATATGTAGGCAGTGGATTATACAGGACTTGCTGATGGGACAAGACATGTGGGGGGCGGGGAGGTATAGGGCAAATGCCCCACGAAACTGGCTTCAAGAAAGAATGGAGGGGCGCCTGAGTGGCTCAGTGGGTCAAGCCTCTGCCTTCAGCTCTGGTCATGATCTCAGGGTCCTGGGATCAAGCCCTGCTTCGGGCTCCCCGCTCAGCGGGGAGCCTGCTTCCCCCTCTCTCTCTGGCTGCCTCTCTGCCTACTTGTGATCGCTGTCTGTCAAATAAATAAAATCTTAAAAAAAAAAAAAAAAAGAAAGAATGGGAAAAGACAAGATTAGGAGTATAGTTTTCCTGGAACAGAGAATGCTTCTTAGAAAATCCCTTAAAGAGGAGCGCCTGGGTGGCTCAGTTGGTTGAGCATCCCACTTTTGGTTTCAGCTCAGGTCATGATCCCAGGGTCAGGAGATCAAGCCCCATCTCCGGCTCCACACTCAGTGGGAGCCTGCTTGAAATTCTCTCCCTCTCCTTCCCCCTCTGTCTCTCCTCCCATACTCTCTCTGTCAATAAATAAAATCTTTATTAGAAAAGAAAAAGAAAATCTCTTAGAGACTCCTTACTCCTGCTTCAGAGATGCCCCCACCGTGAACCTGGCTGAAGCCAAAGACACATTTCCCAGATATGATATTACTGGTGGCTTGGCGATTAAACAGTCACCTCCTGGAGTCTATTTCCTGCCTTTTTCAGTCTCATGAGGAGCACAGCAGAACCCTAAGGGGAGGACTTTTCCTTCTACCTAGTACCCTATGACATCATAACCCATCCTGACTCTCCATTGGCTGAGAGGCCCACTTTCCTCTCAGGGAATGAACATGGTGGTTCTCTAGGTTCAAAAGAACCCTAAGTCATATTTCTTCCTTTGAGGATCCCTCAGAGTACTCCTTCAGTGACTCTCCTGCAAAGAACACTCAAATTTGAAATGGTGTTTTCCATTGTGGCTACAGTGGATAGAGGTCAGGATGGCAAGGAAGGTCCTAGGCCATGACAACCTTCACTGCCATAGTATTTACTGCTTCTTGGGTTTTGTTGTTGTTGTTGTTGTTTTAGCTCCACCGCTCAGGCCTGGAGGTACCCAGCTGTGGGGTGGGAGTAGAATTCCGCTCAGCACCAAGTAATGCCATGCCATTTTGTGGCTCCCAATGGGCTCTTTTCTCAGGAAAGGATTTAGGCTGTACCTCAAGACCAGATGAACCGCAGTAAGAACCCTCTTTGGATATTCACCCCAACTCCCTTTATTCCTTTCTTGGAGACTGCCCTAGGACCCATCAGGAACACAAAGTGCTGAAGTGTGGAACTTTCTGGAAGTCTGGAACCACTGTCCTTTCTTTCAGCGCATTTCCCGCCTTTTCTATCCACCCTCCCTCCAACTGGCTTCAGGCCGATCATCAAGCAACACAGATCTATCTGACCTGCACGCAGAGACGGCGTACCAACCCCTTGCTTGGATCAGGCATTGCGTCGGGGAGCACAGCCATCCTTCAGCTGCTTAGTTTCCTTCATTTGCCCCCCTTCCCACTGTCCCAGCACATATCAGGTGCTGTAGCCAAAATTGCCCCCAAGATTTAAGACTTTATTTAGGGGAGTGGCCGCACAGGTCACAGGCCAAACGTCCTGGCCAGATATCTCAAAAGTCTTGCTGGCGTTTTGCCGCCTTTGGGGGGGGGGGGCAGGGGAGCGGGTCCTGGCCCCGCCCCCACCTCACGCACTTTAGCGGGCGCGTGCCAGTGACGTCAGGGACTCCACAGCTTCTGATTGGCTCGCCAAGGGACGTGCCGTCGAAGTGGAAGGCTTGGCTCACGGTCGCTTCCAAGTTCCTCAGTGGGCTGTGGAGGCACCCAGGTCTGGCTCTGAGGTTCAGGGTTCGGGGCCTGGGCTTGGGGTGGGGGGCCGCAGGCCGCGGCAGCCCCCGGCGCGCTCCTCCAGCTGCAGCCGCCGCAGTGGCCGGGCCCAGCGTGGCCTCCAGGGCAGCGCGAGGCCGTGGCGGTCGAGGACCAGGCGCGCGGGGTCAGGGCCGCCGGCTGCGCTGCCCAGCAGCAGGTAGTCGGTGTTGGGCCATAGCCGCAAGCAGCCGCAGACCAGATCAGCGCGGGGCACCCAGGCGTCCTGGCTGCCGCGGGACACAGGCCGCGCCCGCTGCTTGTACACGGCCAGCACGCGCACGGCCAGCCGCTGCCACGCCGGGCCTGCGGCATCCGACGCCAGCACCTGCGCGCGGAGAACTGCGGGGAGGGTTGCCATCAGGCCCAGGCTGGAGAGGAGTGCTCTGGGGTCGCAAGGGGTCTGACCCGGTGGGGAGCGAGGACAGGACCCTGGGGGTGGGTTCCCAGGAAGCCTTCAGGGAGGTGAGAGACCTTGAACATTGGAGGGTGAGAGCTCTGGGGGTATGGCCCTGTGTCCTGAATGGTGGACCCTGCTGGAGGAGACATGGTCAAGGCAAGGAGGGCAGGGCTCTATGGAGTGTGAGGTGGGGTGCCAGAATTGTGATAGGAAGAGTGGGGCGATGGAGGGCTCCTCCTGTGGAGGTGAGGCCAAACGGAGGAGCCTGGGAACATGGGACATGCCATGTGGGATGCTTTGGTTGGGGTTCATTCTGGGAGCAGCAGATGCCCGAATGATCTGAGGTGCGGGGAGGGATGACTGGGGGGCCCACAGTGGGTGTGGGTGGAACAAGGCAGAAGAGGCATTTCGGGGGTCTCAAATGTGGCAAAGTCAAAAGACGTCAGAAGCAGAGCCCTTGGAAAAAGGCTTGGGAGAGGCTCTGGGATGAATTTGGGGGCCAGAAGGAGTTCAGAACCTAGAACCTGAGGGTTGATGTCAGACTGGTGGTGATTCAGAAACGTGATCTCTGAAGGGCTAAGGTGAGATGTGTTGTGGGCAGGACTCTGGCTCACAAGCTAAGTCTGTGGGGCGGAAGATCCCTGTGGGAGGCAGAACAAGAAGTTTCTATTGTCCAAGTCCTAGAACACCACTGGCCAGATGATGATCCTCAGGGAGGAGAGGGGTCTTACACCATTGAGGGAAGTCACAGGTTGGTCTGGATTCAAGGGTCTTACACCATTGAGGGAAGTCACACCATTGGGGTCTTACACCATTGAGGGAAGTCACAGGTTGGTCTGGATTCAAGGGCTGGGCTGAACTCCTGAGTATCTAAGAGATCTGAGTTACCCCAGGTCATAGGCCCTGAGGTCATGGGTTAGGGAACTTTGGGGGTGAGCCTCTGTGGGAGTGGGCCTACGGTTCAGAATCTGGGACCCTGACAGGCGATGCAAAGTGTCTAAGATAGGCAGGACCCTCCATTCAGTGGGCACCCCCTTCTCCTTTCATCCCCAGAAGGTCCCCTTTCTCCCTCAAAGATGTCCAGCTGAAGGGGGCCAAGAACATGGGGAAGGAGGAGACTTAGGAAGATAAGGAACACCCCCACTCCGCTGCCCCTGCCCCCCTTTGTCTTCTGCCCCATTAGGTCTGACATCAGGAAGAGTCCTTTAGAGACCTCCTTCCCGTTTAAGATGAGAAAGCTGAAGGTGGAGAAGAGGCATTCAACAGAACACCTGAGTAGCCGCTGGCCATTTTTCTCCCCAGCACTCACCGTAGTCTTGCTGACAGTACCTCCGGAGGCTCATGTGTACCCTGGTGTCCGAGACATTGCAGTAGTTTTGACATTGGGGGTCTGGGGAGGGTCAGGCCATCTGCAGTGGGCTCCCAAGGCATGGACCGCAGCGCCCCATGCCTGCCCATCCCCACACTCCATCTTGATGGACAACTGGGGTGCCCCACCCCTTAGGATTGGGCTCATTGGGCCACCCTTTTATCCCCATCTGGGGGCCCAAGCAGCCCATCCCTGATCACCCTTGCTCTCAGGGTTCTCCACACCAGCTGGTCTTACCAGAGCTGTAAGCACTAGGGGTAGTAGCCAGGGGGGTGGTTGCCTCTGGAATTCCTGTGAGAAACCAAAGGAGAAATTTACCCTTAATGCCCCCTTCCATGCGTCCCCACCCCAACAGGTATCCAGGCATCCAGATCCCATGTCTATTCCCTTAAAGCCCAGGAGTGCGCGCTCCGTTTGCCCTCCTCCTCCTAGGACCTGCAGTTGGTCCCTAGTCCCTTCTTCCTTCAGATCCCCCACCCCCTCCTCCCTCAGATCCAGGAGTCCAGGCTCCTAGCCTCCTCCTTCCCAAGACTAAGGAGACTGGAATTTGAGTCCCCATCTCCCCCAAGGGTCCAGAGTCTGACCTCCAGCCTCTAGCTTCCATCTACCAAGGACCTGGCCATCAGCATCCTTGCCCATTGGAGATCCAGGATGTCCCCTTGCTGTCCCACTTAGGACTTGCAACCCTGCCCCTCGTGACTCACGCTGGCAGGGCATCCGGGGAGAGCGGCTCTGCTGGTAGCCGGGACCACAGAGGTTGCATGTGAGGCCGGTGACCCCTAACTTGCAGGGGCACTGCCCACTGGTCTGGTTACAGATGCCTCCCGTGGCCCCGATCGGGTGACACTGGCAGGCTGCATGAGAAGAAGAACTTAGGACCCAGGCTGTCAGGGCCCCAGACGCTCCTTCCTAGTCCCCCAGCCCAGGAGTCTGGCACCACCACCTCCTTTCCCTCTAGGCTGGGCTCCAGGCCACACTCACCCCTGCAGGCCTTGCGGCTGGTGATAGGCTGGCTGGGGTCCCTCCAGAACCCCTGCCGGCAGTAGTGGCAGTGCCGCCCCGCTGTGTGGTGGCGGCACCTCTCACAAACGCCCCCACTCCGGCCACCGGACAGCCGGAAGAGCTCCGAGTTGAACCTGCAGCGTCGGGCATGCTGGTTGCAGGAGCAGGCTAGAGACAGGTCGTGACATGTGCCTCAGGCTCCCGCCTTCTGTCGCCTTCTGTCCCGGTCCCCAGCTTCCCCCCCCCCCCGCCGCCCTCAGGAGAGGAAATAACGCATCCCTGCAATGAGGAGGTTGTCTGGGACCCAGACCCGCCTCATTCTCATCTTTAAGGGGGGCACACTGGACTGGAGTGGGTGAGCCCGAGGACCCAAAGTCTGTGTGAAACTGGGAGCTTAGGGAGGAGCGGCCACTCCGCTCCCTGGGGCTCGGGCTGTGGGGTCAGCCCCCCTGCATGTCTGCTCCCCACTGTGCTCCTTGGGCAAGTGACTTCTTTCTACAGCTCGGCCTCCTTCCCTGTAAGACACCAGTTACAGCATCCCCTCTGCAAGGTTTAAAGGAAACCAAAAGGATATAAAGGGCTTGCCCCAGGGCCTGTGACACAGAGCATGCGCATCCGTGCTCAGCATGTTTCATTCTCAGAGCAGCTCTGTGAGGCCCGTCCTGTCATCAATCCCAACTTACTGATGCAAAAGCAGAGGCACAGAGAGGCAAAGTCATCTGCCCAAAGTAACACGGCTGGGGGCGGTCAGAGGCAGGCTCAGAACCCAGAGCTCTTGGCAACCATGCTCCAGTGTGGCCCCCCGTGGCATGAGGATTTTGTGTGTGTGTGTGTGTGTGTGTGTGTGTTCTGGGGAGCGCTGATCAGTGAGGCCTTGGCTCTCAAAACTTCCTACTTCTTAGAGTTACCAGGAAATGTTAAGAAGAAACCACACATCTTCCAGGGCACACCCCAGGCCTTCAGCTGTGCCCGGGGATCTGTATTTCTAACCAGCATTTTTGAGTCAGGGGCCACAGGAAGGGGTTCATGGACTGCTCTTGGGAGAGGTGTAAGGAGTTTTTAACCCCTGTGGGGTTTGGGAGGCCTGGACTGGCAAGTGCCCATAACATAGGGGGACAGCTGCAGGAAAGAAATGACTCGCCTCCCTAAACCTTGGTTTCTTCCCATGCAGTGGGGATTTTAGCCCCTCTCTCCCAGGGTTGCCGTGGGCCCCAGTACTCTTTGGGTTATCAGTGGGAAGAATCAGGCTTTGGGTTCTTTCTGACGTGAGGGTGAAGACTTCAACTCACTTCCATCCGGAAGACTCACATGGCTGGAAGGGGTTCAGAGCACTGGGCCCCATAAAGCTGGCAGCTCGGCCACAGGACTTAGTCCCACCCTGTCCGCCCAGACTCTGCTTTGTCACAACACTGTTGGCTTCTTACCCAGGTGCAGCAGCCGGGGATATGCTCAGCCTGGGGCAACATGGTGATCCTCAGAGGGATGGCCTCTCCAGCTCCCAGGCCCTTTCCGGGCCCAGGATGAACCAAATCCTACCCCCAGGCAATGTAAGTCTCCCCTCGCCCCCCCCCAAAACCCACACCCCTCAGGGGTCTCAGATCTGGCTGGTGGGAGTGGGCCAGGGGTGAATGGGAGCAGAGGGTCCAGCAAGACCCTGATGGGGAGGAGGACAGAGTGGGGAGCCAAGGACTGTGGGGCGGGCTGTAAGTTACTCCACACAACATGGCAGGAAGAAAGAGAGCAGGGATGGGCAAAGAATTGGAGGGTGGAGAGAGGAAGGGTGTGTGTGTGTGTCTGTCTGTCTGTCGGTAGAGTAGATGTACTTCCCAAGGCCTCATAACTTACTCAGACCCTCTAGCCAGGCCCGCAGGCTGGCAGTGCAAGAAGGAGGGCTGTTTCTGAGGAGGGGTTGCTGGAGCAATTGGGAAGGGCCAGGCTCCAGAAGCTCGGGGTCTGGAAACACTGTGGAGGGGAGAGGGAGTGGAGCATGGAGCAGGCCTCAGGAGCTCTGGTCTACCAATCCTAGGGGATTGCTCGCTATGGAGGAAGTTCTGTCTCCCTGAGTCTAGACCCAGCACTGCCCCTTGCTGGCACAGAGCCTGAGGGCAAGAGATGCCTCCCCTCTGGGGGCCCCCCTCCTTCATCTGGGGACCGGTAACATTGGCAGGTACGCAGCGAGCTCTTCTTCGGTACCAGGTGCCATACCCAGCTTTATTCTAAGGACTTTATATATATCGACCCATTGGATTTGCACTACAGCCTATGAAAGAAATGCTGTCACTGTCCCTACGTTACAGTTGAGAAGGAAGTGTAGGCCCAGAGAGGTTAAGTCACTTGCCTGTGGTCGCACAGCCTGGAAGCAGAGGAGCTGGGATTTGAGCCCAGGCTGGCTGGCTTGCTGCCAAGCCCATGGGCCTGTCTGTCGCTCTAGAGCACCTAGCAAGGTTGCCCCTGACGGGAGCTTCGCAGGGACAAGCCAAGACCCCTCAGCTCTGAGCTCGGGTTTGGACCTGCCACTTCCTAGCTGTGTGTCCTTGTGCGAGGGACTTCTCCCCACCTAAACTCTGTCTCCTGGTCTGTAAAATGGACGTGATGAGAAACCCCGCCTGGTACACAGCAGGTGGTGCCTCAGTATGGACTTAACTGCTGTGGTGGGTCTGAGGAGTCAGGAAAGGTCCAACTGTCCTGTACCTGCGCTCTCTCAGGAAATGCTTTTCATAGCAGCAGCAGCTTCGAAATGGCAAGTGGGCAAGAGGCTGGAGCCTCTTATGGGGCAGCTGGAAGTTGGGGCAGCAAGGACCAGGACAGGCAGGGGGAGCACAGGTGGGAGGCTGTAGGGCAGGGGAGGAGGGGGCGGGCTCAGGATCAGCAGGGGTGAAGCGAAGAGCCAGGAGCTTTCTGGAGGGAGACAGCACACTACCCTGCCTGTAGGGACCAGGGACCAGCCCCTGGAGGGTGGGGGCGGGGTGAGAGTGGGTGAGGGCAGGAAGGGGGGCCCCAGGACTCACGCAGGCAAGGGTGGGGGTGCCAGGGCGTGGCAGGCCGCCAGGGCCAGTCTCGATGGGACGGGCGGCAGCTCTCGCACCAGGGGCCAGCGGTGTGGTGGCGGCAGCGACAGCGGGGGGGCCGGGCGCGGGCGGCGCAGCGGGCTGCGTGGCCATGGCATTGGCAGCGCCCCCGAACTCCAGCCGCCACCAGCCCTGCCCGGCCCCCGAACTCCACGCGGAGGTGACTGACCAGGACGCTGGATTTAGGGCCTGGCGAGGCTCGGAAGGTCACCTTCTCGGGACCTCCCAAGGCCCCGGGCCAGGCGGGTCTGCGCCACAGCGATCTCCAGGGACCTCCTGCAGCCCAGGCAGCAGACAAGACCAGGGCCGGGGATCCTGGGGTGCAGAAGCGCAGGCTGACAGACGTCAGGAGGAAGGGGCCACCCAGAGCCAGGGTTAGACTGCCATTGCAGGTGGCCCGGGGGCTGAGGTCCGTCCCCAGGGAGAGGGCACAGGCCTGGGGACAGGAGGTCGCCATGCCAGCCAGCCGGGTCACTGGTGGGAGGCAGAAGCGCGGACGGCCACCAGGATGGTAACATGGGTCTGCGGTGGCTGCCTGGCCCAGGAGGAGCAAGAGTGCAAAGGTCACGGACATGGTCCTAGCAGGGCACGTACCTGGAGAGGAGAAGAGGGACCAAGCTGAGGGCCTCAGGCTGCCCTCATGGGTCAGTCTCCACCCCGCTCCCCCGCCCCAGGCTCTCTGAGGAACCCCCTGCATTCCACCCCCTGCCCTGCCTGAGCCCCCTCCCCGGCTGCTGCTAAGCGAGGAAAATAGTTCCATCTGGGGAGAATTACTGTTTACATAACCCAAAGGGAAAAGAACGCAAGCAAAATTGAGAATTTTGCCTGAACTAATCCGTAGCTTAACACCCCAGAGCTATCGTCAGTGTCGAGGGGTGGGGGCCCTGGGGAGACGGCAGGGGTGGGGACAGATGGGGAAACCTAGAGAGACCACAAGGCGGGGAGGGGGACTTGGATACTGATGAAGCTTAGAAACGAAGAAATAGAGAAAGGGACAGAGGCACAGACAGCAAAGACAGATGGAGAGGAGGGGATCCAAGTCTAAGGGAAGGGCCAGGTGCAGAGAAGGAAGCGTGAGGATAGAGGACCGGATATAAGGGGAGGCCGGAAGGTCCAGATGGGTTGCGGCTGGACACCCAGATCCACAGAGAATGGGGGGTACGGAGTCTCAGAGAGGCCGGGGCCAGGACAGACAGGCAGACCTGGGGGCTCGGAGACACGCCCAAGGAGCTGGAGGAGAATGGAGGGCCTCCCTAGCTTGGCCGGTAGGGAGGTGGGGAAAAGGGGGAGGGGCTCGGCGGGGCATCAGAAGCTGGAGGCCAGGCCCCTGGCCCAGGAGGATCAGAGCAGAGGCCCTTTCCCATGTGGGGCCCTAACCTTGTTCTCCACACCCAGGGCACGGAGGGGGATTATCGCCAAACAACCCAGCCGCCTCCTCCTCACTGCCACCCACCCCTAGCCTCCACCCGGCCTTAACCCTTTCCCACCCAGTTGCAAAGGCCAGAGAACTGTGTGCTAAGGAACCAGAGAGGGTCACGCAGGGGACTAGAAGACTGGGTCATTCAGGAGCTGAAGAAGGGGGGTTAGGAAAGCAGATGTCTGAGTCCTCCTTAGAATTCAGAGTGGGAGGACCCTATCCTTGGATTTCAGAGGACTTTCTGATCATCTCAGCCCTCCCCACTCCTGCCTATCATCCTAGGCCACAGGGTGAGGAGAGTGGAGCCCCCACATTCTCTACCCACCCTAAGGTCCCCAGATTAGAAGTTCTAACAGACGTGGAGGTGGCAGGTGCTGGCGGGGGTGGGGGCGGAAAGAGAGGCAGGGCCAGGTGGCAGAGTGTCTGAGGGGTGCCTGAAGTCCAGACCCTGGGATGGCAGGGGCTAGGGAGGGCTTGGTGTGGAAAGCAATCCCCCCCCACCCCCCAGTTTTCCCCTTCTCGGACCAGCAGACCCTAATGACGAACTGCCTCAGGTTTGGGACTTTGGAGCATTTCTGGGCCCCAGTGTCCGTGCCCCTGGCTTGCTCCCGGGAGTCTCTGAGGCATCTGGGGGTGCGGCTGGGGTCACAAACGCCCTGGGCCTGATTTCACAGCCCCCAGTATCCCCACTGTGGTTGCCAGAGACCGCCACCGCCCCCACCCCTGGGCCCCAGATAATGGGCCTCACCCTCCGCCGCCCCTCCCTATGAGCCTGGCGCCATTTTGCGCCCATGCGGCCCTGGCATTCGCCCTGTCCCTTAGCGCCAGCCTCGTTAAGGATCAAGCCCCCATCTCCTACCTCTCCTTTCTTGCCTGGGTGGTTCACGGGGTACCATTTTCTGGCCCTTAGCACCTCGGACAGCCAGGCCGCAAGTCCCTCCGGCATTCCCGGGGGATCCGGGAGCCAGCCCTTGCCCATCTGGGGACCCAGATGTCCAGCCCCCAGCCCCTACCCCTCTGGGAGCCAAAGCCCACTCCCACCCCCCCTTTAAGGAGCACAGTCTAGCTGTGCTACCACCAGACCCATCATTAAGCCCCCATGCCTGGGCAGTGAAGGGGTCCATCTGGGACCCAGGGTCCTTTTCCCTGGCTTTTTTGCACGCACCCTGCCCTTTGTACCTGACATTGGCCAAACCTGCACCCAAGAAGAGAGTGTCCCCTGTAGTTAGCTTCTCACGTGGTGTTCTTCCCTCCTGCAGGAGCTTGGCGGTTGCGGTGTGGGCTCTCAGGAGTGAGTGCCGAGTGGCTGTTGTCAGGCCCCAGGCTAGTGGGGGTTCTGGGCGGGAGCTCTGAGCAGAGCCCGCAGAATCCAACACCACCACCACTCCCCCCCACCCCCGCCCCAGTCCCTTTGCCAACCGCAGCCACACTCTCCCCGCAGGGACCCCATCCAGCCACGCCACCCAGGACTGTGTGGGACGTGAGGGATGTCACCCCAGGGGGGCCTGAAACCAGGCAGCCCAGAGCACGCTGGCCCAGGAGGCTCAAGACAGGTAGGATGGGACAGTGGCTCCATGGGCTTCCTGGGTCCAGGGTCCCCACCGCCCTCACACTCAGACCTCTGTCCCACCTACTCCCCACGGCTCCCAGCTACTGGAGGCTGTTGGCTGGGCTCAGCTCACCACATGGTGGGTGGTTCAGTCCCTCCCATCGGGAGGGGTAGGGGCTGATCTGCCAGGCGGTGGGACCCCCAGCCAGCCCCTCCTCCCCTCTGGACCCTCTGTCTGCTGTGGGTAAACTGAGCTTTAAGGTGAGTCGCTTTCCTTTTGGCAAGATCTGGGCGGCCATAGGAAAACCCAAAGAACTGGGCCACTTTCTAAGACATTGGGGAAGGAAGTGAGGAGGTGAGACTCCTTGGGCCTCCCTCCTCTGGTGTTGGAGGAAGAGAGCAGGGACCCTGAGGGGGACAGGGACAGAGCTCAAAGGCGGACTCCCCATGGCCTTAGCACTTCAGTCATGAGATTTTCATGCAAATGTGTCAACCATTACAGACCCACTGGTTTTGACTAGAAAAATAACGCTTTCCACTCCTTCCCTCTGAGAGAAGGCCTCAGGAGCTTAGACCCAGATATGTGCTGCCGTGGCTTTGCATTATGTTTACTGGTATGTTTACTGGTTTATTGTGGTGCAGCATGGACCCAACCCTGAGAGGGATTTGGGACCCTCCCTTCTTCTGTCAGGAGCCTGTTCTGGGGTCCGGCACAGCCGGGACAGTCTGTGATTCTGGTTCCTGGGGACCCCCTTGCACCACCGTGGAGGGACAAGCCTGGGCGGGTGCTGGGACAGAGGCATCAGTTTTGAAATTAGGCTGTGGGGAGCGGTTGGCTGCAAGAGTGGGCATACGGGTGCCTGGGCACAGGCGGAGACAGGCACTGTGAGCCCAGGGAGCAAGGGAGGAGCAAGGCTCCCTCCCTCCTATGTGCCCGCACCGTCCACAAACCCCCCTCCCCGTCCTTGTCAGGCTTACAATCTAGAAGAGAGATCGCTATGGAAAAGCAGTAAGTAATTCTGTTCTAGAGAATGGCAGAAGGTGACAGGCACTTCGGAGCAAAAGCGGGCAGGAAAGTGCGGGCAGGGCAGGGTTCTGGAGGGGACTTTTGGGCTGAGGCCTGAAAGTGGGGAGGGGAAGCCACCCAGGCATCGTCAAGATAGGAGCGACCCGAGCAGACTTAATGGCCAGAGAAAAGTCCAGAAGGTTTGGGTCTCCCTTTATTTTCCTCCCCTCCTGGGGACAAGAAGTTTCTTAAGCTAATGTGACCTGAAGGGTGGCTTCTTTCTCACTCTCGTTTTTTTTCTGCAGCCTGAGCTGCTTGATGCAATTACCCCAAAGGTACCTTGGGGGGCGCTGTGGGGGGTGGAAGGGCAGTAGCAGCAGCAGGGGCAGGAACTGAGCGGAAAGAATTCTCCAAATTGGGAAAGAAACTTTTTTGCAGGGGGCGGGGGGAAGGGAGGAGCTCCTCCAGGATTGGGCACCTTCCCCCTCACAGCGCCCCAGAGAGGAGGAAGCAGGATCTCCCTGGGGCACAGCTCCGTGGTGGCTCAGCCAGACGGGACCCACAGCTCTGGGCTTTCAGAGGTCTTTCATCCCTACCTCGGTGGCCCAGAAATAAGAGTTTCCAGGAGGCAGGGCAGGTCATACTCTGCGTATAACTGGACGGAGAGCGTGCATCTGAGAGCTCTCCCTCCGGAAGACTTGAAAAATCGAGGACAGCAATGGAGAGCACAGATTTCTGAGGTTCAGATCCATTGCTCCCTCTTTCCTAGCTGTGTGACTTCCGGCAGGTTTCTTAACCTCTCTGTGCCTCAGCGTTCTCATCTGTCAAATGACCCTAACAATGCGCCTTCCCCAGGGGAGACCACGAGGTCTAGATGAGTGAAGACAGGCCCGCAGACTCATACCTGAAACTTTTGGACCAGACGGGGTTCAGAAACTCACCATCGGCCCCACGGCGGGGTGCGGGGTCTGGGCAGCATCCCATAATTGAACGTTAACGGTTTGTGCAGCAGAACACACAGGCATCACATTAAGTCTAGTCCACAAGGAGCCGCAGGTCGCTTCAGGCCTCATTTTGTCCCCACACGAGTTCAGTTCAGATGGGGGTTGGCCACCAGTCTTCAGGAAGGTGGCGGTAAGGAATCACTGCTGGGGGTCTGGGGCCACAGCCCAGATGCACTGGTTTTCTGGGACTTTTCTGACAAGAAGCCAGGAGAGGGCGCTCTTGAGACTCAAGGACAGAAGGTGACAGCCGGATTTGCAGAGCCTAGCAGGGAGTGAAAACAAGGGATTCCTTATTTGGATGTACTGATAATTTCTACCTGATGAGAGCAGAGCATTAAACCAAGTGCAGGCCCCCATTTTTTTTTTAAGATTTTATTTATTTATTTGACAGAGATCACAAGTAGGCAGAGAGGCAGCAGAGGGGGGGGGGAGCAGGCTCCCCGCTGAGCAGAGAGCCCGATGTGGGACTCGATCCCAGGACCCTGGGATCATGTCCTGAGCCGAAGGCAGAGGCTTAACCCACTGAGCCACCCAGGCGCCCCCAGGCCCCCATTTTTTTTTTTAAAGTAAACTCTACCCCCAGCATGTGGCTCAAACTTGCAACCCCGAGATCAGAAGCCGCCTGTTCAGTTGACAGCCAGCCGGGTGAAGCGTAGGTCCTTGTGAGTGCAGGCCGTGGACAACTGCCCGGTTGCGCACCATGGAGGCGGCCCTGGGCAGTGGGTACATTGGTCCTGAGTCGCTGCTTCTTCTCCAGTGGCCCAGGCTCCTGTCCCTGCTCAGCTCACCTGCCCTGGCTTTGGGACCTGGACAGCCTTGAAAGCTGGCCCCCAGCGGGACCTGAGCTGAGCAGACAGCATGTTGAGGATTGGGACAGAGCAGTCACCAGCCCAGAGAGAAGTTTTTGGCAACGAAAGCAGCGGGCAGGTCATTTATGGTACCCCGCCAGGGAAGGGCAGGTGATGTCCTACTTTAGCCCTCCTGTGGAATAGCCAGCCGACCTCGCTGGGGACCCACATTAAACAAGGGACATTTGAGGAGGGCTCATAAGTGTTCAGATTTCCCAAAGGGTCAGATTACTAAAGTCAGGAGCCCTGGAATATTGGAGCAGGAAGAGGAGAGCTGAGGCAAGGCCCACAGAACCCTGCCATTTAAGGAGGCTGGCCAGAGGGAGTAGTGGGGCTCCTGGAGAGGGGTGGGGCAGAAGGCAGAGCGTGAAGAGTGGGGGTCCTGCCACCCAGTGCTTCCTTCTGCCCGGGCCCACGAGACTCCAGAGCTGCAGCCATGGGGAAACCACAGGTAGAGGGAGGAGCAGAAAGCAGGTCAGGACATACTGGACGCCCCTGGACTTGCTTGGAGGAGTTGAGCACAGGAATGTATGATTTGGGGGTGAACAGGACTCGGGTGGCCCTAGCTGTCGCTCCTGACCACTTCCCGTTTCCCCTTTGCTCCCTTCCCCTACCCCAGTCATCCTGGGATTCCGGGCCACCTGCCCTTCCGTCTCCACCATCTACTTCCTCTTCATCCTCTTGGTGGTGTCCACCATCTTCCACTGCCATCACCGCCTGGCCCTGGTGCCCGCCCCCTGGGCCTCAGGC
Organism: Neogale vison; assembly: GCF_020171115.1. Lineage (NCBI taxonomy): Eukaryota > Metazoa > Chordata > Mammalia > Carnivora > Mustelidae > Neogale > Neogale vison. The sequence continues at coordinate 51,541,085 of NC_058097.1, read as the reverse complement.
CGCTTGGTCCTGCTCCCTGGACCCCTGCCCCCAGGGGGCATGTTCACCATCATGGCCAAAGGCCGCCTGGGGAACCAGATGGGCGAGTACGCCACCCTGTACGCCCTGGCCAAGATGAACGGGAGGCCGGCCTTCATCCCGGCCGAGATGCACAGCACGCTGGCCCCCATCTTCCGGATCAGCCTCCCGGTCCTGCACGGCAGCACCGCCGGCCGCATCCCCTGGCAGAACTACCACCTGAACGACTGGATGGAGGAGCGCTACCGCCACATCCCCGGGGAGTACGTGCGCCTCACCGGCTACCCCTGCTCCTGGACCTTCTACCACCACCTGCGAGACGAGATCCTGCAGGAGTTCACCTTGCATGACCACGTGCGGGAGGACGCCCAGAAGTTTCTAAGGGGCCTGCAGGTGAATGGGAGACAGCCAAGCACCTTCGTGGGAGTCCACGTGCGCCGGGGGGACTACGTGCACGTCATGCCGCAGGTGTGGAAGGGCGTGGTCGCCGACCGGCGGTACCTGGAGCAGGCCCTGGCCTGGTTCCGGGCCCGCCACCGGTCCCCAGTCTTCGTGGTCACCAGCGACGACATGGCCTGGTGTCGGCAGAACATTGACGCCTCCCGGGGGGATGTGGTGTTCGCGGGCAATGGCCTTCAGGGCTCCCCCGCCAGGGACTTCGCGCTGCTCACTCAGTGTAACCACAGCGTTATCACCGTGGGCACGTTCGGGATCTGGGCTGCTTACCTAGTGGGCGGAGACACCGTCTTCCTGGCCAATTTCACCCTGCCCAGCTCCCGCTTCCGCTGGATCTTCAAGCCCCAAGCAGCCTTCCTGCCCGAGTGGGTGGGCATTGCTGCTGACCTGGGCGGGGCCAAAGAGAACTCCAGGCCCTGAGGCCTCCCAGCTGGGCGACCTGGAACTAGTAACTTAACCTCTCTGGGCCTTAGCGTGCCCCCTGCTGAGCGGACCTAATCCAGAACTTCCCTCTGAGGCTCCTGCCACAAGTTCATTTAGTGTCGTGGGAAGGCCCCGGAAGTGCCCGCCACACACAGGCGTGTGGGTGGTGCACCCCGAACTTTCCGGAGGGTTTAACATGGAAACCCATTTTTTGCCCTCTCCTTGTCCGTGGCTTTGGGAGTTAAGTCCAATGCCCCTGCCTCCTGGGAGGGTTCAGTGAAGCCTTTCCTCCCCTCCAGTCAAGGAGAGCCAGCCAAGTGTCAGGTTTGGGGTTTCATAGGGGCCTTAATGTGGAAGGGAGGAACCCACGATTTGAGAGGATGAATCTCGGGGAGGTGCCCTTGGTGGGGAGGTGAGGTCCCTGGAAATGGGGGTGCAGGTGGGACTCAGGAAGGACTCCACACCACTCTGCCCAAGGCAGCAAAGACGCCCAGAGTGTAAGGTCCTAGGAGTGACTGGTGGAACCCAGGGGTCCCAAAAGACGGAAGTCCGGCCATGTCAGCAGCCAGCTGCAGACAGATGGCCTCACCCCTTGGCACTGCCTAGGCCCCCAGGGCACAGAGTCCCTCTGAGAAACCCCTGTGTGGATGAGAGTTGGACCAGGGGATCACGATACGGGCTTTCCTGTGTTCAGTGCATTTGGCTTTATGGATATACTGGTATTTTTCTTGGTGTAATACTCCTTTTTGGATATTAAAAAAAAAAATTCTTTGTTTTTAAAGATTTTATTTATTTGTCAGAATGAGAGAGCACAAGGAGGGAGAGTGGCACGGGAGGCGGTTGGGGAGAAGCAGGCTCCCCGCTGAGCAGGGACCCCCCACCCCCCAACACAGGACTCAATCCCAGAACCCCGGGACTATGACCTGAACCGAAGGACTATGACCTTACACCAGCTGAGTCACCTAAGCGCACGCCCCTCCAAAATCTTAGCATACAGTCATTTACGCTCATGGAAAATTGTCACTGAGCATGAGCAAACACTCTGGTTTCGAGAACATTTCTGACCCATCCCTTTCCAGTCTTACACGCTTTCCAAATGTCTTCCTTATGCCCATTTCCTGGCATGCTTCTGAGGTCCAGCACCTTTGTTTCCATGTATCAGTAATGTTGTATCTCCCCAAAGTCATTTTGACCCCAGTTTACTTCCTGAAGTCCTGATGGAGTCAGCATGGTCTGGGGCTGAGGGTAGGGGGGATCCTGGAGAAAGCACCAGAAGGGTCTGGAAGGAAAGGGAGGGGAGCTGGGAGAAAGGTTCTGTTTAGCTGGATGGTCTGGTCCTCGTGACATGGGGCAGCATAAGCCTTCCGACAGCGGCTGGATGCCTCCCGAGCGAGAAATCCAAGAGACCAAGGTGGAAACCGCCATGCCTTCAGGGCCGAGCCTCCCTCGGTCACACACGGTCACGTCTGTCATATCCTATACATCACCCAGAACAGCCCTGGTCCGCCGTGGGAGGGAACACACCAGGGCATGCACACAGGGAGTGCACAGGGTCAGGGCGGGGGGGTGGGATCCCAGGGGCCACCAAAACAAGGTACCACTGATGGAGGGCTTAAACCACAGACATTGATTGCCTGATGCCTCTGGGGGCTGGAAATCAGAATCATAGTCGGGAGTGTTGGTCCCTTCTGAGGCTGTAAGGGAGGATCTGTTCCCATGCCCTCTCCTGGCTTGTGATGACCATTGTCTCCCCTCTCTTAGAGGAAAAATTTGTGTGCCCCAATTTCCTCCTCTTTTTAGGACACCAGTCATCCAGGATTCTGGTCCCCACTTAACGCCCTCATTTTAATGTCATTGTCTCCCTAAAGATCCTGTCTCCAAATAAGGTCACATTCTGGGGGGCTGGGGGTTAGGATCTCCACATTGGCATTTTTGTGGGGGGCACAAGCCTGGAATCAGACTGGCTTTACTTCCCTTCTGCTTCTCCTCCCTCCTCTCAAGGCTGAATCCCTCCTCCACTGGGTGTGGAGGCCGAGAAAAATTAAGGCTAGCCCACCTCAGGTTTAGCCTTAGCCTAAGTACAGCCATCTTAGTTTTAGCAGCCATCTCAGGGCCCTGTGACCAAGGGCTGAACTTTCCCCTACTTTACTTTAGTTCCAGAAACCCTCACCCTGCTTTAGTAACAGGAATCCCCACCCTGCTTTAGTAATAGGAACCCATAAATACCCCTGCCTTAACTAAGCTCAGGGTCCAAGTCCCTACTCGGCTGCGTTGGGTATACTCAGGCCCAAGCTTAAGCTTGTTAAATAAACCCTCATGTGATTGCATCATTGTTGGCTCCTTGGTGGTCTCTCGGTCGCGAAAACTCGGGCATAACATTTGGAGGTTCCACCAAGATCTGAGAGACTCCAGGACTCCGACCGGAAGGGTCCTGCGCCAGCTGGTGAGTGCACTTGTTTGTTTGTTTTTATATCTGTTTGCATACTTTGGGAGCTCCACTCTGCTTTTTTTTTACCTGTAGGAATTCCAATCGGATTATCTGGAGTTGACATTGGCTCAAGCGGACGTTTGGCGGCCGTCAACTGGGGTGTCTTGGGAGACGTCTCTTTGCCCCCATCTGGAGGCTCGACTGCCATTGCGGTCGGGCCCGTGTGTGGAGGCTCAGCTGCTGGTGCGGTCAGGCCCGAAGGATGAGGTCGTCATCTGTGAAGAGAGCCGGCTGCTGTTATGGCCGGATTCTCCCTAACTTCCTTCCAGTTTTGTCTTCGCGGCCGCGCTGGATCGTTTGTCTTTGTGAGTGCGTTCTTGTTAATTGTCGTAAGTGTATATGTCTTGTTGTGGGCTGAGGACGTGATGGGACAGACGCAGACGACCCCTCTGTCTCTGATGATTGACCACTTCTCAGACATTAGGGAAAGAGCTCATAACCTGAGCACAGACGTACGAAAGGGAAAGTTGTGGACTTTCTGCATGTCTGAATGGCCATCCTTTAATGTTGGGTGGCCCCAGGAGGGCTGCTGGGTCTGCGGTTGTCTTTGTCCTGTCTTTTTCTTGTCTGTTGCGCTGTTGTTGTGGCTGGAGAAATGAGACAAGCAGAGAGTAAGGGGACTCTGACTTTCGTCTCCCCATTCCTCCTAATAGAGGTGGGCTTCTCCCTCACTCATTTCGTGTGTTTAGGGCTATAACTGCAGCCAACTGGGGTTAGTCTAGACAGAGACTTTAAGGAATATTCCCCAAGCAGCGACTGAGACTACCTTTGTTTCGGGGAAGTTCCTTGAGGGCTCTGGCAGGACCTGGACTGCCTAGCCCCTCCCCCATACTGGCGGGAAAGCATGGCGTCTAAAGTGGAGTGGGCCCAGGTGGAACGTGGAATCTATTAGCAAAGAGATAACTAAACTGATGGTTAATTGTCTGTCTCAAAGTTTTAATGGGTAATTGTTAAAGTAGCTTTCAAGGTCATTGGTAACCTGAAAGGTTAAAGTTTTGCTTGGATGACAAATGGAATTAAATTTCTTAGACATCTAGGTATTTTCCAGATAGGATAAAGTGCTAAAGCATTGAGTACTGAACGTAGGTTTGTGTTTTTGACTTCTTCTTTTTTTTTTTTTTAAGATTTTATTTATTTATTTGACAGAGAGAAATCACAAGTAGATGGAGAGGCAGGCAGAGAGAGAGAGAGGGAAGCAGGCTCCCTGCTGAGCAGATAGCCCGATGCAGGACTCGATCCCAGGACCCTGAGATCATGACCTGAGCCGAAGGCAGTGGCTTAACTCACTGAGCCACCCAGGTGCCCCGTGTTTTTGACTTCTTACAGCAAAGAAAATAAGAATATTTAAGTCTGGGGGCGCCTGGGTGGCTCAGTGGTTTAAAGCCTCTGCCTTCGGCTAAGGTCATGATCCCGGGGTCCTGGGATCGAGCCCCACATCAGGCTCTCTGCTCCGCAGGGAGTCTGCTTCCTCCTCTCTCCGCCAGCCTCTCTGCCTACTTGTGGTCTCTGTCTGTCAAATAAATAAACAAAATCTTTAAAAAAAAAGAAAAAAGAATATTTAAGTCTGTTGGTAAACATGTTTTGTGCTTAACTGATTCATAAATTGGCATCTAAAGACTTCCGTTGTAACCGTTCACAATTGATTAATAACTGACTAGAGGTTAAGGTGTTTCTAAAAGTACAAAATTCCACTAACTGTAAGACTGATGGAAATAAAGGAAGCAACTATGTATGTAGGAAAGTAGGAGATATGTAAGAAAGATTTAAGGAATGGGAATACATTTTGTTGAAGGTAAGGGAAGGTAATTTTGTCCTAAATGAGATGGTTGTTTGGAAGGAAATGGCTTGGGACAGAACCTGGATGCAAAAGAAAGTTGTGGAAGGTTTGCAAAGGGAAATCTTTGGAATGGAATTTAAGATGGTCAGGACGGAATAAGATTGAAATGAATGGGTTTTAAAGGTACATTGGTATAAGAGGACAAAGTTTTCTTAGATTAATTGATCTGCTGTTAAGAAAATGTAAATGGTTTTCTCTTCCCACCCAAAATTGTAAATGAGATCTCTTTGACTCATAAGGTTTTTCCTTGATATGCTAAGTTACTCAGGGAGTACTGCTAAACCAATGATAAACCTTGGATTATATTTGGGTAAATTCTGTAACTACTCTAGAGATTCTATGCATTTCCTAAAGTTTTAATGATTTGATAGATCATCACTTGATATTGTAATTATAGAAGTGTTATGTGTCACAGAAATAACCCATTTCCTTGCCAGCTAAATTGTAAACTCTCGTCTCATCAGCTCTAACCATATTCATTCTGAGTTTTTGTCATTTATAATTGTTTTAATTCTCTTGTAAAATAAGTTTTATCTTGGGACGCCTGGGTGGCTCAGTTGGTTAAGCAGCTGCCTTCGGCTCAGGTCATGATCCCAGCATCCTGGGATCGAGTCCCACATCGGGCTCCTTGCTCAGCAGGGAACCTGCTTCTCCCTCTGCCTCTGCCTGCCATTCTGTCTGCCTGTGCTCGCTCTCTCTGATAAATAAATAAAAAATCTTTAAAAAAAAAAAGTTTTATCTTAAGGGAGAATCATAAAAAGGACTTTCAGGACAGCACAGGTATTCAATATCTTTAAGATCAGAACTGAAATGGGTAAGAATTTCCAAAACTAACTAAAGCTGCATTCAAACTAAACTAGAATTAGTAACATGGGACTAAATAAATTAAAAGTTATAGTGTTGTGTCTCCTTTTTTTTTTTTTTTTTAAGATTTTGTTTATTTATTTGACAGAGAGAGATCACAAGCAGGCAGAGAGGCAGGCAGAGAGGGAGGAGGAAGCAGGCTCCACGCTGAGCAGAGAGCCCGACTTGGGGCTTGATCCCAGGACCCTGGGATCATGACTTGAGCTGAAGGCAGAGGCTTTAACCCACTGAGTCACCCAGGTGCCCCTAGTGTTGTGTCTCTTAATGTTTTGTCTTATTTTAAACATTGCTGGTTCTCTAATGTTTGCTCTTCCAGACTAGGGAAATTTTTTTCTTAAGATGTCTGTGACTTAGAGAAATGTGAAAATATACATTTGTAAACAAATCAAAGCATCATTCAACTTTTCTATCTGAACCCCCTGAAATCAAAAGGTCTCAGCAAGTGTTCGTTCTTCCGTGGCAGTCAGTCATTTGCACAAGTTCAATAAGAATCTGTTCTCCTTGTAACAGGACACCATTGGAAACACTGGTTATTCTACCAAGGCTTTGAATGGAATGTCATATTTGAAAAGACTCAGGTATGACCAGACAGCTTAAAGGAACTAAGGTTGACTTTATAAAACCTGGAGCCATAAAGCCCTTTGGAACTATTGGCCTGATACCTTGCTTACAGAGTTCCCAGCAGCCTCACCAGGTGAGTAAAGGATGTCACTCCCTGGCAGGTGGGAGACTCAGGATACTTTGGGAACCTGAGGAAGAAGAGGAATTCGCCCAAATCGACAGGTATTACAGGCATGTCTGATGACAACTACGTGGCTTGGCTTCTGGCCTGGAGAGGCTACTATAAGTTCAACCTAGAGATTCCTTTTAAGAAGTTCCAGCAAAGCAGATTCTAGAAGATCTATAAGATCACTCACTATTCTTGCTGAGCTTATGTAAGTAATTAGGCCAAATTTGTTAAAACTGGACTTGTTCTTCAAATGAATTAGTCCTGATTTGGCTATCTCTGGAAATGAGGGTTATTTTTTTTTAAATATTTTATTTATTTATTTGACAGAGAGAGAGAGAGAGAGATCACAAGTAGGCAGAGAGGCAGGCAGAGAGAGAGGAGGAAGGAGGCTCCCCGCCAAGCAGAGAGCCCCATGTGGGGCTCAATCCCAGGACCCCAAGATCACGACCTGAGCCGATGGCAGAGGCTCAACCCACTGAGCCACCAAGGCACCTCAAAATGAGGGTTATTTTAGAGAAAAATTATGTTTTAATAACTCACCTGTATGGGTGTTAAATTCTTTTTTTTTTTTAAGGTTTTTTTTTTTTTTTGACAGAGAGAGATCACAAGTAGGCAGAGAGGCAGGCAGAGAGAAAGAGAGAGAAGGAAGCAGGCTCCCTGCTGAGCAGAGAGCCCGATGCAGGACTCGATCCCAGGACCCTGAGATCATGACCTGAGCCTAAGGCAGCGGCTTAACCCACTGAGCCACCCAGGCGCTCTGGGTGTTAAATTCTAAAGTTGATTGTTTTTAAATGTTTGTTTGCCTAAGCTAGACAATGTTTGTTTGCCTAAGCTAAGGTAAACTTCAGAGAAGTTAGACGATCTTGCTTTTGCCAGTCAGTCAGCCCCAAATATAAGGAGCATTTCGGGAATTACAAACAGCTTTACTGAGTGCCCCAGCACTGGCCATCCCAGATGTTACCAAGCCCTTCCACTTGTATGTGGATAAAGAAGTAGGCGTGGCCAAAGGAGTTGTGACTCAGACTCTGGGGCCTTACAAAGGCCAGTAGGCTATTTTAGCAGGAAACTAGGTCCAGTAGCGGCTGGGTTCCCCCTTGCCTCCGCATAATTGCTGCCACGGCCTTCCTGGTCAAGGATGCAAGCAAATTGACTTTGGGTCAACATCTCATCTTGACCACCACCCACGCTATGGAGGGTCTTCTCCAGACTCCACCAGACCGGTGGGTGACAAACGCTGGAGTGATAGGGTATCAGGCCCTCCTCCTCAACGATGACTGATCAGTCTGTACTCCAGTCACTGCGGCATTACAGTCTGTCTAGCCCACACAGGGATCCTAACTGCCCACACTGAGACGGAGACGGAGCTGGAACCACATCCTTACCAACCCGGGGACTTGGTTTGGATGCGTTGCCGCCAAGTGAAAACTTGGAGCCTCGCTGGAAGGGACCCTGACCACTGATCACAGCGTGATCCTGACCACTCCCACCGCTCTCAAGGTCGACGGGATGACTCCCTGGGTCCTCTACACCCGTGTCCGACCAGCTGACCTGCGCGCCGTTCTCAGGAACTTTGTCCCAGAATGGAAACGTCAGCCCAACAAGGACAATCCCCTAAAGCTAAGATGGCACCGTTCTCGGGCGCCTGGGTGGCTCAGTGGGTTAAGCCGCTGCCTTCGGCTCAGGTCATGATCTCAGAGTCCTGGGATCGAGTCCCGCATCGGGCTCTCTGCTCAGCAGGGAGCCTGCTTCCTCCTCTCTCTCTGCCTGCCTCTCTGCCTACTTGTGGTCTCTGTCTGTCAAATAAATAAATAAAATCTTTAAAAAAAAAAAAAAAAAAGATGGCACCGTTCTCACTTACCCCACTAATGTTGCTTACTTTTGTCAAAGACAGAGTCAGTACAGTTTAGCTCATGGTGCTCAGACAGCAATACCAACCACCGGACCTTGTTGCTGAGACCTGCCTGGACCCATGATTGGGTCCTTCCTTAGGTTCCTCTGAGAGGGGGAAATGTGGAGGCCCAGAAAAATTAAGGCCAGCCCACCTCAGGTTTAGCCTTAGCCTAAGTACAGCCATCTTAGCTTCGGCAGCCATCTCAGGCCCCTGTGACCAAGGGCTGAACTTTCCCCTACTTTACTTTAGTTCCAGAAACCCTCACCCTGCTTTAGTAACAGGAATCCCCACCCTGCTTTAGTAATAGGAACCCATAAATACCCCTGCCTTAACTAAGCTCGGGGTCCAAGTCCCTACTCTGTTGTGTTGGGTATACTTGGGCCCAAGCTTAAGCTTGTTAAATAAACCCTCGTGTGATTGCATCATTGTTGGCTCCTTGGTGGTCTCTCGGACACGGAAAACTCGGGCACAACAAGGGTAATTTACCTGAGTCAGGATCTTTTCCCAAATTGTCCCTTTCAGAGAGACTCAAGCCGGACGGGTAGAGGAACCTGAGCTGTGACCTCTGGCCCTCTGCCAATTGCAACAGTATCAAAGAACAGAAGGAAAGGGCAACTGTATCTCACATTTCAACAAAATACTCCCGTGCCAGATCCCTCCCCAGGCCCTGCCTCCCTGACCCCGTGCCCCTCCTCCCCATCTCTCCAACTTCCTCCACCCTGCTCTGGCCTCTGGGAGCCTGGCGGGAGAAGACTCTGAAGATCCATTCTCCCAGACGCCCTCCCGAATTACCTCCCGGGGAGGTCCCCACTAGGAACCTGCCCTTCAGGTGCACAGAGCAGGCGCCACTGGCTTCCGGGAGCGGGGTGGGGTAGCGCAATAAGACCATAGTTCATTCTGTTTAATCTCAAGGCAAAAAGGAACCCAACTCTGTTCCTGGTGTTTAAAGAGCCTTGTTTGGAAGAGGAAGTGAATGACTCCTTTATTTCATGAAGGCTGAAGCAGAAATTGGCCTGCTGTCAACCATAAACCGAGCTAACCATAGACCGCGCTAAATCAGTCACAAATATTTACTGAGCTCTGCTCTGAGCTCAAAGACCTCCCCCTTGTCCTCGCCACAGGGGACAGAAGGAAGCCCAGGACAGGAATGCCTTCACCCTGTATTCCAGACCATAATGGAGCACACCGTGTGTGTCTGTTACTGGTGGAGTTGTGTCCCCCAGAAAGACGGGTGGAAATCCTAATGCCCTGGGACTGCAGCACGTGTCCTTGTTTGGACATTAGAGTCTTGGCAGGTGTATTGTTACGATGAGGTCACGGTGGGGTAGGGTGGGCCTCGCCTCCCACGTGGCAGGTGACATGGATCCTCCAGGGGCATGCGCCCTGGGATGACGGGCGGAGACGGGCTTCCAGCGGAGTCCAGGCTGGGAGGGGATCATTTCTTTAGTACTGCTTTAAGGCTCGCAGTTTGCATCATTGTTACAGCAGACTCGGAGAACTGATACAGTTTCAGGCCTGTCCCTTGAATGGCTTGGCCGAGTGCTCAGCCCCTGCCAAGCCTCTCACTTAGCACACCAGCAGATTAGAGACACAGGCTGCTGTGTTCCTGGTCAGATAGGGAACCCAGTGGCCAGCAAAGGGGAAAACACTAGGTGTGAATCTGGGAAGCTGTGGAAGTTATTGGGGCGCACCCCATGGGTGATCCAGCAGCCCCATCCACCCCGCTTATGGTTCATAAGTCTCCCCAAACTCTCAGAGGCCAGAGAGCTCTTTCCAGAAGAAACTCAGTCTCATCAACCAAACGCCTCTCCCCGAATTGAGCCAACCGAGCTGGGGATCTAGGCGCCTTGGGTCATGACCAGGCAGTAAGCCCAACCAGAAACAGACTCCCCGGCCATATGGGTAATGCCCTGTGGCCGCGTTGGACTGGAAGGCAAAGAGCCAGGGAGGTGGGGTTTACTGAGTAAGGTTTGTTTCTCAGCTCAGGGGATGTCTCTTAGGGGATGTCCCTAAGCCCAACACAGAACACGCGTTGCACAGTGGCTCAGAGAAGACCCAGAGCTCCGTGACTAAGTGCGCACGTTGGCCCCAGGCTGAGGCTGGCAGGCTCCCCCTTTGTTCCTGCTGTGTGACCCTGGGCAAATGACTTCCCCTCTCTGAGGATTAAAACAGGACCGACCCAGCTGATGAACCACACACTGTCCGAAACATCCAGAAAAGGCAGAGCCACAGGGATGGAAGAAAGCAGACTGGTGGGCGCCTAGCTAGTGAGCACTTATGGGTTCCAGCTTGCTTTTTTAGGGTGGGGGGAGATGATGATGTTCCTCAATGTGGAGATGAGTGCCCACCTCTGTAGCTACTCTGGTTTATAAGACACAGATCAGCAGGCCACCATCCACTTCCCAACTGAATACTTCAAGCGATTCCTACACTTGACATTTTATAGTAAGTGTATTCTATCTCCACCAACTATTATAAAAAATAAACCATGCCCAACACATGGACACACTGTCACCAGGATTAGCTATTATCACACGCAAAGCAAAGGGCGCTGTTATGCATGGGCACTGGGGAGGGACCCCATGGATTTATTTCCACTTTTGCTTGAGGGTATGCTGCTGGAGGTTGAAAGGAAAAAAAGGGGGGGCAGTTTTGAGACCATCAGGGAAATCATTTGATTGGGTTTTATATGTTGTTCAGAGACTATTTAATTTAATTTAATTTTTTTTAATTTTTTTAAAAGATTTTATTTATTTATTTGACAGAGAGAGATCACAAGTAGGCAGAGAGGCAGGCAGAGAGAGAGGAAGGGAAGCAGGCTCCCTGCTGAGCAGAGAGCCCAATGCGGGACTCGATCCCAGGACCCTGAGATCATGACCTGAGCCAAAGGCAGCAGCTCAACCCACTGAGCCACCCAGGCGCCCAATTTTTTTTAATTTTTTTTTTAAAGATTTTATTTATTTATTTGAGAGAGAGAGACAGTGAGAGAGCGCATGAGCGAGGAGAAGGTCAGAGAGCGAAGCAGACTCCCCATGGAGCTGGGAGCCTGATGTGGGACTCGATCCCGGGACTCCAGGATCACGCTCTGAGCCGAAGGCAGTCGTCCAACCAACTGAGCCACCCAGGCGTCCCAATTTTTTTTAATTTTTAAAAAAGATTTTATTTATTTATTTGACAGACAGAGATCACAAGCAGGCAGAGAGGCAGGCACAGAGAGAGAGGAGGAAGCAGGCTCCCTGATGAGCAGAGAGCCCAATGCAGGGCTTGATCCCAGGACCTTAAGACCATGACCTGAGCCGAAGGCAGAGGCATTGACCCACTGAGCCACCCAGGCGTCCCTATTTTTTTTAATTTTATTTATTATTTTTAAAGATTTTATTTATTTATTTGATAGACAGAGATTACAAGTAGGCAGAGAGGCAGGCAGAGAGAGAGGAGGAAGCAGGCTCGCCACTGAGCAGAGAGCCCGATGTGGGGCTTGATCTGAGGATCCTGGGATCATGACCTGAGCCGAAGGCAGAGGCTTTAACCCACTGAGCCACCCAGGTGCCCCTCCCTATTTTTTTTTTAATTAAAAAAAATTTTTTTTTAATTTTTAACGTTTTTAAAAAAGATTTTAATTATTTATTTGAGATCCCAAGAGAGAAAGAGAGAGAAAGCACAAGTGGAGGGGCAAGGATCAGAGAGAGGAGGAAGCAGGCCCCCCACTGAGCAGGGACCCTCTCCCCCTCCCGTGGGACTCGATTCCAGGACCCTGAGATCATGACCTAAGTCAAAGGCAGTAGCTTCACCGACTGAGCCACCCAGGCATCTCGAGATGATTTAATTTTAGGGCTAGTGACAGCGTGGGGTTTGCTATACATTTTTAAATATTCTTCTTTTTTAAAAGATTTTATTTATTTATCTATTTGACACACATACAGAGAGAACACAAGCAAGGGGAACAGCAGGCAGGGGCAGAGGGAGAACCAGACCCCCCCATTGATCAGGGAGCCCAATGCGGGACTCGATTCTGAGAACTTGCGACATGGCCTGAATGGAAGCCATGCAGGCGCCCCCATTTTTCAGTATTCTTATTGGTCAGAGGAACACACTGAAATGTGTCCAGATTGAGTGAGAAGGCAAAGGACAGAGCAAGCCGGACTGGCAACAAGTTGAAAATCGAGCGATGGGTGTATGGGGCTTTGTTGTACCAGTCTGTCTACTTCTGAGCAAGCTGCTGAATTAAAATTCCATAGTACATTTTAAGGAAATTCACCAACGCCCTTTTTTGTGCCCAGGGACAAGCTTAGGGGTGGCCCGGCCCTGGTTTCCACCCCAGAGGGCTCCCAGTCTGATGGCAGAAGCCATAGGTAACCTTCACGGTTATGTCCATTCCCCCCACCCCCGTCCCTTCTTTCCTTCCTTCCCTCCTTCTTTCCAGAGCACTGCCCTCTGCCAGGAAACATTCTAGACAATGGAGACCCAGTAATGAGCAAAACGGACATGCTTCTGGGTCTCAGGGACCCGTCACCTTAATGAGAAGTGTTTCAGATAGCTAATGCTATGTAACAAGCCATCCCCAAATATCATGGCTCTAAGTGCAGAATTGATGATTTCTCCCAATTACGGGGATCGACTTGGTGGTTCCTGTCTCTGTGCGGGGTGGGAGGTCTCTAATGCATGGGGCTCAGCATGGGGCTTGGCTGGGACGGTCAGGCATACTCCCTGTGGGTTCTCTACCACAGACAGGCTGCACTTCCTCTAGGCACACTGGCTGGACTCCGAGAGGACATGGACCAGTGTTCATGGAGATGGAACAAGGCTTGAGTGGGACCTTGTACTGGGTTTCAATTTTGACTCTTGGCAGATACAGCAATTTTTCTTTTCTTTTCTTTCTTTCTTTCTTTTTTTATTTTTTTTTACAAATTGAAGATTTGTGGCAACCCTGTGTCAAGCAAATTTTGCGGCATCATTTTTCCAACAGCATTTGCTCACTTGCTGTCTCAGTGTCTCATTTTGGTAACTCTCGAGATATTTCGAACTTTCTCATTACTATTATATGTCTGTTGGTGATCTGCGATCAGTGATTACAACTCACTAAGAGCTCAGATGGTGGCCAGGCTTTTCTAGCCATAAAGTATTTTCTTTTAAAGATTTTATTTATTTGACAGAGAGAGAGAGAGATCACAAGCAGGCAGAGGGGCAGGCAGAGAGAGGGATTGAAGCAGGCTCCCCACTGAGCAGAGAGCCCAATGCAGGGCTCAATCCCAGGACCCTGATATCATGACCTGTGCCGAAGGCAGAAGCCTAACCCACTGAGCCACCCAGGTGCCCCCATAAAACATTTTTTAATTAAGGTGAGTAACTTTTTGTATATTTAAAGATTTTATTTATTTATTTGAGAGAAAGAGAGAGCATGTGAAAGAGAATGAGAAGGGGAGAGGGATGGCGGAGAGGGAGAAGCAGAATCCCCACTGAGGCTTGATCCCAGAATCCCAGGATCATGACCTAAGCCAAAGGCAGCCACTTGACCAGCTGAGCCCCCCAGGCACCCACAATATTTACTTTACAGTGGTTGTCCAGAACCTGACCCCCAGTATGTTGGAGGTGTGCCCACGCTCCAATCAGAAGCACCAAAGAAGAATGGGCGGGAGGAAGGCGGGGTGGGGGTGTGTGATCTTTACACTGTGGAAATTGGCAAACACTACTTAGCAGGGATTCCCACCACCCCCACGCCCGCCAGCCCAGAGCTGGTTGCTAAGCATTTACTAGTTGCTGGTCCTGCTGAAGGGGTACAAGGCTATCCTCAATTGGGGAGTACTGTCCTGGGCGCATTCTGGGCATCTAGGAGGAATTTATAGTTGTCACAGTGGTTGTCTGATGTTACTGCAGCACTTAGTGACTGAGGATCAACGCTGCTAAAGATGACATAGGACAGACGTGTCCCGCACCCTGGTGACTTTCAGATATCTGGTCAGACATCCATATAGGTTAAAAAAAAATCCATTTATACATTTCTGAGCCCAAGATCTGCTCTGCATATATTATAAGGCTCCCCTTGCTTCTTCATCTTTTTCTTTTTCTCCAAAGTCTAGGAAACCAGGTCACGTGGTCCTGTAGACAGTCCCACACTCTGGATTTGGCTCCTGATGCCCTCATGGTGTCCATTCACGGGGCAACTCTATCCTCCTGTTTTCTGGAAGTTGGCGCTCACCCTGGAGACTTGATCAGATTTGGATTCTTATTTTGCAGCGAAGGAGTGGACTGTGAGATTTACGGCGGGTGCAGCAAGCCTCCTGTCGCCTCACTGAGGGACCAGGAGGGGCTGCTCCACCCTGTTTCAATGTTAGGATTGTTGGGGAGGGGGCGCTCTGGAGGTACCTGCCTCATTCCCTCCCCGGAAAAATTCCTCCTTCATCTTGGCATTTGATTTTGGCAGCGGTAGACCAGCATAGCCTGGCCGGCTGATGTACGATTGCGGGATTCTGAGTTCCTGAGAATCCTCTCTGAAAGCAGGGAAAGTGAGAAGAGTTGGTATTTGCCAGGTGTTTTCCAAAATTCTGGCCTGCCTGGTTCGGAATTCTGGCTTCTCTGACTTCCTAGCTGTGCGACTTTGAGCAAGTTACTTCCCCTGTCTGTGCCTCGGTATCCCCCTCAGTACTGGAGGGTTCCTGAGAGGGTCGACGTCACGGAATTGTGAAGACGGAATGAGGCTGACAGACCACGCAAACGCTCCCGTTATTGCCTAAATAAATAAAAGCAGGACCCTGACAGGGCTGAGTCTGGAAGAGGCTGACCTATGGGGACTCAGTCCTCCTCCTCCGGAGAGTCTTCCTGGCCTGCATCCCAGCGGTCACGTGGGGAGGGAGGAGGCGGAGCTCCGGGCACACCTGGCTCCCCAAGCCCAGCTCACCCCGCCTCCCTACTGCCCAGAGAGGCCAGGTAGATCCTGGGCGGGGTTTTCCGGCCACTAGTGCTAGGAGGGTCATATTTCCGAGTGAGGACTGGACCTCACGGGTGGAAGCACCCTGATCTGCTCGCAGAGCAGCCACATCGCCGGCTACCCCAATTCCTCTGCCAGAATCAGGTGAGAGACGGGGGTGGGGGGTTGGGAGGGCTCTCTCCAACCCCCAGCAAGCGGGCGAGAACACGCGCGCGCACACAGACGCACGTGCGCGCACGGGGCAGGAGCTGGGACATACTCGAACTCAGGGATCCCTCTTCTGGGATGAGACCTCCTCTGAGTCTCCAAAAAGAAAGGGTCCATCCTTTACAGCCCAGGCGCTCCCCCCTCTCTGCTTCCAGCCCCCCAGCCTTCTCCCCGCTGGGCTACCCTCACCTTCCCTCCTAGCAGATCTGTTACCTGAACCCCCACCCTTCTCCATCACCCCCCACTGTCCTCCATCACCCCCCACTCTCCCCTCCCCCGCCTCAGGCTGCCAGCTCCCTCCCTTCATCAACCGTTTCCTGGAACCTACCTGAGAATCACTCAGGTGATTCTGTAGTACTTGACCTGTAGTACTTGAGTTTCCTGGTCGCTTCTCGGGGTCTGCTCTCCCACCTCCGGGAGGGACGCGGGACCCAACCACAGGACCCAGGGGTCCTCAGAGTCCCCAACCCCCCCCCCCCCCCCCGCCGACCGTGGTCCCAGGGATCCCTGGCTCCGGAGTCACACCTTCCGTTCCAGTCCTGGGAATCACGGTGGGGGCTTGAAAGTGGTGGCCTTACTTCTGTATCCCAAGTCCTTCCCCAGAGAAGTGCTTACAGTGTGAATTCCGGGCTGTGGGAATGACGGGACAAACCAGCAGTGCCCAGAGCGCTAGGGAGGGGACTGAACTGGGTGATCTGGGCTTACCTGGGGGAGAGGCTGCGAAGGGCTAGGGAGGGGGCTTTCCGTGCGGAGGAGACCAGACACGCAAATCACAGGGTGTGACCACTGGGCCTCGGGACGTGGGAGACGGAGTTATTTCTTGGTGCAACGCCTGGCTGGGTGGGGGTGGGAAGCCCGGGGAGGGCGGTGAGCTGAGAAGGGGGCCAGGCCAGCTCGCGGGAAGGAGACGGATGGGGGCGGGGAGGCGCCTGGGGCTAGGCTCCAGATGGGGGGAGGACGGAGAGGACTAGGTTCATCCTGGAACTTGAGACCGAGAGTTTAAAAGAAATTACGGATAGATATTGGTGGCCCCATTTTTCCGAGGGACCTGGAGGCTGGGCTCCTTCTTCAAAGTTGGGGCCCCTCTCTGTTCTCCACTCGGCCTAGGGCAATCGCCCAAGGGACGGCAGCCAGGGAACCCGGATGAAGGAAGGGATCTTGACCCTTCCTCTTTTTTTTCTTTTCTTTTTTTTTTTTTTTTAAGATTTTACCTATTTATTTGAGATGGAGCAAGAGGGGCGAGCACGAGCTAGAGCCGAGGAATCGAGGGAGGGGGAAGCAGCCTCCCCACTGAGCAGGGAGTCAGACGCGGGGTTCGATTCCAGGACCCCGGGATCATGACCTGAGCGGAACCGACTGAGCCCTGCCGGTGCCCTGTGACCCTTCCTCTTGCCCCTCCCTCCCTGGCTGGCCGCAACTTGCGTGAGTCTGCAGGTACCCAGGACCGATAACGAGGTGCAATTTCTGACTTCCAGGAAGGGGGTGTGGTGGGGAAAGCAGGCTCCTCCCACTTGCCCCAAGCAGCCGGGTTTTCCATTAAGCCTCTCCCGGGGACTGGCTGGTTGGCTGTTGGCAGTCCCCCAAACCTCCCCAGGGGTGTCAGGCGGGCAAGCCGCTCTCCCAGACTCCCTGTGCCCAGCTCTGCGCCCCAGCTCTGGCCTTTCCCCAGGATTGTCCCCCAGGCCCCTCTCTGACTAGTCCCTGAGCCTCACTTTGCCTTTGCTTTCAAATGGGCCTGTTTGCACCACCTACAGGACTGGGCCACGCCCTTAAGCATCCAGTTCGGATTTCCGAACCCACGTTGAGCTCACACAGCCCGGGAGAGCAATAAGCCCCAAGTTTTAGATGACAACACTGAGAAGTAAAGGCCCTCGGTCAAGGTCATATAGCCAACCAGAGGCTGATGACGGCATTACCCTGAGCTTCTCTCCAGATCTGCCCCCACTCCCAGACACTGGCCTTACTTAACCCTGTAAGCCTCCCTCCCTCCTCTCCCCACAGCCTGGCTCAAGGCGGGGTGGGGGGGGCAAGGTCTGCAGGTGTTTCCCTTAGGCCCTCAACAGTGGACCCTCCCTCTTCCCGAGGGAGGAAGCAGGAAACCACCAAGGAAGCTGAGAGAGACTCTGTTCTAGAACATTCTGTCTTCCTCCCTCCTCCCCCCAACAGAACTAGCCTTCTTGTCTTTCTGTCTGCTGTCAACGTATTTCCAGGGGATATTCAGGGCGAGCTCAGAAATTACGAGGTTTGATTGTGAAGGTCATCCTTCCAGTATTCATTTCTTTACCTACTTGGTGCTGGGAAATGGATTCAGAAGAAAAAAAAAGAGAGAGAGAGAGAGAGAGAGAGAGAACTCAACGCAGGGAGATGTTGGCAGACACTTGAGGCAAGGAGGAAAAGCAACAGATGGAGCACGACTGGGTCCTGACAGGTGGACACAGACCCACATTCCTTCTGCCTCCATTTCCTGCGCACCTACTGTGTGTTGAGCCCCATGTCCGGGGGCTGCCGGGGACACAGAGGGAATAAGACTGATGCTGTCCCTTCCTTCGCGGAGCTGTGTGTGTGATCAGGAGACTGGGACTGAATGATCCCAACAGGGACTCACTTGGAGATGCAGAATTGGGACAGAACAGGGGACAGAGCTGGACTGAGTGCGGGCAGGTCCATCCCGCCTGCTTTATTTCTCTGTCCCTCTCTTTCCGTCTCTCTGTCTCTTCTTATGGTTTTTCCGTTCTGTCTCTCTCCTGGTCTCCCTCTTTCTCTCTGTGTCTCCATCTCTCTTTGTCTGTCTCTCCTCCTTCTGTCCTTGTCTTCCTCTCAGTCTAGTTCCTTTTCTTTCTCTTTCCCTGTCTCTTTTTCCATCTCTTTCCTCTCTCCTTCCCTCTTTCCTTCCCTCCATCCTTCTGCCCTCCCACAAGCATTTCCCTTGGTGCCTATTGTCCCACGTCCCGTACTTGGTAAATTCGGAACAAGACAGAGGAGCCAGGTCGACTCCTTGCCCTTCGAA
The DNA here is from genome assembly GCF_020171115.1 of Neogale vison. Classification (NCBI taxonomy): domain Eukaryota; kingdom Metazoa; phylum Chordata; class Mammalia; order Carnivora; family Mustelidae; genus Neogale; species Neogale vison. The sequence goes on along the minus strand of NC_058097.1, from coordinate 51,522,239 downwards.
GGCTCACAATCTAGTTGGCAAAAGGAAGAGAGAAACGCCCAGAACAAATGGGAAGAAAGCACGAGGCCACTCCGCAGGGAGCACTCCCTCCTCCTACCTGGACTGGCCCCTCTTTCCCCAGCTTCCTCCTGCCTCCCAGCCTCCAGACAGTTCCTTCTACCCAGAGTCATGAGGAGTCGTGTTGGGACCCGGACAGGAATGTAAGTGCAGGTGGCCTGGAGGAAACAGGAAACAGGAAGCCATCAGGGGTACAGTCATACTTTCCATTTTTCCCTCACGACCCTCTTTTTTTTTTTTTAATATTTTATTTATTTATTTGACAGTGAGAGATCACAGTAGACAGAGAGGCAGGCAGAGAAAGAGAGAGAGAGAGGGAAGCAGGCTCCCCGCCAAGCACAGAGCCCGATGCGGGACTCGATCCCAGGACCCTGAGATCATGACCTGAGCCGAAGGCAGCGGCTTAACCCACTGAGCCACCCAGGCGCCCACGACCCTCTTTTTATTCTCAGGTCGAATCCCTGTGCTCATGGATTTCTCTGGCCCTTAGAATGGCATCTTACTTAGTATGGGTGCCCCACCGCCAGCCAGCCACCCTCTCTCTGCTTCCGACTTCAGATTCCCAAGGGGGAGAATCTGCTTGACACAGATGGGTCTCTTGAGCTGTCCCCCAAGCCCATACATCATGAGCTGGCAATAAAGAGGCCCACAGATCACACGATATACCATGGGCTGTGTTCTAATTTTGCTTTTATTTATTTGTTTTTTAAGATTTTATTTACTTATTTGAGAGAGAAAGGGAATGAGAGCAAGCAAGCATGAGAGGGAGAAGGTCAGAGGGAGAAGCAGACCCCTTGCTGAGCAGGGAACCCCCCCACTGATGCGGAACTCGATCCTGGGGCTCCAGGATCATGACCTGAGCAGAAGGCAGTTGCTCAGCCAACTGAGTGCCCTGTTTTAGTTTTTTTATAAGATACTGGTCATGTTGGGGACGCCTGGGTGGCTCAGTTGGTTGGACGACTGCCTTCGGCTCAGGGTGTGATCCTGGAGTCCCGGGATCGAGTCCCGCATCGGGCTCCCAGCTCCATGGGGAGTCTGCTTCGCTCTCTGACCTTCTCCTCGCTTGTGCTCTCTCTCACTGTCTCTCTCTCTCTCAAATAAATAAAATCTTAAAAAAAAAAAAAGATACTGGTCATGTTGAATTAGCGTCAACCTTAAGATGACCTCGTTTTAACTTGGTCACTTCTCTGAAGACCCCTGTCCCCAGATGAAGTCATATCCTGCAGTATCAGGAGTTAGCCTTCGACTGGGTGCCTGGGTGGCTTAATTGTTAAGCGTCTGCCTTCAGCTCAGGTCATGATCCCAGCATCCTGGGATCCAGCCCCACATCAGGCTCCAGCCCCACATCAGGCTCCCTGCTTGGCCCAAGGAAGTCTGCTTCTTCTCCCACAACCCCTGCTTGTGTTCCCTCTCTCTCTCTGTCAAATAAATAAATGAAATATTTTTTAATGTTTTTTTAAATCTTTAAAGATTAAATGAATGTATAAATAAATAAATTATATATTATATAATAATTAATATAATAATATAATATAATGATAATATATATTATCTTAATTATATATAATATATAATAATATATTATAATACAATAATATAATATATACTACATTATATATTATATATTATATAATATAATGTAAATTATTATATTATTTATTATATAATAAAATAAATTATTTAAAGATAAATAAATGAAATCTTTTTAAAAGATTTTTTAAATCTTTAAAGATTTAAAAAAACGTTAAAAAAGATTTCATTTATTTATTTACTTGACAGACAGAGAGAGAGATCACAAGTAGGCAAGAGGCAGGCAGAGAGAGAGGGAGAAGCAGGCTCCCCACTGAGCAGAGAGCCTGATGCGGGGCTTGATCCCAGGACCCTGAGATCATGACCGGAGCCGAAGGCAGAGGCTTAACCCACTGAGCCACCCAGGCGCCCCAATAATAAAGTCTTTAAAAAAAAAAAGGAGTTAGCATTCAATATACCTACTGCAGAAAGACACAATCCAACACAAAATGCACAAGGTCTATGGGTTGGGGGAGCAACAATATAGTTCCTTGATCCAGTCTATGCTTTGGTTGCTGTCATACATATGCTTTATCTCAGATCCTCATCCCCATAATAAAAAAAAAAAAAAATCGGACATTCCTCAGGGTAAGGAGAACCACACATACTCACCCACTACTCAGAGGGACAGTCCCCAAAGTCAGCTTAGTCTACTATGTCTATACCTGGTGGTGCGGGGCTACCCTGGCTGGTCCCAGAACTCACCAACCTCAGAGTGAAATTCATTCCTCTAGTAGGTTTCCATCTCATCCATCCTCCACGTGTGACTCCTCCAAATTCTGGGACCTAAATGCTAGATTTGACCATGACCATGACCAGTGTGAAAATGGTGCCTGGTCCAGAGCCCCCACAAAACAGCACTGTTTGCTTTGTATGTGAGGATCTCAAAAGGTATTGGTTTTGTCCTCAGGCCCAGGTGGTTCGAATCCTTAGAAAGGTGGAGTTACTTGTCCAGAATCCCACAGCTAATGAGGGTGGGAGCCTGCAGTCAGTAGCCTGTGACCAGAGCGTGTGCCGGTAGCCGCAGAGTTATGGGTCCTCGTGGTCCCTGAGCGAAGTGCATTCTGTGTTGGGCTTAGGGAGCAGAAGCTTCACTTCCGGTGGCCATGAGGAAGGGGCCTGATCTGGAACTTTGACCAGGAAGACAGAATCCTCAGCATCAGCTCGGTTGTGAAGTGAACTTTATTCAGCAAATCCAGCCTCCCTGGCTCTTTACATTCAAGACGAATGGGGCAAGAGGAGGTTGTACCACCCAGGAGTTCACTTGGGGTTAAACTCAACATCCAATGATGACCCAAGGGGCCCAGACCCCACCTGAGTTGGTTTAACTCAAACCCAGGCATCTAGTGGAGAAACCGGAGTTTCTTCTAGAAAGATAATGCAGAGCGCCTGGGTAGCTTGGTGAAGTATCTGCCTTGAGCTCAGGTCATGATCTTGGGGTCCTGGGATGGAGCCCCATGTCAGGTTCCCTGCTCAGTGGGGAGCCTGCTTCTCCCTCTCCTCCCTGCACATGCTCTCTATCACTCTCTCTCTCTCTCTCTCTCTCTCTCAAATAAATAAAAACTTAGAGAAAGAAAGGTAATGCATGTGATCTTAGTGGGTGATGATGGTAGCAATGAGTTAGAAACAGGGATATTGCTATATGAGGTCCCGTGCCAACTTTTATTGGCTATAATCATTAAGGACCACACCTGCACAGGTTCTGGAGGCTTCCCAGTTTGAACCAGGTCACGCCCTGCTTGATTTAGCCCCACTATTCTCTTCTTAATGGCCACTTGAGTCAATACTTCGACCAGGAACCCAAGCCCTGGACCACGTTAACCAGAAACCTTTCATCTTGAATCTACCTTTGCGCACAGCCTCCAGGATATGCTTTGATTAAACCCTGCTCAGAAGGAAGAGTTTTTAAAAGAATGATTGGGAAGCTCTCGTGCACAGGGAAGGAAGAGGGAAGGCTTTGGAAGAGCTAGGAAAGCAGAAGCGTCTCATTCTTCTGACTCTTCTGACATCTCCCCATTCCCATTTTTCCAGTTCCACAGTTGTTCAGTGGCCAAACCTGGACTTTTGACTGTGGCAACATGGTGCAAGTGTTGTTCCAGCCTGGACTATGGAATGACAAAGCCCATTGGTCATTCCTGGATGCGGTCTTTAATGAAGTGTTAACTGTAGTCATCCTAAGTCATCTTGCTTGTTCCACTTGTCCTGACTAGCTTCTGCCATGTAATGGGGAGTCAGCACCAACTCATTCCCTGCTTTCTTCCACTTTCAACTGTTTGGATTATGCTCAACAACCATATGTACAAACCCCTCTCCTTTGGGGGCCTTTACTTTGTTTCAGGGAGTCCCAGGGAAGGAGCTTCATTAACAGCTTTGCTCTACAGATCACTGGTCCAACTTGTATGGCCTGGGATGGAGAATTCTCAATATCCCCTACCTCCTTTGATACTACGGTAAATCCCATGTGCTCTCGGAAGGTCCATCCAGTGCAACCACCCCACTCCTGGAACTGATTTCCCTTACAACCAGAGTTGAAAAGAACAGGCTGTATAAGTATATACGGGCGATTTTCTCTGGGTTTTCTTGGCCAGTTCTCTTTATGTCTCTGCACATCCCTTCAGGTGTCTCCCCGTTACTGGCTGCCTCTGCTTCAGCCTGCATCTGACCTGTCCCAGCCACTCTAGCCCCGCCTCTCTCAACATCACCTGCTGTGGTCTCCTACAATGGTATTTGGTCTTTGTCCCTAGTTCCAGCACATGGTTCCTGAAACCCTTGGAATTTCCTGAGTGATAGACTGATAGGGGTATCTTCTGCTTTGATGAGGTGACTCTTCTCCGGGCCCTAGGTAGCTTCAGGGTCTGGTCACCAGAAAGACCAAGCTTGAAGAGATTCAAACTTCCGAACTTCTGTCTCCAGCCCCCAACCTCCGGGGAGGGGAGAAGGACTGAAGATTAAAGTTAATCACCAGTGACTGATGATTTAATCAAGCATGTCTACATAATGAAACCTCCATAAAATCCCTAAATGGGTTTTGGAGAGCCTTTGAGTTGGCAAACACAGCCATGAGCCAGGAAGGTGGTCCAGGGAGATAGAAGCTCCCTCTGGATCTTACCTACGTACCACTTCTGGTTATTCATCTGTCTCCTTTATCATAAACTGGTAAACATAAGTAAAGTGCCTTTCTGAGTTCTGCCAGCCATTCTAGGAGACTATCAAACCTAAGGAGGGGGTCAGTTTATAACCCATCAGTCAAAAGAAGCATGAATGACTCAGGACTTATAGTGGGTGTATGAAGTGGGACTGAACTCTTTAACCTCTCAGATCTGATACTAAGTCAGGTAGACAATGTCAAAATCTAATTGAACTGTTGAATTCAACTGGGTGTCGGACACCCGGGGGAGAAGAAAACCAACTCTCACCTGCCAGTTGCCTTCTGAACTTTCAGTAAAAATATTCGAGAGAGAATTGACCAACTCATCTTTTAGAGCCGGCCTACAACCTGTCGTGACCAGTAAATGGCAAAGCCACCGTGGAACCCGGTGTTTATCTTGTGCTTGGGTTGGCTGTGGCCAGGAGGGTAGGCAAGCTACGTGGTTGAATTCAGGATGGGTTGGGCCATTTCCCTTCAAAGGAAATATAGGTAGGCAGGGCATGCAAAGATGGACCTCTCTAGGAACTGGATCCCCAGTAAATAGTAGGTTTATACATGTGTACTCCCTATCTGTAGACACCCATGTATGTATATTCAGGCTATAAACACCCACATTCAAACATACAAGGTATATATACACAACGTGTGTTCATGTGTGTGTATATATGTCCACACTATATTATATAGCGTACACACCCATGTATGTACACGAGATAGATACTTTTCTACAAAACAACGTACACATATCTGTTAAATGTAGGCAAATGCACACCCACCCACATATGTATACAGTGTGTAGATACCCGTATGCACGCGCACATACACTCTTGCAATGCACGGGCCGTATGTGAATACACACGGTGTAGTCAGATCCTATAAACAGGAGCATATGAACTGCATGTAAACACACTCCCATCACACCCTCTGGAGACCCACCTCCGTACACGCACCTGAGTGTTCACGCCCCCGGAGACACACACACAGCAAAGCCATCTGCACACACACACACACACACACACACACACAGTATCTGCACACACAGCTGCCCTTGCACATTCATGAACCCCAGGAGGGCCTCCAAATACCCCACCCCCACCCCACCCCCACCCCCCAGCTAACATTCCCTGCTCTCCCTTCCCGGACAGCCATGCTCAGCAATCAGACGCCTTTCTTCTTCCCCATGGTCCACTTCGTCCTCTTTGTCTTCACGGCTTCCACCATATTTCACATTCAGCAACGGCTAGCGAAGATTCGCCCCACATGGGACATTGACACGCTGGTTTTGACGACGGAAAGTCCCACGAGCCAGCTGCCCCGGGGCATGTGGACGATCAACGCCATTGGCCGCCTGGGCAACCAGATGGGCGAGTACGCCACCCTGTACGCCCTGGCCAAGATGAACGGGAGGCCGGCCTTCATCCCGGCCGAGATGCACAGCACGCTGGCCCCCATCTTCCGGATCAGCCTCCCGGTCCTGCACGGCAGCACCGCCGGCCGCATCCCCTGGCAGAACTACCACCTGAACGACTGGATGGAGGAGCGCTACCGCCACATCCCCGGGGAGTACGTGCGCCTCACCGGCTACCCCTGCTCCTGGACCTTCTACCACCACCTGCGAGACGAGATCCTGCAGGAGTTCACCTTGCATGACCACGTGCGGGAGGACGCCCAGAAGTTTCTAAGGGGCCTGCAGGTGAATGGGAGACAGCCAAGCACCTTCGTGGGAGTCCACGTGCGCCGGGGGGACTACGTGCACGTCATGCCGCAGGTGTGGAAGGGCGTGGTCGCCGACCGGCGGTACCTGGAGCAGGCCCTGGCCTGGTTCCGGGCCCGCTACGACTCCCCGGTCTTTGTGGTCTCCAGCAATGGCATGACCTGGTGTCGGGAAAACATCGACGCCTCCCGGGGGGACGTGGTGTTCGCGGGCAATGGCATCGAGAGCTCCCCTGCCAAGGACTTCGCGCTGCTCACGCAGTGTAACCATACCATCATGACCATTGGGACATTTGGAATCTGGGCTGCCTACCTCGCAGGGGGCGAGACCATCTACCTAGCCAATTACACCCTGCCGGATTCCCCCTTCCTCAAACTCTTTAAGCCAGAGGCAGCTTTCCTGCCCGAGTGGATTGGGATCGAGGCAGACCTCTCCCCACTACTCAAGCACTGATATTGGGCGGAGGTTGGCCCCTCCTCCTTTGCTGGCTCCAAGAGCAGATCCCCAAGGCACAGGGAGCATATTGTTACATGTACCAGGACACTTCCTTCCTGCATCAGAAGTCACTGACTTGCTGAATTAACCTATTTATGTGTCCTCTACAACAGGACCCAAAGTTGGCGCGTCTCTGGGGTTAGTTAAGTCAGCAGCGCAGCAGTGTCATCGGTGACCCCTGTTCCATCTCTCCTGTTCAACTGCTGTCAATTCCTCTCAGACTGGCTCCCTCATGGTCCCAAAAGGGCTGCCACATAGCCGGGTGTCACATACAGACAGCCTCGTCATGAGGCAGCAAAAAGAGCTTCATTCTTGGGACCCTTTTGAAGAATGAGAGAAAGATTCCAAAGCCCTCTAGCAACTTCCACCCTGCCCTCCCAGCCCCCGCATAGCTCATTGACCGGAAGTGTGTTAAGTGCCCACCTGACCCATTAGAGGGCAAAGTGAAGAAGACCCTGGGATTGGTTTAGCTTCAGATCAATAAATCTTTGCTCTCTCCAGCTGGGGAGTTGATTGCCTCCTCTGGAAGACATGGAGGCTTGCAGAAAAAGAACAGGTGCTCCTAACGAGGAAGAAGATGCAACACAAAACGGAGAATCCCTGAATTGTGTGCATTGTTTGCTGCAAAAAGGCATTTGGCCAAAGGGGTTGATGGATCTCTGGGAGATTCAACAGCCTACTCTCCAAGCCATGTGTCCCTGGTACCGTGTCCACCCAGAGGGCTCACTGTTTTCTAGTATTTGCCCAGACTTGAGACCTTTTCCCCAGTTTTCCCAAGAGTGCTGCCCTACTGGCCAGTAGCTGGTGTGCTTCTAAGACCTCTCGCCCCAATTCTGCAACCCTGGCTTCCTAGGGCTTAGGATGATTCCTGGTGAGAACCCAGAGCCCAGCAAGGCTCAGTGAACTTGAAGAGTCTGTTCTTTTTAAGTGTCTGTGGTGGTGCATCTAACAGCATCCCTGCTAGCAAAGGTTGGATTAACAAAACATAGTGGCTTGAAGTTACAGCAATTTAGGATTTCCCACAATCTTGTGGGTCAGCTGGGGGCTCTCTTCTCCATGGCCTCCATGCTCCATGTTGGAGGCCTCATGCCGCTGCTGTTTTTGTGGAGTACAGTTTCCCTCAGTCGTCAACATCATGAAAGCAGCCTCCATGCTATGAGGAAGCCCAGCCCCACTCTGGGGCCACGGGTGGGTGCTCCAATCAGCAGTCTTAGCTGAGGTCAACTTCCGAGTTCAGGGTGGGCATCAGATGTGCTGCCACATGTCGTTCAAGTCAGCCTAGCAACCAGCTGAGGTTCCTGACAATGTGTCGCAGAGAGCAGCCCTATCTCGATTCTTGATTCACAGAGTCTGTGAGCATAACAATACAATTGTTCAATGCTGTGAAGTTCTGGAGTCATTTGTGCTATAGCCAGAGATAAACTAAACCGATGATTCTCTTTATCTGCGGACACTTTTGTGACTTGGGCATGATCTAGGCAAAACTTGAATGTCCCCACCTGACTTGAGATCCCACGCGCAAAGGCCCTGTGGCAGGGGGAATCTGGTTATACATGAGAGCAGAACCAGGCCAGTGTGGCTGGAACACATGGAGACAGGTGGGAGAGAAGTTATCAGGGTCGACCATGAAAGGCCTTGTGGACCATGGAAAGGACTTTGAGTTTTATTCTAAGACCAAGGGGAAGCCATCAGAGGGCGCTTATCAGGGGAGTAACACAATCTGATTTGCTGTGTGGAGGAAGGGCTGTAGGGGTGAGAGGGGTGAAGACCAGGGAGAAGGCTACTGTAACAATCCTAGCAAAAAGTGGTGGTGGGCCAAGGAGGTCTCCTTTCAAGGGCTCAGCAGATACTGCTAGTGTCTCTCTGCCAGTCTGACAATCTTGAAAGATCTTGATGCCTCAATCAGAATGCTGTTTGAGTCAAGCATTCACCATGGGCCAATGATCTGAGGCCGTGGGGAAAGGTCACGCAGTTGGTCTGAAAGGAAGGTAATTAAAGAATATTAGGACTGGGGTTGGGGGGGGCAGGGCCTGGGTGGCTCAGCTGGTTAAGCTTCTGCCTTCTGTTCAGGTCATGATCTCAGGGTCCCGGGATCAAACCCCACATTGGGTTCTCTGCTTGGCAGGGACTCTGCTTCCCCTTCTTCCTCAGTGCTCGCACTCTCTCTCAAATAAATAATCAATTAATTTTAAAAAACTAAATAAAAATGTAAGAAAGAACATAAGGATTGGGAAGATGCTCCGAAATTGAGCATATGGGAGAAAAAAAGTTTGCCACTTGTGTTTCAGTGACTGAAGCAAGTCAAGCGGTCACACCCAATGTCAAGAACGACCCATCCTCGTACCACAGAATATTTGCGCTCTGACAGCCACCTCACATCTTGCAGGCCCCACAGTCTCTCCACCTGGTTCTCTTGGAGCCCTTTCCTTTTGGCTTAGTACCCACAGAATGGTGCCACAGTACCCATTGTGCTTATAGGTCTCTGCCTCAGTAACTCTATTTAACTCATTCAAATTTCTGGTCCGAATTTAGATTTTCTATTTATTTTTTTATTTTATTTCTTTAAGTAGACTCCATGCCCAACCTGAACTCATGAACTCATGACCCCGAAAACAAGGGTCAATGGTGTACCCACTGAGCCAGTCAGGTGACCCCCCCATGTGATTTTATACAGCTGGAATGGGGTGATGGTTGCTGGACCAGGGTTTGCTATTTTAAAAATAAATAAATCCTTAATTATTTTGTCTATACATTTGGCATTCTCTCTTTTAATGTACATTTTAAATGTATTGGGGGACGCATTGCATGGTCCTCAGTTAAAACAACATGATTGGCAGTCATTTCCAAAGACAGTCATGACCCCATCTCCACATTAACTCTAACCACCCAGATCTTCCCCCGCCAATCCCCATCTCAGTACATGGCACTATCCATTCACTTCAACTAAAAACTTAACTCACTCTAGATTCTTGCTCTCACATTCCATCCACCGGCAAGTTCTGCCGGCTTTCCCTTCAAAATCTACCCTGAACTGGACCTTTCCATCCTCTACCATCACCACCCTATCCAGGTCACCACCACCTTTGCCTGGACACCTACAAAAGTGTCTTTCAGAACATACCAAGGGGTGCCTGGCTGGCTCAGTTGGTAGAGCATGCAACTCTTGATCTTGGGGTCATGAGTTCAAGCCTACTTAAAAAAAAAAAAAAAAGTGTGTGTGTGTGTGTGTGTGTGTGTGTGTGATTCTGTATCACAATGCCAAGAAAGCTAGGATATGAAGACTATATTGAAGATATGCCTTGAAGAATGGGTTTGATTTTCACTACCAGCAAGCAATGATGGTGGACCAGTGAGGTCATGGTGGAAGTGTGGCGAAGAGACCCATGAGATGACCAGATTTCGAAATTCACCATAAAGCTAAAGTTACCTTGACAAAATTGTACTGACATAAAAGATAGACAGATCGGGGCTCCTGGGTGGCTCTGTGGGTTAAAGCCTCTGCCTTCGGCCCAGGTCATGATCCCAGGGTCCTGGGATTCAGCCCCACATTGGGCTCTCTGCTCAGCAGGGAACTTGCTTCCTTCTCTCTCTCTGCCTGCCTCTCTGACTACTTGTGATCTGTCAAATAAATAAATAAAGGGCTGCCTGGGTGGCTCAGTGGGTTAAGCCTCTGCCCTCAGCTCAGGTCATGATCGCAGGGTCCTGGGATCGAGTTCTGCATTGGGCTCTCTGCTAGGCAGGGAGCCTGCTTCCTCCTCCTTCTCTCTCTCCCTCTCTACCTACTTGTGATCTCTCTCTGTCAAATAAATAAAAAATCCTTTAAAAAATAAATAAATAAATAAAATCTTTTTTTTTAAAAGGGGGGGGCACCTGGGTGGCTTAGTGGGTTAAGCCTCTGCCTTCGGCCCAGGTCATGATCTCAGGGTCCTGGGATTGAGCCCCGCATCGGGTTTTCTGCTTAGCAGGGAGCCTGCTTCCCCTCTCTCCCTGCCTGCCTCTCTGCCTACTTGTGATCTCTGTCTCTCTGTCAAGTAAATAAATAAAATCTTAAAAAAAAAATAGACAGATGGAGTCCAGCAGAGTCCAGAAATAGACCACACACATCCATGGTCCTTGATTTATGACAAAGGCATCAATGCAGTTTAGGCGAAAGATGAAAGACCTCGTCAATAAATGGAAGCGATCTAACATCCACACAGAAAAGGTGAACTTGACCCCTTCCTCCCACGATTCATAAACACTAATTCAAGATGGATCACAGACCAAAATGTGAAAGGTAAAAAAGCATAAGACTTTTATTTTATTTACCTATTTGACAGACAGAAAGAGATCACAAGCAGGCAGAGGGGTGGGGGGGAAGCAGGCTCCCTGCTGAGCAGAAAACCTGATGCGGGGCTTGATCCCAGGACCCTGAGATCATGACCTGAGCTGAAGGCAGAGGCTTAACCCACTGAGCCACTCAGGTGCCCCAGCATAAAGCTTTTAGAATAAAACATGGGAGGAAAATCTTCATGACCCTGAGGTGGGCAAAGGTTTCTTTCTTTTTAATGACTCCCCCTCAGGGGGATTTCCTTTTTTTTTTTTTTTTTTTTAAAGATTTTTGTTTATTTATTTGACAGAGAGAGGGAACACAAGCAGAGGGAGTCGGAGAGGGAGACACAGGCTTCCCGGTGAGCAGGGAGCCTGACACAGGGCTCGATCCCAGGACCCTAGGACCATGACCTGAGCCAAAGGCAGATGCTTAATGACTGAGCCACCCAGGCACCCCTTCATTTTATTTTATTTTTTTAAGAGACCTCTAGTAGCTCAGTGGGTTAACTGTCTGCCTTTGGCCTAGGTCATGATCCCAGGATCCCCACACTGGACTCCCTGCTCAATGGGGAGCCTACTTCTCCCTCTCCCTCTGCCTACCACTCACCTTGATTGTTCTGTCAAATAAATAAATATTTTTTTTTAAATAAAGTAGTCTCTATACCCAGTGTAGGGCTCGAACTCATGACCACCAGATCAAGACTCGCACGCTCTACTAGCTGAGCCAGCCAGGCACCTAGTTTCTTAACCAATACACAACCTCCCAAGAAACAGTAACTATGGTACAACTTAAGATCATGATCATGAGATCATTACCTGAGCAGAATAATATGGACATCTTCCTAGACAGCCCACACCGATTCCTGGCTCTTAACTGCAGGCTCTCAAGACACCTGATTCATAATCTAGTCCAGAATTTTATCTGGGGTCCCGGGAACATAGCAGTATCATCTGTCTCCCATATCTTGCACCCTCTAGGACATCATACCATCCCATTCTCCAGATTTTTTAAAATTTACTTTTATTTTCAGCATAACAGTATTCATTGTTTTTTGTACCACACCCAGTGCTCCATGCAATCCATGCCCTCTCTAATACCCACCACCTGGTTCCCCCAACCTCCCACCCCCCACCAGATTTTTTTATAATCAATTGCAGAGTAAAGCTAATCTGGTCCATATGCTTCAGATGATCTTAAATATACATTGTTATATACTATAAGCCAGCAGGGCCCTGAGCTGGGAGAAGGCAGTAATATTTCCTAAAGACCCTGAGGCTAGAGGCACCTGGGTGGCTCAGTGGGTTAAGCCTCTGCCTTTGGCTCCCGTCATGATCTCAGGGTCCTGGGATCGAGCCTCGCATCGGGCTCTCTGCTCAGTGGGTAGCCTGCTTTCCCCTCTCTCTGCCTGCCTCTCTGCCTATTTGTGATCTCACTGCCAAATGAATAAATAAAAGCTTTATAAGGGGGGGGTGGAAAAAACAAAGAAAGAACCCGAGGCTGGTTTGTCTGCTTAGAGCGGCCCCTGTTAGGAACTGAATTTTGCCTCCCAGAAGGGATTATGTTGAAGGCCTGAGCCCCAGGACCTGTCAATGCAACTTATTCGGAAATAGGGTTTTTGAAAATGTAGTCAAGATCATTAGGGGTGGCCCTAATCCAATAGGACTGTGTCCTTTTTAATTTTTTTTTAAAGATTTTATTTATTAGAGCAAAGCAAGAGAGAGCACAAGCAGGGGGAGTAGGAGAGGGAGAGGGAGAAGGAGACTCCCCACTGAGTGGGGAGCCTGATGTGTCTAGATACCCAGGCATGTCTAACATCACATATCTGAGATTCATTCATGTTCTTGCAGGTTTCAGTCATTCACTGCCTTTTCACGGGCTGTTGATCTGTTCCTCCATTTGATGGATATTCGGGTTATTTCCAGTTTGGGGCTATACTCTCATGAACATTGGCCCATATATCTTTGTGTAGGCATGTTATCATATCTCTTCGGAAAATACATAGGAGTGAGGTCTTCTATGAGGGCACAGAGGAGAATGGGCTTTTCTGGGGTCCCCCACCAGGCAGGGGCTGGGCTCAAAGTCTGAACGCAGGGTTGGCCCCGAATTTGGTTTCCAGATCCCAAGGGGAGGAGAGAGGCCTGTCCCCCCAGGAAGTGCAGGCTCGAGACTCCCATTTGCCTATTTTCCCCCCCAGTTCAGCCACCTGCTCCGTCCCTACCCTGGCTCTGGGGTCCTCACCACTAGGCTGCCTGGGGTCTGGAAGTCCCCTATCACCTACCCCAAGGGATAAACAAGACTTAAGGTTCAGAAGAGGTAACAGCCCAAGAGACTGGGGATGAAAAAGGGGATGACATCAAGCCTCGTGCATGGCCCCCATGGGGGCAGCCATGTGATAGAGGAATGGAAGTCAATCCACCCCAGGGGGGCGGTGACAAAGGCTGACACCTCATGAGGGTGTCCCACGCCAGGTGCAGTTCTAAGCGCTTTGCACACATGAACTCATTCAATCCCCAGCCGACCACGTGGAGAAGGTACTATTGCTCTTGTCCCCATTATCAAGATGAGACAACTAAGGCCCAGGGAGGTTTAATGGGTCACCCTAGGCCATGGAGAGTGATGGAGATGCGTCCACCCAGCTCGATCTCCACCGGGAGAGGAGACTTGGTTGCCATGGCACCAGCCCCTGTGTCATCCATCCCTGGGGGTGTTTCCCCCGGGGAAATTCACACTCTGTAATGGGACTGCACTCGATGATGGTGGATGGGGGATTGTCTTGGGGTGTCTGGTGGAGTTGGATGCTGGTGGGGCGACACCCTGGAGGTGCAGAGAGGGAAAATAATGGAGTGGAAATCAATGATGGGGAGCAGCAACAGAGGGGGGTGCATGGTAACATAGACCAAGGAGGGAGGGAGAGACAGGGGTGGAAGGAGAAATGGGAAGGGGCAGGGGAGGAGGAAAAACAGAAAAATGAGTATATTCTCCAGTCTCCTCAATGTGTCCTTCCGGAGATTATGTCTGTAAGACAAATGGATAGGGGATCCTGGGTGGCTCAGTGGGTTAAGCGGCTGCTTTTGGCTGGGGTAGTGATCCTGCAGTTCTGGGATAGAACCTCGTGTTGGCCTCCCTGCTCGGTAGGGAGCCTGTTTCTCCCTCTCCTTCCAAGCTCTCTCTCTCTCAAGTAAATAAATATAATCTTAAAAAAAAGAAAAGAAAAGAAAGGAAATTGATAATTTTGGTCATTTTTCAAATATATTCTTGGTCTTTTTTATGTGCCGACTGAGCTCATGGGATGGCAATGCGGTGCTCCCCATCTTCCTGTGTCCCCCTTTGGTCCAGCCCTGGGGTGCAGTGCAGTCCTCTCCCTGGGGCACCAGAAGGAGCAACCGGAATGTGTGGAGAAGGTTTGGGTGACAGGTGGTGGGGAGTATAGAGCCCAGGTCCTCTCCAGTGCTGGCTTCAAACATGTACCCAGTACCCAAGCCGGTGCACATCTTTCAAATCTCCTACCGGAAAATTCCTTAGCCTTCACCCCTTGCCCTGACTCCCTCTGGAGCTGCCCCCCTCCCCTGGACATAGGAGACAGGGGGACAGAGAGTCACAAGCTCAGAGTCGGGCCAAGACAGAGACAGACAGAAGCCCCACCACACCCCTTCCTGATCTTTCCTGCGCTGATGGCATCCCTTTACCAACAATTTTCAGCCTGATAGGAAGGTGCCCGCAAGCCCCAGCTGCCTCCTGCCTCCAGCCCCAAATTCTGAGGCAGCCACAGCAGCCACGCCACCTCCCTTTTGTTCCAGCAGCCCTGGCCTCACAAGGTTCCCCAGGCCGTTCCTCTGACCACCCTCCCGGTTCCCCACGGCTTCTGGTACTTTCTAGGAGTCATGGCCCCACTGCCGTGAAAATACCTGTCACCCAGCGCTGGAATTTTCTCTGTGCAAATGTTCAAGGTTCACCAGAGCAGAGACTGAGGCTCTGTTTTTCCAACTCTGAGGGCACAGTTGCCCTCAGATCTAGATCCCTCTTCCTGACTCTGGGCACCCAGCCCCCAATCCTCTGTGTGCTCTCTTGCATTCATTATGGCTTTTCATTTCCCATATTTCTGGTGTTTTGACATCTGGAGGGATGGCCCTTCCCAGAGCTAGCCTATTCCACGGATAATAAAGGACTCTCCCAGGAGCGTGATTTGCATATGCAAATCAACCAATCCAGAGCCCAGACCCCCCCCAACCTCTTCCTTTATGAGCTCCTGTACTCTGGACCATGATTACTCTGCTTCATCACCCCACGACCACGTTCCAGACAACTAGGGATGGTCCCTACACCCCAGAGCCAGCTGAAATCATGCACACTAGACAATCTTAAGCCAGCTTACCCTCTCTCCTCTGTTCCTTTGCAGGGAAACCACAACAAAGGCTCTTGCTCCAGGCTCCCCTCTCCCCCTCTTGCCTCCTGACCAACAGTGGGACCTCCCCATGTGGCCATGCATGGCTTCCACACCCCCTTCTTTGGGGATCTGTGAAAATAACAAACTATCCTTTTTTTTTTTTTTAAGTAGGCTCCACATCCAGCATGGAGCCCAATGCAGAGCTTGAATTCACGACCCTGAGATCAAGACCTGAGCTGAGATCTAGAGTCTTCCACCAAACCGACTGAGTCACCCAGGTGCCCCAACCAAGGATCTTTTCCATGGCGGTCATTCCGATCCATTGGCTTCCCCACACCTGAATAATAATAAAACCTACACTTTACAAGATTTTGCTGCTAAGGGCTTCCTCTGTGTCCTTCCTCCCAGGAATGCCCTGGGGTTCAAGGTGCCCAGCAGTCTACGCCCCACCCTCTCCTCATGACCCACAGCCTCAAACTGACCAGAGGGGTGTAGTGGAGTCTCCAAATATGGTCCCCAATGACCATGCCTCCAAGATACTTACATCTGTGTAGCCCCCCCTCGCATATCCCGCCAGCCCAACTTGCATCAGCCAATGGAGTGTAGTGAACATGACACTGGACCAGTCCCAAGCTCGGTCTTTGTGATACTGGCAGCTTCTGCTCCCCCCTTGAGTAATGCTTGCTTTGGAGGACCCTGAGGTACTGTGTAGGGAACCCAGCTACCCTGTCGGAGAGACCACAGCCCAGCTGGCTCCAGCCTACTAGCTATTCCTGCCAAGGCGCAAGACAAGTCTGAGCCACCTTGAATGGTCCAGCCCTCTTGGACCCTACGCGACTGCAGCCCTAGTTATATGATGCTGGGGAATCACCTTGCTGAACTGGTCAACCCATGAAATTGTGAGTGAGCCTTCTCTCCTGCACCCAAAAAATACAGACCACCTTCCAGACTCCCATCTAGTTGGCAGCACTAGGGAAGGGGATAAGTCGGGAACAAAAACATCCGGGAGGTCTCCGAAGGAAGCAGCAGGCAGCTTGTTTGCTCTGGCCAGCAGCAAATGACACATCCCGGCCCCCAACCACACAACCATGGAGGGGATCACATGGAGGTCAGGCAGGGGAAAGTCAGGCGGTTAGCATGTCAGCAGCGGTTGGGGGACGCCAAATGAGGATAAGAGGTGTCTCTGATTCTGTGTCTGTGGTGGGAGGGGCTCTGCCAGTTGTCCGACCCCCTCCTTTGAGAGTCTGTCTCAGTGACCTTCCCATCCCCACCAGTTCTCCATCCCTGGAAACCACAGCACCCATCACCATGGATCCGCCAGCAGGTCCCACAGCCGAGTTCCACTGGAGTCAGATAAGTCAGCAGAGAAGATGCTGGGGGGTGGGGGGCCACAGCCTAGCAGAGGACCCCCACTTAGAGCCTCCAGCCAGTCCAAGGAGTCTGTGGGGCCCCTGGGAGAGGGGGACGGAGAGTTTGTGGGGGACGGGAGCGAGGAAGAGAAGACAGATGAGAGGCCTTCGGAATCCGGGGAGGAGGACAGCACGTCGAAGGAGCCAGGGAAGTCCAAGGGGATGGGGGGCAGCGGGTCTGCAGGAGAAGGGATGGAGTGTGAGTTTAGGAAGGTAGAGATACGGACCCCACTTGTTTCCAGAAATCCAAGTCCCCAGCCCACTCCTCCCTAGAACCCAGGACTCCAGACCCTAACTCCTTCCTCCCGTGGACTAGGTCTCCAGAACCTCAGCCTCCTCCTCCGCCAAATCTAGGAGTTCGACTCTTACCCTCAGGCTCCACCTGATCCTCCAGGATGTCATCAATGCCCCGGTTCGGAAGCAACTGCGGATGGGCAGAAGCGGCGTGAGCCGGGGATCCCGCCCCATCCTGACCGAGACCCTGGCCCGCTCCCGCTCACCTGCGCCCGGCGGATGGCTTCCTGCAGCTCCTCCTCCAGCGTCAGGGCCGCTGTGGGCAGTGCCGCGGGAGGAGTCGGTGCTGGAGCCGCAGCCGGAGCCGCAGCCGCAGCCCGAAGCGGAGCCGGAGCCGGAGCCGAGGCCGGAGTCGAGGCCGGAGCCGGAGCGGGAGTCGGACCCGCAGCGGTGGCAGGAGTTTCCGGGGCACGTGCAGGAGGCGGAGCGTGAGAGTTGGCGCTGGGCTTAAGCTAGAACCGCAAAGAAGCGTTCCCATATACCACGCCCACCGGGAGCAATCCCACCCATTCGCAGCTGTGGCTCCACCCCCTGGTCTCCGGGCCCTGCGCTCGCTGGTCGACCGCCCCCCTCCGGCATCGCCCCGTAATCTTTCATTGGGTTCTCTTCCCTTATGATCCGCCCATTTGGGAGTCTTAGCCATGCCCCGCGCACCTCATTGGCTATCCTTCTATCGACTTCCCGCCCAATCCCGCTTTGTCTTCTCCTCACTGGTCCATACGCGCGTAGCCCCGCCCTCACCGAGCCCTGCCTCCGGACGGCTCCCAGAGCCTTGGGCCTGAGGCGCGGCCAGGGAGCACACGCTGGACGGTCGTCGCGCCGCGGCTTCGACCGCTCGCGGGGCAGGGCGCCGCTGCGCATGCGCTCCAGGAGAATCGACTTAGTCCCCGACACAGGGAGGCCCCGAAGGCGCAGCTGCTGCCGGAGCTCTGAGACCTGGGGTGGGGGAGCGGGAAGAGGCCTTGCTGGGAGGGTTCCGGGGCGCAGGCGGGAGCTGGGGCTGGACATTTGGAAAGCAGGGACTGGGCATCCAGGCTCCTGGGTCTCCGATGGGGCAGAGGCTGCGGGGTTAGACCTGTGGGTACCCACCGAGGGAGAGGGCCAGCCTGGGAAGTTACTCCCCACACTCACCGTCAGCTCCTCCAGCTTAAGGGTCTGAAGTTCCAACTTGTGTGGAGGGGGCAAGGGGCTGGGGACTCCAGGTGGGGAGGGAGTGAGGGCAGTGGGCTTCGTCCTGGCGGTAGTCCTAAGGAGGGAATCAGAGGTTAAAGGGGGTGGAGAGAGACGGGGCATTCCAGGGTCCTCAAAGGCAGGGGCTTGTGAGGAGGAAAGAGAGGCTAATTCCTGGGGCGCCTGGGTGGCTCAGTGGATTAAGCCACTGCCTTCGGCTCAGGTCGTGGTCTCAGGGTCCTGGGATCGGGGTCCTGGGATTGAGCCCCACATCTGCCTCAGCATCCCTGCTGAGCGGGGAGCCTGCTTCCCCCTCTCTCTCTGCCTGACTCTGCCTACTTGTGATCTCTCTCTCTGTCAAATAAATAAATAAAATCTTTAAAACAAAAAAAAAAAAAAAGAGAGAGAGAGGCTAATTCCTGTGCGTGGGCAATCTCTTGGGTTTGAAGCCAGGACTCCCTGGGAACTGAAGGAAGAGGGACTGGGAACTTGGACTCTCGAATCGTGGGGGAGAAAGGGTTTGGGGACTGGACTCCCCTGCTCTTGGACTCTGGGTTTGAGGGAGGAGGATGGGGAGCCTGAATTTTTCCCCAGAGAACAAAACCAGGGATCATACCTGGGAGGTGGCTGCTGTGACTTTGTCCCTTCCCATAGAGGTGGTCCTAGGGGACCCAGGGCCAACCCTTTGGCCTGGGGGTTTACCCTGGACCCCTGTCTCCGCCCTGGGGGCATGTACTGGTGGTAGGTCAAGTTCCCCTTTGGCTTGGGCTCTCTCCAATGTTGGGAGATCTTGGGGGACTCCTGAAAAAGTGGGTGTGATGTCATATGCTTCAGCTCTGGCCCCACTGTCCTGCCTCAGAGAGTCATGCAAAGCATGGCATCAGCTTGGCATCAGAAAGGTGGCATCCATCAGAAAGGAGCCAAAAGGGCAACGGCAAGGATGACCAATGCTAGCTAGACTCTCCGGGGTACTTCTCCTCACTCACTGGAGACTCACCTTCAGGGACCTCCAAGGGCGGTATTCTGATTCAAGAAGCAGGTCCCCAGGGTTGAAGAGGAAAGGGGTGGGGCCCTTGGGCGAGACTGGGGCTGGAGCTCCGGGAGCCAGAGCGGGGTCTGTGGCTGAGACCCAGGGATCTGGATCCAAGACCGGAGAGGCAGTGAAGGACCCGGAAAGACCTGTAGACAGGAAGCCGGGCAGGGAGGGAGAACACTGTGTGGAAAGGAGGGCACTGGAGGCCTCAGCCACCCCCCATCCTCCCCTCACCCTGCCAACTCCCCACCCCCAGTGTGGGAGGGAAACCCAGCATTAGGAGGTGGGTGCCCAGACTCCTGGATCTCAGGGCAGAGGTTCCAGAATTTTATATTCTCCAGAAAGGCAGGAATCATGTCCTCAGTCACTAAGGGGTGCGGTGGCTGAGGATCAACAGATTTTGGGGTTTTTGCTCAGCAGCTGTGGGGCCAGCACTCCTGGTTCTTGAGGAGAGAGAGAAGCCGAAAGCCACATCCTGAGATTCGAGTGCGTGCCAAGTGTGGAGTCTGGGATGCCTGTCCTCTCCAAAGAAACGGGATCTGGACTCACGCATATCGTCAGAGTGGGAAAAGTCATAGAGAAGGAAGCAAAGCTATGAGGGGGGTGGGGGAGCCAGGAACCTGTACTCTGGGGTCCTCAGGAAGGAACAGAATCAGACTTAGGGGTATCCCTGGTATAGGGGCTGGGGCTCGGGAATCAGTGCCTGACATCTGGCAGCTGCACTCCGGGGCGTGTCCCCCCCCCACACCGGTGGTGGGCCACCATCCATCCATCCCCTCCCTTTCAGGGCCCAGACTTACTTGGGTCCTGATACCGTCTGTGGATCCGAAGCTGGAGGACTATGGAGGGAGGAGGGGGGCAGGAGGAGAAAGGCGGGAAGGGAGTGTCCAGGAGCCTGGGCTGGCAGGCCGTGTGAGCTGCAGTTGGCAGGACCTACATGCCAGCCCCCTTACACACCCCATGCAGGCGGGTGGGCCGGCAGCTTGTTCCCTCTCCCGGGCCTCCTGCCTGCTCCCTGCTCCCTGCCAGAGCTGTTCTGGAACCAGGAGCCAGCCCTGCCCCCAGCTCCACCTGCCCCCTTCGTGAGCACGTGCCCACCCCCACCCAAGGCATGATCGCCATCTTGGCAGCCCGGCCTGTGGGCACCTCACCTCTTCTCGTACATGCGCTCCTGTTTGCACAAGCCTGCTTCCTTCTGTGTAGCCCTGGGGCCTCCCCACACTCACTCCCTCTGCACACGCATCTCCCTAGGCTCTGGTCTGGTACCTGAGCCACTTTGGGGCACTTGCACCCTTTGATATACTTCCTCCTTGGCTCACTCTGCCTTGGCACCCACCCAGCCTTACTGACACCTCTTTGCACATTCAGGATTTGGCTTCAGGTTCTGGAGCAGGGGTCTCTCTGGGCACATTGCACGTGCACTCTCTGGCACACTCCTTGTACTTTGGGGACTGGTGTCTTTGTACCCACTCAGCATATTCATTTGCATGCTTGTATGCCCTTGGCCTACTGAGGAACTGACATCCAGTGCCACACTCCCTTGCACGCTTCCGGTCTGCATTGGGACCTAAAATACAACCTTTGCATGCTCAAGGTTTGCTACAGTGCACTGTCCCCTCAGCAACACTCCCACACTGCCACACTGCCCACTCCCCACTCTGTGCACTCCTCCTCTTTGCATGCATTCAATTTAAGCCCCTGCTCCTTTACAATACCTGATCTGCAAACCCGCCCCTAGCCACTCACTCCTCACTGTTTACAGGAACATGGCGTTGGCCATTTGCACCCTCCTTGAGCCCCCAAAATTCAGCCTCTTTGCTTGGGCCTCCTTTATACACAAATGACCTTTTGCCCAGAAAACACCCGCCTTGTTGGTCCCACGGCCCCCCTCCCGCCTCTCCTACCACACACATTACCCAGGAGTATTTCAGTCCCAGGATCCAGAAGACCCCTTCCCTGTATGCATAGAGAGAAGGCTCTCACCAGATCTGAACTTGGAACGAATGATTTGGGAGCGCTGAGAGGAAGTCGCGAGAGTCATTGCCAAATCTGTGATGGGCACCTGGACTGAGGGGAGGACAGGGTCCCCATGGGAGGAGGGTCAGAGTGGAGGTCAGGAGGCTGTCCCTCCATGTGAAGGCAGCAGGGAAAGGGCCTTGGGGGCTTAAGGATAGGAGAGGCCTTGAGTCAGAACTTGGGGGAGGAGGGTCTGGGAGCCTGGAATCCTGGTTGAGGGCCCCAATTCCTGGAGCCTGGGGGAGGAAACACTGGGTGGGATCTATGAAGGGAGACCCTTCACCCACGGGGTGAAGGGACAGCTCAATATTCTGAAGGTACTAGAATCCAACACCCTTGATCAAGAGGGGAAAGGGACCTGGTAGTTCCTGGGGAATGGGAAGGGTCTTTGCCACCTGCGTGGGTGGGTGTCAGCCACCATGGTCTGTGAGGAAGGGACTGGGACCAGAGAGGTGACAGAAGAGTTAAGGTGGGATCCCCCCGCCCCCATCCCAGGGGCTTCTCACCAGGTGAGCTCCGCGCAGCAGTGCTCTGGAGCGGGTTGAGTCCCCCGATCTAGGCTGCAGGCCGCAGGGTCCGCCCCACCAGCCTGGGACCGCCTAGGACACCCCTTTCTAGGGCGTGCCAGGAGCCTGTGGAATGGGGCGGGGCGGGGTGGGGGAGACTGGAGACCCGCCTGGGACCCTGAAAAGGGGCGGGAGCACGGGTTGGGAGGGACTGGGGCGGGGCGAACGTCGGGGTTCCCTGGGTCGCTCCTCCTCTGCGTCCTGAGGCTGCGGGGTCGGGCGGGGCAGCGGCGGGCGGACTGACAGACGCAGGTGCCTGGAGAGGGGCGCCGGTTGAGCAGCGGGAGCAGGTGGTCGCGACCCAAGCCTGCGGGCAGGTGCCACCTGTCGCTTATTTTTTCCCTGACGCAGCAGCAGGAGTAGGATTTAGGGGAGTGGAAAATTCAAACTGGAGCCCCGAACTCCTGGATCCGAGGAAGACGGGGGCTGGGGACCTGGACTCCCGGGTTTGAAGGAGGAGTTGGGTGGGGGCCCGGACTTCCGGATGTGAGGAAGGAGGGATGCCAGCACAAGGACGAGAGATGTTGGGATTCAGCAGTGTGCCCGACAGGCAGAAATGTCCAGATGGGGGCTGGGGACCCGGACTCCTGGGTCTGAGGGAGAAGAGGGCTGGACTATAGTCTTTGGGGTCGGAGGGAGAGAAGTCTGGCTCCCTCCGGCAGGACTAAGGGCCTGGTATCTGGCAGACCAAGCTTAGAGCTCTGTCCTGAAATGCGTGGGAGGCCCCAGGTCTCCGGGTTTGGATTTCACACAGCAGGGCAAGCTGAGGCCGAGGCTATAAATACCTCCTCGGACTCGGCAAGAACCCAACACTCTAGTCGAGGACCCTGGTGCTCTAATCCGCAGAAAATCATCACCACCAGCGTTCCCGAGTCTTACAAGTGAGGCGTTGCCAATACCACAGATACCTTTATTGCTCCTTGCGCTCACATCCCAAGCCCATCTTCCCATTGTCCCAACCTCTACTACCCGAAAACTCAAACTCCCGGCATCCCACGCGGGGAAAGAACTACAACTCCCAGAGAGCTCTGAGGTCAGACGGGCTCCGGGGAGTAGCAGCTGAAGAATTTTTCAAGGTTCGCGCGCTCGTCTGTTATTGGCTTTCAAGGAGGCGTGGCCACGGGAGGTCCGTGGCGGTGATTGGCCGGCAGTTCCTGCTGCTCAAGATCCCAGAGGAGGCGGCGGAGCCTGCGCAGTTCACGGTGTAGGGCGTCGTCCGTCACAGGACCCGTGAGGCGCAGGCGCGAGCTGCCCAAGGGCAGGATGAGGGGAGGATGGGAAGAGAAGCTTTCGAAGATGTCCCCTAAGAGACCAAAGAAGACGGAGTCAAACTCTGAAAATGGGCGTGGGGCAGAAGTGTTGGGGAGAGGCTGTGTCACGCCCGAAGGAAGGAAAAACTTCGAAACCCCAGCAATTCCTAGAGCTGGATCCACGCCATCAGGACTCTCGGGAGTCCTCAAGGATCATGGGAGTTGTAGTTTCAGACAGAGAAAGGCCACCGTTGCTCGGGAAACGGACGAGGTGTTGGGTTCTTAGCTGCATAAGGAAGGAAGGTCTGGGAACTTAGTTTTACGGAAAGGAGGGGACTGGAACCTGAACTCCTGGGTGAAGAGGGAAGGTTGTCGGGGGAAGAGACTGGGGCCCTGAAGCCTGGGGGAAAAGGGATCTAGGGGTTGAACTTATATACCCTGGGGGAGGAGGGTGTTGGGGTCCATCACTTAAGTCTTGATGGAGGAGAGGGCTAAGGGTCCAGAATCCTGGGTCAGAAGGAGGAAGGGGCTGGCGCTATGGATTCCTGGGTCCTGAGACCAAGAAGAAACAAAACAAAACAAAACAAAAAACGCTGAGAGCTCCAGTGCCTCTGTCCCCGTCTCTCCTCACCTGTGTCCACAGCATCTCGCTCTGCAGGGGGAGGGTCCCAGGCAGGTGGTGGCCCACGGCCAGGACCCAGCTGGTAGTGGCTGAGCAGATGGTGGAGCTGAGCAGGGGTCAGTGTGGGGTGGTCAGTTCGTAGGCTGCTCCATGAAGCCTGGTGGGAAGATCAGGTGAGAAATCTATGGTCATTATTGGGCAGCTGAGAAACCCTAAAATGGAAGGCCCTCCATAAAGGGCATGGATGTGGTGGGTAGATTGTGGTGTCTGTGCGATATCTTCCAGACACTGTGAGGCCAGGCTGTCAGCCAAAGTGACAGTGGGAAAGGGCGCTTTCAGTGGGAAAGGGCACTTAAATAAAATGTGATTTGGGGCACCTGGGTGGCTCAGGTCTGTTGTCTGTTCAAGTCAAGATCCCAGGGTCCTGGGATCAAGCCCTGCATTGGGCTCCTGGCTCAGAGGGGAACCTGCTTCTCCCTCTCCCTCTGCCTGCAGCTCCCTCTGCTGTGTGCTTTTGCTTCCTCTCTCTTTCTCTGTCAAATAAATAAAATCTTTTTTAAAAAAGTGATCTGCTTCTGCATAGATGAGGATGTAGGAGTTGGTGGGGAGGGTGGAGAAGAACAAAATTGGCCATTAGTTTGTATTACTGAAGCTGATGACATGTACCGAAGCCTTCATTACTGTACTGTAGCTGCTTTTTGTATCTGAAAATTTCTACACCCAACTGAGATGACATCTGAATCATCACTGGAGTAAAACCCAAACGCTTGGAACCCAGACTGCCTGGGTCCAAAAATCCCAGCTTGACTACTCATTACTTTCTGGCAAGTCACTGTCCCTCATTTTCTACATCTGTCAATTGGGTGTGGGCAGGAATAGCGACTACCTAACTGGGTGGTTCCAAGGATTCAATAAGGCAAGATTGCAAAGTGCTTTGGACACTGCCTGGTGCTTATCGAATGCTCTATAAAAGTTTGGTAGATATAAATAAATGAAATCAAGTCACTTATTCTACCTGATTCTCAGTTTCCTTGTCCGAAATGAATTATCAGTTAATAACCTATTTCATGAGGCTTAGTCAACATTCGGTGAGAAGCGCTAGACAGTGTCAGGTGTGTCGTTTATGTTCCATGCATGATTTAACTATCACATTCCTTGGTCTCAGAGCAGACTTTCTGAATCAGCACGTCTGAGCGTGGGGGGCCTTGGAAACTAGCAATAGTGAGTCCCATGGGATTCAGATGCAGTTGGGGACACTTGTGGCTGATTTCCTTCTACTGTCGATGCATCACCCACAGTGTCAGAGCTGGGACCAGGGATAACACAAAGTCCAAGGGGAGATCCGAGGGTGACTTGAAAACAGATGATGGCTGAGTGGGGTGGGGAATCAAGAGGTCAGGGATCAGCAGTCACCTTGAGAAGGGAGGTGCGGGGCACGCAAAGGAGGTTCACAGCTATCGAGAGTTTCCGGAAGAATTCAGTGGCAATGTCACCCAGCCCAGCCCCCTGCAGCCAGTCCAAGACAAGGTCCAAGTTCGTTCGGATTTGGACCGCTCGGGACCATTGATAGAAAGGTCGACCTTGACCTGTGGGGAAGAGTATGAAAGGCAATGGGTGTGTGGACCTGGCCCTCCCACATCCCAGATCCTTCCTATCCTTCAGCTTGGGATCTGGAGCTTGCTCTCCAGAGTCCCTAAACAGGCTGGATCCTGGGGCGTGGTGTCTGATTTGATGGGTCTCAGAGGTTCCCATGCTTTCCTCCCTGCCCCTTCCCCAGTCTGACCCTCACCTCGTTCCATCAGCGAGTTGAGAAGGGATGCATTGGAGAAGAAGAACAAATAACCGAAAGTCTGAGACACAAGGTCCGGGTGCAGCTCACACTGGCTGGTCAGTTCCAGGGCCGCCTGGAACACGCCCAGGGTAGGTCTCAAGCCTGGAGGCATGGCCCCCAGGTCTGCGCCAGGCCCTGGCAGCTCTGCCCCAGCTGTGAAAGGGTTACTATCCAGGAGAGCCGGCAGGGTTGAATACAGAGTCTAAGAACACACAGAGATGAAAACAAGTGATTGGACTGCACTTCCTGGAAGTTTCAGGGTGACAGAGCTTCTGGGAATTCTAGTCCACTCTACCTGCAACACGATAAAGGTTCTTTGTGAGAAAATCCCTACTTTCCAGATGGGCATCTAGCATTCATCAGGCAAAGGACACCTCAAGTCTTAAGAAAACCTCCCGGAGTTTCTTGGGAATTTTAAAACCACCTCTCCTACCTCATAGGACTTGTAATTCTCAACAGAGACAGCCCAGAGTTCCCGAAGGAAAGAAAAAGAATGAAGAGTCAGGAAGTGGGGGTTGCATGGCAGTGAGCCAGTGGAAAGTGAGATCAGGCTAAGGACAGGAAATGAGGTCAGAGGCAAAGAAAAAATAAAGCTACACTTGGCAGGGATGGACAAGAGGCGAAGCGTTGGAGGAACAGGCTTCACCAATCAAGGCTGCTAAAGGAACAGAAGGACTCTCCCCAAAGATCTCCTTTGCTGTTACAGATAGGGACTCAGGCCCACCAGAAGTCTGAAATCCTAGAATTCCAAGACACCATTTTAAGGTCAAAGGTGGTGGGGGACTGGGGCAAAGTCCTGCAGGACTAGCACTCCAGGGAGAACCTCTGTGGCTCGGAAAAGGGAGTGAATTCAGAGCTGTAGGAAGTAAGTCAGCAAACACCGGAAGTGAGGCCAGATTCGAGAGGACCTTTCATTTAAATGACAGTGTCCGGCACTGTTTGAGTCCTATCATCTATCCATTGATTGATCATCTATTAAATTTACCAGTGGACTTAGAAAACAGGAGCTTAAAAAAGTGAAAATGGTGATAGAACCATAGGTAATAAAGTTAGCCTGTCAAGAGGGGATCGTTATAGAGACAGGAAGAGAACCGGAAAGACAGGAAGTGATGTAGGCTCAAACAGGAAGTGGTACCAGAACAGCAAAATGCTTCGGTGAATGGGAAGTGATGTCAGAGAAGCAGGGACTCTTATAAGGTCAAACAGGAAGTGACATAGGAGCGATCTGACATAATTCCAACCGGAAATGAGATTATGTCAGACAGGAAGCAGGGGAGGAGACCAACCTTGGTGAGGTAGTAGACAGACTGCTGGAAGGTACACATGATGACCTCGTCCAGGAGGGCCATGGCCTCATCACATAATTCCAAGTCATTGCAGAGCTGTGGGTCTGAGGACAGACCTGGGGGTGAGAGAGAGAACCGGAGGCTGACAGGCAGGAGCCCAAGTCCCCAAGCAGCAGGAATGACAGGGGGCTTGGACAGGCTTGGGCTTGGGTCAGAGCTCACCCTCCTGGTCAGCCTCCTTCTCCATCTCCAGCACCTTCTCCTGCACAAAGCTCAGCAGCTCCGTGGTGTTGGCCATCCATAGCATGAGCGGCCGCAGCTCTACGGACACAGCCTCGGGAGTCAAGGGCACCTCCGGGACTCCCTCCGGGTGGCTGGGGAAGGAGAAAAGGACCTGTGATCTTTGCCCAATCCCCACTTTGTCCAAACCCCGAAATTAGACCCCAAGGTCTAATTGGGGACCGAGACCAATCCTCATTTCAGGGCTGGAAAAGTTGAGCGGTGAGGAAGAGCAAAAACCTGCACTAAGCCAGGAATGGAGTGAAAGAGCCCCCGCTGCAAACCCCCACCCCTGCATCCCTTTAATTCCTTCTCCCCAGAACTTCTCTTACTTCTCGGGCTGACGGTCTCCAATTTCCTTAATCTTTTCCTGTAGAACAGAAAGATCAGAGTCAAGGGTGGGGGGGGGGGTTGGGGAGAGGCCTACGAGTTAATACCCTAGTGTTTCTAGAAGCACCTTTTTGACAGAGACTCTCCCCACTCAAATGGACTCTAACCCTCAAGCATCAGAATGGTCTCTCCTCTTCTTACCTTTTAAAACACAAACCCTTATGATTGTGAGTGGTCTATCGCCCTCAGGTCCGCTCAAATAGTATCTTCTTACCCCGCCCCCGCCCCCCCCCAAACAAGACGCTTCCTTAACCTTCTAATGAGCCCTAGCTCAGTGGGCTGGAACCCATTGAATAGAACCATATAACTCAGTGGGAATGGAAACCCCATTCTGGATGATTTCTCCCAGGCACTTCCATCTGTAAATCGGACAAATTTGTTCTTCCTCCCCTCCAAGAATGGTCTGGACCGCGACTACTCAAAGCCCCGCCCAAGGGGCTGCGGTTCTCAACTCCCACAATGGTCTCTCCCGACTTCTCATCCAACGGGATCTCGCCCGATCTCCCAGAATGATTTCTCCCGTTATCCCACAGGTGCAAAGGTGGTATTTCACTGCCTTCTCTTCTAGCACCGTGGATGAATCCACAGCTCCCAGTATCCCCGTGAGCCCCCTTGCGTAATAGCCCCAAACACCCCCCCACACACGAACATCCTGGAAGGAGTGGTTTCAACCCGCCCACACAGCTGGAAGGTGGAGAGGAG